>NW_011888822.1:2168453-2198007 GCF_000151845.1 Pteropus vampyrus | reverse complement strand
GCTGCAGCCAGGCCCTCCATGATCCACTCCAACATGCCAACCATCGTGATCATGCCTATCTGCTCCCACTTGCTATCATTCCAGCTAACTGTGGACACCAGAGGGGATGAGCTGAAGATCATGCTGTCACTGGAAGCAAAGAATGCCAGGTGGGTGTCTTTCAACTGACAAAAGAGACAAAAGATCCGCCAACAAGACAGCATCACCATCACTACCTCATGATACCTGCTCCTTTCCATCTACATCTGAGACCCTGTGAGCAACTGGTTCTGTACTGGAACATGCAGGAAAAGCAGGCTCATTTCACAGAGGTGGAGGGCGAGGAGGGCTAGGCCCATGCTCCTGCTATGGCCACACAGGGACTCCATAGCCCCAAAGTCTCGCTGGTGTTTACCTTTTCCTTTTCTGCACCTTCTCACTTGCCCTCTGGGGAATAGGCCAACCTGAACACATGTGTGGTAAATGGTCACACACCTTGCGCTAGTATAAGAAATCACGTCACTTCTGTGTGCAGCCAGAGGAGGAGCTTGGAATCTGCTTTTTGTCAACCAGATCAGCCATTTTTAACATTGTAAATCTGACTTCTTTTTTTGGATTTCTAAATAAGCGAAGTGAGCAATGGCAGCAGCTCTGAAGTCAACACCACGCACACCTGTGTTGTCAGTCAGAGCCTGGGCTGGGACGGGGAGAGCCAAGCTGGACAGGTCCTTTGTAACTCATCAGGAAGCTTTTCCATAAATTAGTCTATTGAAATTCAGAGGGAATCAGAACAGATTGCTCTACATTTTGTTGTTAAAAATAAATGCCTCATAGCCAAAAACATTAAAATATATATGTATGTGTGTGTGTGTATGCACACACACACACACACACACACACACACACATATACGATGTTGCTAACACTTCAAGTCTGTAGCTGGTTTAACTTAAACTTTGTTTACTTAAAGAAACAGAAGTGTAAAAATAAATACAGCATACAGATTTTCTAATATTTTACCTAGACATGAACATTAGCTAGACTTCTTGCCCATTATATAAACTAGTAACCCAAAAAATGATAAAGACTCTAAGACCCAAATCCAGTCATATACAGAAATCTTAGAACATAGTTCCACCTAGAGCTTGACAGCTGCTAATGTGTATATAAACGATATTCCACCTACTAACTTATGAATATGACATTATTTTATTCAGTGAAGGGTCAAGGACTAGGGCCAAACTACCAAATTATAAATGAAATTCTCTTGCACCTTCCCTCAAGTAGCTGTACCCCTTTACCCAGATTCTGACATCTAGTCCCTTTCTCGGTACTGCAACACTGTTGCCACATCTTGGAGACCGCCCAAACTTTGAGGACACATTCCTGGCTATAAGAAAAGATACCTTAAGAGTTTCCATAGTTTAACTTCAGTTAACTTCTTTGAGCAGCTAAGTAACACTATATAATCAGACTTTTCTCTCCATCTGCAAAAGATAGAAGTACAATTAATAAATTTCTTAAAATGTGAATATGACTGTGCTGATCCCGCCATCCACCTGTGGTGAAAACATACAGTTCATCAGCTAACACAAACCTATGGCAAAGCTGCTACACTCAGGGCACAAAGGAAACACCCACGTTTTGCGGTTCTGTTCAAGGAGGTGGGAGATTATCATGGTTCAGCCACATGCAGCATGTCCAGATGGAAACCCAGAAATGTAGACTCATCTGTGTTTTGACTAAATGACAAACATCTGTAAACAGACAGGCTTTCTTACTTTTCACCCAGATTAAAAAAAACTCCTTTCATTTTCCAATAACAGACTCACAACAGTTAAAAGAAAAAAAAAAGCATTAATTGTAACAATCCCCTGTCGATCTCAGACCTTAGCTATGCACAGATCAGGCCAATTTTGTTGTAACATCGTGTTTCTTCCTGTAAGCTATTTCCCCAAACACACTGTGCAGATTTCTGTCATGCTTTATTGATAAGAGTCAGGCTTGAAAGCAAGGCTGCCAGATTATTCGCATAGAATAAGTTACGGACATCTAAAGTGCTGATGGATGTTGGCTCCATTGGCACGACCAACCAAATGGCAGACTTGCAGCTTAAACTGCTGTACCAAGGACCTGGCACAAAGTAGATACTTGAAATATTTGCCAAACTGAGTAACACTCTACCTAACAAACATAAAACATTAAGTCCTGGGTGTGCTTCTCCTGGGTGTGCTTCAACAGAAATAATTGATTTGGACCGAGGGAGGGTGTGGAAAGGGGATGCTCAGGCAGCCCTTGGAAACAGCTCTTGTCCTCTAAATAAGCAGCATTTGCAATGTCTGCCTCTTTTCTACTAGGACTCCCAACGTCTGAGAGCGGCAATGAAGGACTGACCTACTTTACTTGAGCCTATCAGCACGTCAGCCACCACGTCAATTCATATTTGGTCTGCTCAGAATGGAAGAAATGCCCATATAACTAACAGCCCACAGCTGCACCCCACACAGGCAGAGATGCAGGGCTCTGCATTGTAATCCTCCCATGCCCTCCTCCCGGATGAGCACTTTCATCCTCTCTTTGTGTTTAAATCCACTTGGTCCACAGCATTCTGATTAGTCTGTGCTGGGCTGAGAACAGGCTTCCAAAGACTTGTTGATTCCATCCAAATACTCAGGAACAGGCTGGATACTCAGTTAAGAACCATGCCTACAACATAGTTTTAGACTCTGGTTTCTAAACTATTTTTTTTTAAAGTAATTCTATCAATCAATACACATTCATTACATGCCACAGTGAACACTCCGAGATGCATTTTATTTTTTAAACACAGCTGTCCATCTGCTGCTTACATTGCTGATAAAGCTCTAAGTGATTAAGGAAAAAAAGAATTCGTTTGCTGTGATAATACACAGATCCGTGTATCTTTCCAACTGCCTTCAAGGTTGAAAGAAATGAGGTTTTGATGAGTACCAGCCAGCTATTAATTAGATTTAGCAGCAACAAAATATTACTTTTCAAGCACTTTAAAGAACTGAGAAAAGCTACAGAGCTCAGCAGAATTTTTCTCTCTATGTTTTGGTTTCCTGACCCCCTTTTTTCTAATTCTTCTCCTCATTAAAAATGCCTCAATCTGAAAGGAAATGAAAACAAGAACAAGAGCTGATAAGTAAAAGCAAGTGATGATTATAAAAACATCATTCATCTAGCTCCAGTTTTCAAAAAACCCATTTCATTTTGTTTAGCTAAGGAGAGCTTTATACACAGATTACTTTTAAGGAATAAGCTTTAAGTTTTAAGTGCTTATTTCCACCTATGTAACCACAGCTATTTTGACTGTGAGAAAAATTATTCAGACCTTCTTTTTTTTTTAATCTGATTATTTTCCCCTATTTAACAAAGAAAATACTGATTCCTGGGTTGAATCTAGAGGACTCCCTACCTAAGAGCGATTCACCATGGGGTCTTTTTCTCGACATATAACTGTTTTAGGGTCCCCAGGGTGTCTATCCTAATGGGGCACAGAGGTACTGGGGTGTACGTGGAGAAATACTACAAAGAGGGAATGTACAAACATGATCCAAGTCGTCTGTACTTCTCCCAGCCCATTGTTTCTCGAATTTCTACGTGCACAGGAATCACTTGGAGAATCTTATTAAGAACAGATCCAGACCCCACTCTGGATTCCCCAAGTGACCTAAGATTCCCCAAGTGACCTAAGATTCTGCACTTCTCACAAGTTCACAGGTGATGCTGATGCTGCTGGTCAGAGGATGATACTTTGAATAGTAAAATATGGAATATCCTAGAATAAATACCTATTCAGAACCTGTGTTGTTTTTGCCAACCCAGCATCCTCTATGGGACCGCAGAAAACTAACCAGACTTCAGAGAGCTCAGAAGGTGATTTTTTTTCCACCCCGGCCCAGCTTTATTGGGGTATACTTGACAAAGATATGTTGATTTTCAAAGACTGAAACATCAAGTTCCCGAAACAGGCAGATCCACATCCTTTCCCAAAACATGGGTATTTCTTACAATCACTACTAAGAAAACAATTTGAAATCATTGTGGTTAGGTATAAACTTTACATAATAACAAAAATGGTTTACTTGCTCTAGCACAGTTTAAGCCCCAGAGAAAAGGAAGATTCAGACATGTTTTCTTACCTCCAGTGCCTCCTACTGAGGACATGCCCAGCAGTTTCTTCTGCCTCCCTCCGGCTCATTCAACCTTTTCTTATGCTTATTTATTTCCATGTCAGTTTCTAGTCTGTGAGTGCTCTGATAGTGAGAACTCAGCTATCTTTTCTAGTCTCAGCACCAAACTCAGTAACTGGAACTCAGTAGATAATGAACAATTAGTGCCTAATGAGTGTCAGGCACTGTGTGGGGCCCTTCACATCCATTATCTTGTGGAATCTCATCTTTGAGGAATGATTCTCAAGGATCCTCACAGAGAGCCAGATTCACAACAGGCTGACTAACTTATCTGCCTAAGCATATAGACAAGATTGGAACCAAATATGTCTACCCAGTTCCAAAGCCTATGGCCCCCACAACTATGTTATGGTGCTTCTGTAAATATTTCTAAACAGGAGGCTATCACACGTTCACTGCCAAATTCAAAACCTGTCACCCACAGGTTCTCTCTAGTTCCTCTACACACCTCATTGCTCTCCCCTCTTCCCACTGCCTCTCCAACTAGTTTCCACACCACTGACCTGGAGGTGGATGCCACCAGCCCTTCCTCCTTATGACAGTTTTTCACATTAAGGCAAGCATGCCTTGGCAAATTTGACGTTTCTTTTCTGTCACTCCACAACAAAGCAAGGGAATAAAATTCATGGACATCCTTGGATTGATGTACAGATGTTCCTGGACTTACCATAGGGTGATGTCCAATGAACCCATCATAAGTTAAAAATATAAGTCGAAAATGCATTTCATACACCTTACCTACTGAAACATCATAGCTTAGCTTAGCCTACCTTAAACATGTTCAGAACATTTACATTAGCCTACAGTTGGGCAAAACCATCCTGCTGCCACTGCCCAGCATCAACAGAGTTATCGTACTAAATGTCACTAGCCTGGGAAAAGATCAAAATTCTAAGTACAGTTTCTACTGAATGCATATCACTTTCTCACCATCATAAAGTTGAAAAATTGTAGTCGAACCATCGTAAGTCAAGGACCATCTGTACACTTGGCCTGCAAATATCACAGCAGCTTATCTTCTTGCCCTCTCATCCTTCAAAAAGAAAGAAAAAGAAACAATATACACAAGAAGCAAGGCAAAGCAGACCAGCTAGGTAAAACAGGATCACACCCTAGGGTGTCTAGGATCAGGAGGGAGGACAGGCTAGCCAAGACCTCCACTTCTATTTTCCTATGACCCAGCAGGCCCAATTCTATCAACCTTAAACAAATACTAGCAAATTTGTGGAAGGAAGTTCAAATAAATAATCATTATTTGAAGTGACCTTAATGACCATCAGCAGGAAAATGCTAATTACCTCTGCAGGATATTCTTAACAATGGAATACTATAGTGCAACTAAAAGGACTATGTTAAATGTATTAGGTACCAAGAATATTTTTTTAAAACATTGAACAAAAAAAGCAGAATGATAAATACAGTATACTGTTTATGTAAAAATAATCTATGTTTTTGTATAAATATATATATAAACCTATTAAAATAGCTCCTTACACTGGGGAGGCAAGATGAGGAGAAATAAGCTTTAGCTGAAATGGTCTAAGAAAGAATGTATTTATATATTGCATACAACATTTTTTAAATTAAAGAAAAAAATAAGTGCCAGTAGTACCTACCCCACTACTAGCTACTTCCCTGCTCCTGGCCCATCATCTCTATCAGAATCAGGTGATGTCATCCGGAGAAGGCACATGACCTTGGGACATGAAAACAAAGCCTAGGCATTTCCAAAAGACTGTGCTGTCCCCAGTGACCACTCACCGGAATATCTGGGAGACCTGAGGTCTCCCGCCCTCAGGGTTTCCAGCCTCGGCTCTTATTCCGCTCTTATTCCTCGCTCCTGATTCCTGATCCTCTCGCTTCAGACTCCCTGAGGCTGTGGGATTCTTGCTCTAGCCCAACTTGAAGTAACTGTTTTCAGTAAATCTAATCTAATAGCTGACCCTGACCACATTCTCATATTTCACTTTCGTTTTCCATGCTGGGTTGAGGCTCCATCTATCCATCTTTCAACCCTTTACTAAGCAGTAACCAGGCACCCAGGATGCCAAAGGCACAGCTGTGGACAAGGCTGTCCTGGCTGCACAGACCAGTCTAATAGCCTGGGTCACCCTCACTGGCTGCCAACACACCCCAGCAACTACCTGATTCTGAAAGTCCAGACTGACCTGGAACTACCAAGAACCAAGATGCATAAAAGCTGCTTTCAAACTCATCCTTTCACTTACCAGCTATGTAACTGAGGGCAAATTTTTCTCTATGTAGGCTTCAGAGTTTCTCATTTTTGAATGGAGACAATCTCTTAGAAGATTATTTTAGGAGACCCCTGCTTCATGGGGTTGTGATGAGGATTAAATTAATCGTGCATAGCTCTAAGTTCAGGACCTGGAACATATCATTCAGCAAGCGGTAGTTTCATTAATAAGATGGTATTAGAGTAGAAGTTGGCAAACATTTTCTGTAACAGGCCACATAGTAAATAGTTTAGGCCTTGTAGGTCACATAGTGCTGTTCAGCTTATAAACAAATGGGTGTGGCTGTGTTCCAATCAAACTTAATTTCTGAATCTTAAATTTGAATGACATGATTTTCACATGTCTTAAATTATTATTTTTAAAATATTTTCAAAATTTTAAAATGTTAAAAAAAAAATTCTTAGTTCACTGGCTATACACAAACAGGTAGCAGGTCAGATGTGGTCCCAGGCTACAGTTTACTGACCCCTGTATTAAGAGGAAATTCTACACCTAGAGTGAGACCAACAAATCTCAACGTATCATGCAACGAATTATTGCTCCCTGTACAAAGGTAAGTGTAGGTGTCTCCAGTACTGGGCTACTTGAAGAAAAACAATAGAACACGTATGCACTCAAACACATGTATATGTGTGTGTGTGTGTGTGTGTGTGTGTGTAAATATTTATACAAATATACATTTATCCCTCTTAGTTTATGTTTTTTGAAGGTTTTATGATGTATATAACATCAGTATGATAGTATCTCTATGCTATGTAATGAATTCTGCTTCCGCAAAAATACATATTGAAGACCTAATCCCTAATATGATGGTACTTGGAAGTGGAGCCTTTAGTAGATAATTAGGTCATGAAGGTGGGACTACCCTTATAAAAGACATGAGATATCTCTCTCTCTCTCTCTCTCTCTCTTTTTCTCTCTCTCTTTTTCTCTCTCTCTCTTTCTCTCTCTCTCCTTTATGAGTCCATAGCAAGAAGACATGGCAAGCAAGCCATCTGCTTGCAAGAAGAGTTCTTGTCAGGAATCAATCTGGCCAGCACCTTGATCTTGGACTCTCCAGCCTCCAGACTGTGAGAAATAAAATTTCTGTTGTTTAGGCCATCCAATCTATGGTATTTCAATAAAGTAGCAGGTATTGACTAATATAATCTATAGCTTAGGAAACTATGCATACTAGGTGTGTATGTTCAAAACCTTCTCCCCCCAGAAAGAATATCAGATCGAAAGGAGTTGAGGCGTAAAGTGAGGGAGGGGAAAAAAAAGACTTGAAGCAAGTTTTACGTGCTCCTTTGCAGAAATGGGACACATAATTGCAATAAATAACAAAGGATAACCTGAATTTAATCATGAGAAAACATCACAGAAATCCAATGTGAGGGAGATTTTAAAGTGGCCTATACTCGTCAAAGGGCAAGCTCATGAAAGACAAAGTTTCAGACTTAAGAAGACTACAGAGGCAGGACAACCCCAAGCAACATGTGATCATGTATTTGGATCCTAGACCAGGAAAAAATTTTGTTTTTCTATAAAGGACATTAGGATAATTGACTAAATTTTAATAACGGCTATAGATAGAAATGTATGTGTTAATTTTCTGTTGATGGTTGTATAATACTTATGTAATAGAATGTCCTTGTTTTGAGGAAATACATTTGAAGTCATTAAAGGTAGAGAATTATCATGCCTGCAACTTTCTTTCAAAGTGTCCAGAAAAAAAGTGTGTATGTACATGGTGCACGCATGTGTGTGTAGAGAAAAAGAGAAAGCAGATGTGGTAAACTTAATATTTGGGAAATCTGGGCAGAAATGGATACAGAAATCTTTGTAATATCTTTTTGTAACTTCTCTGGAAATCTGAAAGTATTTCATAATTTATAAATTTAAGGACCAAGAATAAATAATAGCTACAAGCTCTGTGTTAAAAGCTCTTATGCAGAAAGCATGTCTATTTGCTTTCTGTTTCTATTTTACAAAATAATGTAAGGTGATATTTGCCATTAGTGCTTCAAATAAGCTACAATGAAGATTGGGTCTGATTCACCATAAGACCTTAATTTCTGCCCTGGCGAAGATTGGAAAGAGTCAAAAACACTGGCCCCATCAGTGTGGACCAGTCACAGGCAACTTCTCAGCCCTTGGCGCCCAAAAGGTGAATCACATTCCCTCCACATTCCTCCCACCAGCAGAGAACTAGAAGCAGACAGACATACCTGGGTACAGACATACTGGGGTGATATGCAGCCCTACAAATGACAAGAATAAACAGAGAAAAAGGTTGCCCAGTCCGCTACCCGATAGATATCCTGCCATTTCCATATCAACACTAGTAAAAAGAACACAAGCAGTCTATTCTTGAAAGGGAGAGGCCTCCAAAACAAATGGGGCGTCCAGACCTAAGGGATGGCCCCACACCTCTTCCATCCCTGTGCTTCCAGTCTGTGACTGTCACAACTCTCCCGGCCTCATCCCCATGGCCCGTCCCTTCCCAGGAAGCCAGCCTCTCTCAAAAAAGAGCACCAACTTTTTAAGACTATTCACTCTGCAGACAGGATAACTTTACAAATTGTTAATTCAAATGAACAGAAGGAACTGCAGAACTTTAGTACTAGACAGCAGAGATTTACTTTCCTATCAATGACCTGTGGCAATCCAAGCTGACAAGATCTAAAACCATCCCCGATTGCCTTGCCCTGAGAAGGTGCTCACTGGTTGCCATATCATCTTCACACACCAGAGTCCAATCCCAAAACCCTTACATGAAAATGACCTGCTAATTGGGTCCCCAGTGCCTCCATCACAAATAGATACTAGACTGGCAGTGTAATTAGCAAGCTTCCGCTGCCAAGACAACCACCTTTTTTTCCCCCCTCCTGAAGAAGTTGTCCTTCCTGACCTTAAGTTTCAAATCCCAGATATTTTCAGATGGAAAGGTCTGCTCAATCAGAGGAATCTATCACCTAATGAAAGCAATTAAAGTAGCAATTATTCAAAATTCATATTAGCAAACACAAGGCAAAAAATAAAAAGGAGAAAAATTACGCAAAAAGAGCAAGCCCATGTTAACAATTCCTTTTGTCTCAACTGTCAGAAAACGTGTGTCAAGATTCAAAAGTCCAGTGCCTTAATTTTCATCATCTTCTGTGATTACCGACTTAAAGCTCTCACAGGCAGTAGCAGTAGCAGTTCCTGACACATAGTAAGTTCCTGACAAATGATATAGGTTTAGGAGAAAGGAAGGTCTCTTCCTTAAGGATCTGCTGTCATTGACCAAAGGAGAATTTATATCTTCATCTATCATCTCCTAAGAATTAAACTTTATGCTGAATAAAAGATGTTTTAATAACTTTCACAGCGTGATTTTTTTTTAACGTTCTAACAACACACCAACAGGCTATAGACCAACATAGTAGGTCATCAGTTATAACTGGGTGTTGAGGTTACAAATGATTTTATTTTCCTCTATATACCTTCATGAATTCCCCTATTTTCTACAACAGACATTTGTTACACTTCAGTAGAAAAAATTATGAAAAACAAAAAGATTAAAATAACATTCCCATTCAAACGGAGCAGTCTTCAACCTCAAAGGCGCTCCAAACCATCTGGGGGTCTTGTTGAGAAGAAAACTCTAGTTGTATTGGTTTGGGATGAGGCTGAGGTCTTGATTTTCTAACAAGCTCCCAAGTGATGGCCAGACAAATCTAATGGTGCTTTGATTGCCAGGATCTCTATGACACAAAAGTGACCCAGGTGCTAACAATCCCAGTTTTAAAGAGATGATGATGGTAACAAGGCCGTAAATCAGAGCAGGGTAGCATTGTCAAAGACTTCCATTGAAAAATTAATGTGTTTGGGGCTCCAGCCAGAAAAAAAAGAAAAAAACAAAACAAAACTGAACTTTACTTGAAAGTAGAGTGCTCTGCTGGAAGCACTTGTCTTCATAGTTAAAAACAAATGAAATTGCTTCTTATTGATTTTAATTTAGGCTGAAACACTTGCTGTCCAATATCGCCAGCAAAAGAAACGGTGAGTGGGGACAAGATATGATAAGAGAGATGAACTCTGGAGGCCATCAGACACTGTCGACCTCTAGTCTAAACAGTAATTAAAACGTGATAGACAGGATTAGATATGAGCAAAATATACACCCAGATTCACAGCTTTGCATTAATTTCATCCTCCAGGGCCTCTTACCATTATGGACCCTTTTTATTTTTTTTTTTAATTCCAGCTCTAAATGTTGTTCAATTAAGTTTTACTCATTTCCTTACAGATCCTTAGGATTCTCATTTACAAATGAAACCAAGAGAAGCAGTTAAGCCTAAGTATTATCAGCATGTCTCCTCAAGAGAGGCTATCCTTAGCACCAAAATAAAAGTCCTAGAATTCCTAGAGATAAAAAGCTCAAAATGAATGAACTCGAAAAACAGGGGAATGAAACCATCATTAAATGACTATTTTCAGCTGGCAGGAGAGACTGTACCTGTCCTTCTCAATCCAACTAGTTATCTACCCTTTCATGAACTTCCAGCTAATCCCAGTACCCTTGACTGAAAATGACCAAAATCAACCCTTGATTAATACAGGCAGAAAAAGAATGTATTGAAAGGATCTTGGACATTTTAAAGAATCCAATCAGCAGCCAAACAATCTAGATGCCGAAAGGGCAAGGATCAGAACAGCTCTGGGGAATTCAGGCAGCAGGAATTGAGAGAGATGTCATTCCTTATGTCACTCAACTCGAGCCTCCAATTCCAGGGAGAAAAGGTGTGACTAGCCTAGCCTGGGTTTTATATCTCAAATAGGGGTGGACAGAGCCTCTTGATTAGCAGAAGGCTCCATCAAGACCATGAATGAGAGATCACTACCCAAAGAATAGAAAAGATGCTCTTAGCAAAACGTGGTAAAGGGATGCTGGGCATGCAAAACAAGAGTGATAAAACAATAATAGCACCAAAAGCTGTGTGCTTGCTAGAGACCACCGCTTTACTTTTATTCACACTTAATTTTTACATCAACTCTGTGAGATAGCAACCATTATCCCATCTTACAGATGAAGAAAACTGGAGACTAAGGTCACAAAGCTAGTCCACGACTAAGCAAGAAGACATTACAGTCTCAGTTTGCACGACCACCATGACAGTCAGGCTTTCCCTGTCCTATCTTACAGTCTAGTCTCCACAGACAACAAAATCAAGCCCAAATGCCTCTGCCAGGCATTCGAAAGCCAGTCGATGCATCCAACATTGGCTCCCACTCCTCTCAAATCTCTGCGGTGTCCATCTGCAAGCTGACAGTCACTAAAGGCTTTATGCCATGAGAAAGCAGCTAAGATACAAGGCAGACATGGGTCCAAGTCCCAGATACACAAGACTTCGTCTTGAAATAGGCCTTTTCACACACCGGTGAACCATCTCAACAGGCTCATTACTGCCTCTTCTTACTCGTTTCCCCTATTCCATGTGCACATATAAAATATCAGTTAGGTTTTTCATTCAGTTCCAAAGGAAGGTATCATTCTTAATATCCTATTGCTCCTGAACACAAAGGGCTAATTGCTAATATTTGACTGGAACCCATCACTTTTCTTTAAAGCCAGGGCTTTGGTGGTATGGAGAAAGACAACCAATTTGACCTTCCTTCTCAACCTTGAGTTTTTGCACTTGCTGTCTGATTAGCTGGCGTCTGGAACTAATTAAAAGGTGCGGCAAGAAAGAAGAAAAACTCTGGCTACTCTCTCTGAGGGAATTGATGACTCTAGATTTACAACAGCTCCTCTAGGACAGAACTCACTGAGAGCTCAGTGAGGTGGGGTGATTATTCAAAGAGTGTCCACCTATTCAGCCTTTAGAAGTATCCACCACCAAGAAAGAAAAGTTGGAAATTCATCCCCAACTACCTGGTTTCTTCCTGGGCTATAGATGGTACCCAATACATCATTGACAAAAACACATGAGTGGACCAAGCCCCAACGCCTTGGAAAAGTCAGAGGGCAAGAACGTGTGTCTGCTATGCTCTGGGACTAAGACACCAATGAAGGTAACACAAACATTTTCCCTACATCAAAGACATTACTTTTCTTTATCTACTTAGAAACCTCTAGAAACCAGTAGAAATCACAGAACCTTGAAAACAAAACATGCCCTTTGCAGACAAAAGGTATGATTATATCCTATTACCAAGGTAACTTATGAAGAGCTCCTGAAAGGTTTCTGCATCCAAAAGAAAATACAGAAGTCCCCCCTAACCCACAGAAAATTATGTTGCAAGACCCCCAGTGGATGCTTGAAATAGAAGATGGTACTGAACTCTATACATACTATTCTATGATAAAGTTTAATTTACAAATTAGGAACGGTAAGAGATTAACAATAACTAATAGCAAAATCGAACAATTATAACGAAGTACTATAATAAAAGTTATGTGAATGTGGTCTCTTGTCTCTCAAAATATCTGACAACCAATCTGATAACCAAGACAGATACTAAGGGACTAAAGGATGAGGAACGTATAGAGCATGGAGACGCTGAACAAAGGGACAATTCACCCAAGGTGGTTTGAGATTTCATCATGCCACTCAGAGCAGAATGCAATTTAAAACTTATGAATTGTTTCTTTCTCAAATTTCCTATTTACTGTTTTCGGACTGTAGTCGACCACAGATAACTGAAAAGGCAGAAAGTGAAACCGTGGATAAAGGGAGACTACTGTAATATCTTTAAGCCTTTTAACTTTATTCTTGGCCGTAGGAATAAAACACATTTACCCAGTAAGGCTTTTATTAACATTTTGTTTTTTGGATTTAAAATGCATTCTAGCATTTCTTCAACCCTATGTCTGAATACATACAAAGAACTGACTCTATTCTGTGTATCCCTATAGTGGCCAAGTGGGAAAAAAATTAAGACATCTGTCCAAGTTAGCCTTCGGGCCTCACTTACTTGGCCTTTCCCTTTTCAGAATTCAGCTATCGGTCTTAAAGCGCCCACAGTTCAATCCGCTAAGTGCAGTTGACAAGATGTGCAGAGCTGGTCTACGTAAGAACAGAAGCATCACGTTGTTAAGGAAAAGATCACTGACTTTGGAGTTAGAATCTGAATTCTACCACTTTCGAGGCTATCCCAACTGGGCAAGTTTCCTAACTAAGCATAATTTCTATTTGCACACCTGGGAAATACAGGATGAATTTCAGATAAGGTATGTCCAGCCCCTAGCACAAGGCCCACCATGCTCAGAGTAATGCTCAATAAATGGTGGTTTGTGTTAGCTGAGCCAGATTGTAAAAACACCTGTAAAGGGAGTAACAGCAAAATTTCCAGATACCTGGCCTCACCTCTACAAGACTGGCTGGGAAGAGAAGTATTCTTCCTAGAAATCAGGGTTTACAGCAGAAAATACTACACAGGAATAAAACTCCAAGATCCAGTGAAAGGACAAGGAGGGAGGCAGCTGTCAGTAGTGACAGGTGATCAGATGATCAGACCACCCCTAAAAAGAGGTTTGCCTTGACAACCTGGCAAGGGGAACGCCAAAGCTCTGCGTAGACAGGTCTGGTGGGCTATTTTCCTTTGTCACTCGACAATCTGGGTCTGATGAAAAGTATGAGAAAACCCTCGGAGAACTTCTTTTCTTTCCTTCCTTCTCATGTGGGCCTGCACTGCTGCTCTCATCACTCCCCGCTGCCTTCCAAGGCAGGCTTGGGGTGAGCCCCGAGGACCCAGAAAGGCTCCTTCAACACCCTGACTTGAAGACTTCAACATCCTTGTTTATCCCTCATAAAAGAACTTACAACTGAAACCCAGATTCTCATCACCTGCACTGAACAACGAGCATGTGTCCAGCTTGCCAAACATTCCCTGAGAAGGAAACCTTGCCATCCAGTGCCTGAAAAACAATTAAAAGGGATGGGTTTTCCCATCCTTCCCGCTGCTTCCTTCCCCATCATCAGCCGCCCTTGACCAAATTCTTAACTCGCAGATGCAAACTGACACATAAGACCTAGTGCCAGAAGTCCTTCTGGGAAGATCTGAGCTTTCTGATAAAAGTGTGTTTGGTCTGTCTCTCACACTCCCTATTTTCCATTTCCAAATTAAGCAGGTTCGCCAGTACAGAATATTTACTTCACCTCAAAGAGCCACCCATCTTAACATTCTGTTCGAAAAAGGAACCAAAAATCCTAAAAGGGATGTCTGAAGGTCTCTATGTTACACAGATGCTACCACTCGATCCACCTCACCAACTCCATAGCTGTGTTAAAGCCTGGACCACTGGTGATAACCTGGAGTCCAGCACTTTAAGCTGGTACGAGTGTGGCTATTAACTAGGAATAGGACCTTGGGCCTCAACAAAGCAAAGTACCCAGGAGAACAAGTGCAAGGGCCCCGGATGCTGTGGGAGGCAGGATTCTATAGCCTCCTCCACCGGGCAGGAGGGGACTAGCACTGCAGTAGATCAGTACTCTTGGCAAGGAGCTTCTGCAGACCCTTTTCAACCTCTAAAGATCTCCGAAGTCCCTTCTACCTTTCAAGTTGCTGAGCATAAGCTCAACTGGAATGCTGTCCTGGATTTCCTAGGCAGCAGAGGCTGGCATTTTAAAAGTATGCCGATCTGTTTGCAACCCTCCACAGGTTCCACATAGTTCACCTACTGGAACCCAAAGAAGGAGAATTCAAAGCCAGTAACTCTGCTACATGCCCACTCAAGAGCCAGTAAAATAACAATAATGGCTATTATTTTCAGGTGCTGACTCTTTGCCAGGCCTATGCCAAATGCCTTACACGGCTTACTTCCTTTACTCTATAAACCACCTCAACAGGGCAGGGACTGTTACCCCATTTCACAGATGGGCAAACAAGCCTGCAAAGCTAAATGACCCCAACTCTCTGCTCTGATACCCAGCCCTTTCTAGTGAAAGTGCCTTCCTGAAGGCAACCCTCTGCGTCAACAACCAGAGTCTCTCTTGGCACTATGTTGTGAAAGGGTAGGGAAGGGAGAAGAGGTGATCATTCTGGAAGGCAAGATGGGGTCGGAAGGGCAATAAAAATACAATGCAAGCCAGGAATGCAAGCCACATGCGTAACTTTAAATTTTATGGCAGTCACATGAAACAGTAAAAATAAACAGGAAATATTAATTTTAATAATACGTCCCACTTAACCCAATATATCTAAAATATTATCATTTCAATAGACAACCAATATAAAAATTTAATGAGATATTTTACATACTTTTTTTCATTTGTCTTTGAAATCCAGTGTGTATTTGACACTTACAGCACATCTCAATTCAGACAGGCCACATTTCTAGTGCTCATGAGCCACATGTGGCTACCCTACTGGACAGCACGGCTCTATAGACACTTCATGGTATAAATAAGCTAAGGCTCGAAGGGACCCTCAGGGGAAAGATTTCATATCCAGGAAATAAATACGGGACTACTTGATGTCATCCAAGTGCTTGGTGTATTAACTATATACCACGAATTTCTCTCATGTCAGCCTCACAAAGGAATTCCTGTCACCTTTTACCCCTACTCTCCAATTCCCTTAACAAAAATAACAGTGGTCAGAGAACACTCAAATTTTGAGAAATGAGCTACTGTGAAGGTAACGACGAATTAATTCAGAGTAAACACAAGACATTTTACCAGGTATAAACAACAGGGAGAAAGGATCCATTTAGTCAGTCACGGTTTTAAAAACTGCTGTCACTAAGGCCATACTTAACCCTTACTTAAATAGCTAAGAATTCAGAAAGATGTCACTTTGGAATACGAACAGTCCTACAGCAACTATAATCTGATGCAAAACCTCTGGGCTTTGAAGAAAGGAAAAATAAACCACTAATTTTAGATCCCTAAATCTCTATCAGTAGAGCTCACAAATTAGAATATGATGTAACCACCATCAAGAGATTGGACTTTTCCCCCCGAATAAATGAATATGAGTCAAACATGAGCGCAAATCAATTTCTTGGATCGGGAACTTTTGTGCACGGATAGCTTCTTCTTTTATTTTGGAAGGATGGCTAACGTGTCTCAGTATAGCACAGAGGTGGCAATAAAGTCCTCTCTCAGGCCAACTCTTGAGAAGCAGTCTAAGAGGCGCAGACATTCACAGGGAAGAGCTCTGTGACCGATTAGCAATGTCTGCCATGGCTACTGGTGTGAGAACCTTTATCTCAAATGCCAAACTCCAATCCCTGTTTAGAAAAACCATAGAGTAATACAGGGGCAAGAAGACAAATATGTGCCACATGTTTTCACTGAATGTCTCCACCCATATGCACCCAGGGTCCCATGTTAACACAGAAGTATAAAGCAAGGCATATACACTGTACTCACACCACAATTTCAGTAATGAGAAAATCAAAAGTAGCTCTAAACCTGTTCCTTCAAGCTGGGAGCTTATACAGCAAATTAAAACATAACAGCCATCTTTAGTAAATCTCTGTCAATAGAAAATGTTCCTGAGTAGCCACGTACACTTTAAATTCATCCACCATTTGCTCTGCTAGCTGAGAAGCACTACAGCATCCAGAAAGCCAAGTTCAAATTTCGATTTTTCCATTTCATTCACTGTGGGATCTCTGCTCTCCCTGAGTCCCAGCTCTCTCACCTCTTCAAAGGGTTGCATGGCATTAACTGAGAGCATATTTATGCAAGTATTTGTTTCCTAAATCTTAAGCAACAGCTATTAAAAGCAGGTATCATATGTAACATCCTTTGTACCTAATGCTATTCCGATGCTTTGCACACACGATCTCATTTAATCTTCCCAAGGGCTCTAGGAGGTTCAAAATTCCCATTTTACAGATGAGAAAACCAATAAAGTAACTGGCCCAAGTTAGTAAAGGTCAAAGCTAGGATTCACTAACTTGGACCAGTTACTTAACTTGATCAACAAATCTGTGCAATTCAAAAAGAAAACCGTACATTTGCCAGAGGCTCTTTCATCAGACTCTGTCTGTCTCAAGTCTCATTTTCTCAAAACCCTATTAAATAAAGGTCCCAAGGCATAAAAGGAGTTATTTCCACAAACTCCTTTGTTTATCTGGTGAGAGTGCTTACATTTTGCCCAGATTCTCCAGAAATCAACTTTCCTTCCACTTGGCATGATGAGTAACGGTAGAAACCTCAAAAACTGCCTTGTATCAATTAAGATGCTTCAATAACAACAGAAAAGTTTTTTTCTTTTAAAAATCACATCCTAAAAAAATGTCAGAAAAAAATCTAATGCCAGAGTTACCTACCATCAATCACATAAAGTAATTTCAGCAGCTTCTACCCAAATTGACCAATTGAGAAAATAAGGGCTGATGCCTAAAACTGTGAAGTGATTTCTGCACTCTCCATTCATGGCCTTTGCAGACATGTTAAGCAGAGAAAATGACTAGCTTAGAAGAGAAAACAACTGGATGTAAGAGAAATAAATAACACAGGCATCAGCTAGCAATGCGTTCTAGAAAATTTAGCTCCATGATGTACCAGCCAACATCTGTCTAATTGTGGGCATTAGATAAGGTGGTCAACCAATATGTGTTAAGCAAATAAAAGCGTGTCAGTTCAGGTAAGCCCTTCTCCTGGACCAACCTGCCCAAAGCCATTACTAGGCAATAGATCAATATTCATCTCACACTCTATAATCAGCTCAAGGTGTGCCCTCTACACACCTTGTCACTATTTCTAGAACAACCAGAGCAAAAGTGAGAATGCCTTATTTCTCCGGGATTAATCCCAAAGCCAAGGCCACTTCCGATGCAACGAATACCCAAGTCACAGAATTTAGCCTAAATTATTCCACGAAAAAAAAGAAAAGAAGGGGTTATAACCAGGAAAATATAATCCTACTGTCCCATAAGACATTTGACTTCTAATTAGAATTTTTTTTTTTCAGCAATAGATACCATGATGGCCAGCAACAGAAGGTACAAATTTAGTTTCTCCCTTTTTAAAGATGGACTTCAAACACCATGACAATATATACACTCTGAATTCTCTTCAGGAAGATGTTAACCTTGGACATCACATCTCTTTAGGGAATGAAATATATAAATGTTGAGATTTCTAGAAGCCACATATAATATCAATGTCTTCTAAAATGTCCTGTAATTGTTTCAGAGAACACTATCTGCTAGTCCATCAGTCCTCAGATATGACCACTCCCACCTAGATACGGAAGATACAGTAGGTAGAAGGAGAAATGAGGTCCTGCCCTCAAAATACATACAGTCTAACTGGGCTCTGACTCCTGTGAGAAATTCATGTGAACATACTGCATATTATAGTGACCATTTAAAGAACATATGCTGGAATTAGAGTGAAAGAATTACCCCCTCAAATCTTCGATCTGTCCATGCCAACAACTGCCTACTCTATCAATTCATAGTTCAGGTGTTGTTTTTGGAAAAATTAAGTTACGTGATATTTCCATCATGTGTTAGAAATCCATGCACAGATTTCATGTGCAAAAAATTACTGAGTCAGGAATGTTAGGTGAAAAACTTATAATCTTTGGCAAGGGATCCGCTAATATGACATCTCTAACATTAACTTACTCGGATCCTAGTATATCCGTCAGGGTCCTCCTCCCCACATCAGAGTGCTCTTTTGGGTACTCTGATAAACAGAAAGTGACCAAGGGAGCTATTTCTTAAGTCAAATGAGAGATTTTTCAAAACACAACTTTTCTGAAATTTAACAAGCCAACGGCAATAGAAGGCACCACATTACTGACATTACTGTGAGCTACCCAAGCCGCAAGCCATTTGCAAAGCCAAAAAAGGACACAACCAGAATAGCTTAGTTTCAGACTGATAAGAATGGTCATTTCATCAGCCAATGATGCATGTGCTCACACTAGCACATGCTCACACTAGTGCGCGCACACACACACACACATTTATACACAACCAATCCAGGTAATACAAAAACCCCAAACAAGCAAGAACAAAAAATCTGTCCCTTGGGTAGACATCTAGAAATCACCTACATGTGGGTGGCAAACACCTCAAGGGACTGGATAAGAATTGTAAATAACCGCTGCGGGCCGGGCTCCGTCTCAAGGGGCAGCCACTATTTAATTCCAGCTTACTGTTGTTGCCAAGCAAGAACACAGGCCCTAGCTTGCGACACCGTCCAATTTTTCAGAAGTAACCCAGACTTCTATGGAAGCACCCACAAGGGCAAGAGTTTGGTCATCATTGCCCGCACCCAGGCCTAGGACAGTGTCTGGCACACTATGGGTATGCAAGATATATTTGCTGATAGCATGAATGTGAAATGCCCTAATTTTTAAATCAATTCTTTCAACACAGTATGGCTAAGCAGAGGATATGCTGGTCAGATGCCCCCTGCAGAACTCCAGATAACTCAAATGACTATTTCTCCATTCCTCTTGTCTAGAGTAAGACAAAAGATCCAAACTAGCCTTGTGTTCTCTTTTTAGACAAAGAATACTGCCACCACTATTCCAATCGTAAGTCACATTAAATACTTTTAAAGGCCACACATAACTTCATTGGCATGAGCAAGCCTCCATTTTTTACCTGCACTCCAGGAGAAATAAGTTCAATGTTAAAAAAAGAAAATAGCTTATAGGCATTCTATTAACCAAGATCCACTCACCACCTTGTTTGCGGCTCCCTGGGGATATTCTGTAGCAAGGTTAGCAAGATAATCAAAGGGTTCTTAGAGCTTTAGGAAGCAAACTCTCAGAGGAAAGTTAACAAGAAGTACACCTCACAAATCACAATGTAATGTGCATTGGGCATTTGACTTGTATGTTGAGAAAGGTCACAACCTTTCCAAACTTCCCAGCCTGGAATCAACAATCCCTAAAATCCCAGAAGAATTTTAGAAGCCATTTAGTTAAGGGTAAGAAAAGCAACCCCAAAAGGACCGAAGGTCTTGCCCAGACCCACAGTTGGCTTGGCTGGCTCCACAGCTAGTTCTAAACTCCAAAGACAAAATCCAGAACCCAAACCACTCTTGACAAGTACAACTCCCTCAGATCTTTTCAAAGTCGTGATTCAGAGCCTGCAGCCCACACTTAAATGATATAATAATGATGATAATAATAATAATAATATCACATTATCATAGCATAACAATATTCAACGCTGCAAACAAAAGTTCTCATATTATAAACTAAATCATTATAGATCATTCTGAAAAGGAGTCAAAAAACTCACCACCAACAAACTCACTCTATCCACAGTTATTATCAGCTTATTCAGAAGCTAACATAATTTGCTGAAAGGTCATCTCTTCGATGTAACCAAATAAAAACCTAAACTAATTGCACTACTTCCTTATTTACTTGTAGCAAAGGAAGACACCTTTATTTCACCCAGTATTTATGATACTCACACGGGAAAAGCAGTAGGGTGAAATACATTAGGCTGGGTCTGTCTCTTAACTGGCCTTCCTGTGCAAGCAGAAAAAACAGCTTTCAAACAAACAGTAACCAGTTTGAAATTAAAAATAATCCTTAAGAGATGATGAGAGAGACACAGTAGAGCCATCCCCACTTACTACAGGGATGAATTTGGACAAGAGACAACCTCGGCTTTAGTTTCCTTATCCTAAAATGACGATATTCATGGTTTCCACTTCCGAGGAGGGTTAAAGACATAGAAAAAGCTCAGGCACAACACCTAAATCAAAGCAAGTGCTCAGTGAACACAGGCTACTGAAACCACTGTTCCCATTTTAGAGATTAAAAAACTAAGGCCCATTTGTCCAAGATAACGCTGCTACAATACATCAAAAATTTTCAACCTGGGCCCCTGGAATCCTGATGTGGTTCCTGAATAACAGGTGTGTGTATCTGGGACCCAGCCCACCGCAGACCCCCACCACCAACCGACCCCATTCCATAAAATGTTGGACAAGTTGTCCTAGGCAGCTCTGCTATCCACTGACATGGCAAGGCCCTCAGCCATTTCTGAACCTCCACACTCACAGAATCCAAACACTTCAGAAAAGAGATGTATTTTTTTAATGACTAGAATTCATTTACAAATAACCACTGCTCTGTAAATAAATCCTTTTGAAGATTCATGACTAACTTGACCCTTAGACAATGACGTTTCCTCACTAATCTGGATTATGCTTTGTATTTGATAAATTGCTTATGGCTGTGTCCCCTATCCAAATCATTCCAAATTGATAAGTTTATCTGATTTAAGTACACCGTGGAATTTATGAGGCTGCAATTGTGTGACAACTCAAATATCTCTTGGATTCATGTAATAACTGTTATGAATTCCTCAAAAGTGTACCCTCTACAATATCAACCGACAACCTGCTTCACTCTTCTTGTCAGAAAAATAGTATCACGGACCCAAAAATAAGACCAGTTGTCCTATTTTCTTACATAGAAGTGTTACATATTCCATGAACTATGCTTTCATTTGTTCTTTTTTAGTTGCTAGATTTCAGCAGCCAACTGTGTCACTTTGCTACAGCCCAAAAATAGCTAAGTTGAGTAGTTTAAAATCACACTTTGTTGTTTGGCCAGAAAACCATCATGCTGATTTCAGTTTGCAAAAAATTGATTAGAGGGCAGGCGCCACCCACAGTGTGTGGTTCTCTCATATGTTCTGCAGGTCTTGGATCCGTGAAGATATGGAGACAGGGACATTAGTGTTCAACGGTCGCACAAGTAGAAAACAAAAGCGACACCCAATTACTAGTGTTTGCTCCCCATTAGTGGCACAAAATTAAAACCCAGAGAGACCCATTCTCCTTGGTTACCACACAGTACAAAAGGCCTAGAAGAGAAATGGGCATTCCAGGATGCAGGACCAAGCTATTCTTTCTACAAAGGATTACACCACAGGGGGATCTTTGAGATTCACATGGGGCATGTTAAACCTCCAGAAAACATCTTTCCCTTCCTAAGGTGAGAAAGTGGAGACCTTCTTTGCAATGTAAGGTTATCTCAGACCTTATTACTGAGGCTTTCTTGTTTTTTTAAACCTCAAAATGTAACCATCTTACTAATTTTTACATGGGATGATGCCCTTGGGCCATTCTTTAGTCCTCCTTGTCCTCAACAGCAAAGCTAGGTACAAAAGCCATCATGCAACTTTAATTTTTTAAATGCTTTTGCTTTCGTATACAGTTGTCCTTTTTATTTTCCTTTCCCCACATACTCCCATCTAAATTTCTTTAGTACATATAAAATAACAATGGTTAATTTATTGAGCACTTACTATTTATCATGCACAGTGCTAAGTTCTTTAGGAGGAATTTTCAAGCTTCACAAAGACTTTAGGAGTCAGGCATTTTACTATGCCATTTCACAAAAAGAGAAAAAAGAGACACACAGAGAGGTTAAGTAACTTGTTTATGGCACCTCAGCTAGTAATGGCAGAGGCAGGCTGGCTCGAGAGACCATATTCTTACATGTACTTTGATATATTCTATACAACTTTCCATAGCTTCTTGGTTTTCAAAGAAAATAAGAAGTATTAACAAGCTCTAGGCTCTTAAAAGATTTTTCTTTGCTATATGCTTATAAAACAGTACAGTGACTCTCATAAACTGGCTGACAAAATACCAAAGTTCTCCTTTAATGTGAAAGTTGTCTTCCCACCTCAAGTACCACAAAATTCAGTTAGGGGGGCTTCAAAGAGAAACCTGCACATCTGGAACCTTGTCAGCTGTCATTCCTCCACCCAGCCCTAAAAGCACTTTGCATGTTTTTTTAAAATGGTCATATCAAGTACCATAGTCATAAAAACTTTGAGCCAGCATAGGCCTGGCAAGCCAGTTCACATATATCTGTTTTTTTTCCTATCAATCAAAACACCAAACATTTTGCTATGAATGATGCCAGGTGAAATGGCCCCTCCTATTATAGGTGTCCCTAAAGGGAGAGACAATAGCATACAGAGCCCTTGAGCTACTTCAAGCAATCTCGCACAGCCATCGCTATAGACCTCGTAATCTTTTCATAATAGGAGCAAACCACGAATTTATGTTATATAGTTCAATCATTAGAGACTTCTGAAAATGAAATTCACCTACATTACTTCCAGATCTATTTTTTTAAAGAGACATTAACAATTCTATGGTCTTGGAAATTCGAGACGAAGAATTGTAAGACAAAGCAAGGGGAAATAAACAAGGGTTTTTAAAACATATCCTTTTTGGAGTGATTTTTTTTGGGCGATTACAAATTCACAGAAATTCAGTATCAAAAACAAGTTTATTATTTATTTATTTATTTATTTATTTATTTATTTATTTGATCTTTAAGTGCACAGAATACTGCCATAGTCCTGGGTTTGCTTCTTTTCAAGTAAGCAGGTCGCTCCCATTTCTCAGACAGGGAAACCAGGATATCAGATCTTTTAATTATTTGCAAATATTTACTGAGGTTGCCTCCGGATTGAGGCAACTTCGATCCAGAAGAAATTCAGTGACTGCAGCTGAATTCCACAAGAAGCTCTCAGTGCCTGCTGGGGGCAGGCTCTTCTCAGGAAGAACATTTCTCCCTTTCTTAAGGCCCTCCTCAGTAGCTACCAGCTTAGAACAGATCAAACTCCCCTAGAGAACTAAAAGCGGGGGCAGGGTACACTTCCTTGGCTTCCTTTATTGGACTCGCAGTCCCTTTATTCTCTACACAAATACAACCAAAAATGCAGTTTCAGTGATTACTGACCAGTCACCTGACAGTGGTCAATCTATAACCAAAGCATACACAAGGTTTATTTGGGGGGACAGACTTCAAGCACTTCTGAGATTAACTTTAGATACCCTGAATTTCTCCCATAAACTCTGAATTCTTAAATGTGATCACATGAAAGATGTGCCCCAGGATGAAAGTGTTAATCATAAATTTTTCAGGCTTCCAATTCAGAATGCACACCCACATTTAAATCTTCATCCTGCTTGGAAATGACATTGCATTCTCCTACATGCTCTAAGTAAAATGCTGAATGGAAATTCAGGTTTTAGAAAATAAAATCTTTCACCATTAAAGAGAAGAGTTAAAGCAACAAAGCACTAGCAATACCTAATTTGCTTTCTTCATCTAGGTAAGGCTAATTTAAGTGTCCAAACTGTCCTTTTAGTCAAGAAGTTTCCAGAAAAACAGGAGGGGGTTAGGAGGTAGGAGGGGAACCCTAAGACATCTTAAATGACCTTACATAAATGGCAAGAATGTTCATTGCAATTGGTGCAGTGACATAAATGGTTATACCACATTAACTTGGGAGTCTTTCAGAACAGAAGGATGAATTTGAAAGGGTTTTTGTTTTGTTTTGTTGCATAAAATCATCAGCATTCCCTGAACACTTCATGTAAACAATATAATCTTTTATTCAGTAAAAACAAGTCCCTAATTAAAGAGACATTCTCAGAGCTTCACTTATTGGTTAGTTCTTTTCTGATTTCAGCCAACCTTTCCTGCAACCTTTTCGCCTCCGGCATCAGCAACTTCCCCCATTTCCAAAAAGTCCTGTTTTGCCAATTTGTATTAATGTACTAGTTTCATCAATTCTGTAATGTGAACAGTTTATTTAGAAGGCAACATCAAAGATTTTATTCCGTAAATGTGTCAGAGAAACCAGTTTCAAGACTGGATAAAGACTCTCCATTTTCAAACAAGATACTTGAAAGGGGGAGGAGGGAGACTGCATGATTTCTCACCCCATCCCGAAGACTAAGATAAGCTGACTTACAAATATTATTTTTGCATTTTTCTAAGGCCATAAAGGATGTCCATCAGGACTAAAGCATGTACATGCAAATACACCGAGACAGCTTAGGGGGAGATGCGCTGGACATTAATCATGGATCTTCAGATTCTGACACCTCCAAAGTACACCAGAGCTTATCCATCTGAAGTGTTTCCAACGTCAGCCTCCTGGACGTAATCTAATTAGGGTACAAAACATATCAGAATCAAAAAGGAGAGTTTCACTCTGAGGACGGAAGAAGAAATCAACAAAAAAAATTTTTTTTAAGTTTCTAAATAGCTTAAGAATGTAAAATAGATAAAATGTTAACCCTCTCAAGTAATATATTTTATAACCTGTTGGAGGCACTTACATTCTCAGTGATTAACAATATATACCAAATACTTAAATTAACTAAGGGTAAGATGTGCTTTAAAATAATGAGGTATTGGGAGGATGGGGGGGTGGAAGAGGGAAGATTGAGTTAATAATCGTAGCTGGGTGGGGGGTCCATAGGAGTCCATTATACTTTTATATTTTCACAAATGTTTCACAAATTTTAAGTGATAGTGGAAAAGAACTTATTATGTATGCACTATATCATACTTGAGAACACTTCTGCTCTGGAAAGTGGAAATATCACTGAAATACTAACAGTAACGCGGGTACCACACCTGCCATACTTTTGTTGAGAGACTAAAAGCTACTGTTTCAGAACTGCTGGGGCAAGACCCATGTCACGGCTGCTCCCGAAACCCTCCCAAATCACAGCTCCCCTAGACCCTGAACAGCGGCTGAGAACTCAAATGCAACTGAAAAGTTGTGCGATTCTGAGAGGAAACCAACAAAATAATTAACAAGAGGGCTTGGTTAAAACTTCACAGAAAAGTCTTTAATCCAACACCAGAAGCATTTTTATCCCTCGTGTCATGCAGATAAACGCTTCCGAGGTTATGGCAGGCAAGAGAAATCCCAAATCCAACTCGGGCCCCCACCGGTTTTTGAGCCGGCCAAGGGCAGCAGCGCGGAGCTGAGGCCACCTGCTCTGCTGAGGCACATTCGCAACCCCCGAGCCTGGAACCCCTGCTGCGTGCGCGCTCATCCCAGCTCCCACCTCTGCCCCCAAGGCACGAAGGTGGTCGAGCCCAACCCGTGAAGGTGGCAGGAGCCGGACTAGAAGAGGTGGCAGGAGCTCGATGAGTGGCTCGGGGGCGCCCCCTGAGGTCCAGTGGCGTCACAGCGCCTTTGGAAAACGGAAAGCTGGCGTCTCCCACGGCTCTGACATTTTAACTTTGCCTGGTTCCAAGCGCTGCTGCACCCTCTCCAGCGGCACTTTTCCAAACCACATCCCCTCTTCCCCATGCCTCACACCACTACCCATTCCCTTTCCGACACCATTCGGCTCCCGGACCAGGGAATGGGCTATTTACCTCGCAGCGTGGTCACGAAAAGAAAATGTGGAAGACGAAAACTGTCCCAGCCCCAAGGCATCACTGGCGTTCCCATTTTGGATTTCAAGCTTCTTCAGACCAGGAAAAAAGAAAATCACTGCCGGCCCACTGATTGCATACCCGAGCGTAAGAAGAAGGCCAGAGTAGAATTAGAAATTTCTCGTTTCGAAATGCTGCTCTCCTGCTGCCTCCCACTGCCCCCAGTAAAACATGACCCGTACAAAGCTCAACCCCAGTGTGCACCTGAGCCCACTCAGCCGGCAGTCGACGGCAACGAGGAAAGTCTAGAGAAAACAGATGACTAACACCAATAATTTTAAGCGGGAGCCGGCACTTTTAAGGGGAAATGTCCACACTGCCACAAACCCCAGGCCTCAGGGTTAGTGTGGATGCACGTCCTCGCTCGGCATCGAGCTGGGTTTCTGGGCTGTGTCAAAAGCTCCAAGAGGTTCCAGAAGCAGTAGAATGAGCAGAGGGAAAAGGCGGGGGGGGGGGGGCCGAAGGGAAGACAGTGCTTTGCCTCTCTGCCCCTCGAGGCCAACCCCGTATCTGCAAAGGGGACACTCGCTACCAGTCCCCGAGCGGGTCCCCGAACGCAGAGAGAGCCCCGCGCCCTGCTCTAGGGCGCACGACAGACCTAAGGGATCCGCTGCACCAAAACCGCTGGTGCCAGCCAGGGACAGGCGGCTGAGATCTGAAAGAGCAGAAACATCGCGACACGTTCCCTTTTTTTCTTGCTTCAGATAACCCCCACCTCCAGGTATCCAGGACCTAGTGGATGAGAAGGCAGCAAAGCAGAGGGTTCTCTGCTTAGGAGTGTGAGGGATGAAAAGAGAATCGCCCCCTTCTTTCCACCCCTTCCCTAGCTGGGGCAGGCGGAAGGAGGGGGCCAGACGAATTCACGGGAGCTTGGGGCTGCAATCCGGGAGGCCTGCAAGAGAGTAGAGGGAAGCGGCTGGCCTCTGCCCTTTTCGAAAGGAAGGGGGATCAGCCAGGTAGAGGGCTGGAAGTGGAGGGTCGCCAAGCCGCACACCGCTGCGTGCGATGACTTACTATCATCATCAATGGCCAATACTGTCCCTATCTTAACCCAGCCAGAAAGGGACGAGTCTGGGTCTGCCTGCCACGAACAGCCTGCAAAAGGGCAAAGATTAAGGTAGGCAGGCGCGGAGGAGAGGAAAAAATCCGCCCTGGCACGAAGAACCACCCAGCCGCCGACGCGCCCCCCTCGCCCCGACCTGAGCAGCCCCTACCCGAGGAGCCCCGCCGAGTACAGTTTCGGGCTAAAGGGGCAGCGGGCTAGGGGAAGCCACAGATCTGCCTACACTGCCTGCTTCCTGCCCTCCCTCCGCGCCCAGGAAGGTTGCCTCGCGCCGGCACAGAAGCGCAGCCCCGCGCTCCAGCCTCGAACCGGGCTCGCTCTGGCCCCCGAGACCACAACGCAGACTGCTCCCAACATCCCCAACCTTCCACGGTCAGCCTCCAGCTTCCCTCCTCCGAAAACCAGACTCTCCAAAGGGTCAGGGAACAGCAAAGCAAGTTCCCCCTTCTGAGCTCCCTTAATCCCTGCCAGAGCGAGGGGCGCACCCTGGGCCCCTCAAGCCCACAGAGGCCAGCCTCCCTAGGTCCCAGTCTCCCCAACCGCCCCAGAGCTCCAGCTCTCTCGAACTGCGGCCGATCAGCAGAGCGAGTCCCCTTTCTCCAGACTCCGGCTCCCCCAAGCCCCCCAAAGCCGAGCGAAAACAGACATCCTGAGGCCCCTGCCCTCTTCCCCGGCCAGACCTTTCTTCCATTCTCCCCAACCAGCAGCCTCTCTAAACACCACCAGAGCCAGCGGAGCGGCTCTCTCTCCCATACTCGGGTGTCCGGCCCCCCTCCACCTTCTCCAGGGTCCCCGGGACGGGCGCCCGAGCTCCGTGCCCCGGCTACAACTCCGCATCCCCTGCGCGCGCCGGCCAGGGCCGCGTCCCCTCGGCAGCTGGCACTCACCAGGGAAGCACACGACATAATGGAGCACGGAACTGGTGATTTTCAGGAACAAAATCCACCAACACGGTTCCAGTAACCTCCGCATGTCCGAAAACGCACATCGAAAAAGAGGGAGGCAGGGGGGTAAACTTGTTGAATAAGTTCTTGCCTCCGTGTGAGCCTCCGCTAAGCCCGGGCTCTTCCCTTGCTCGCCCGTTCTACGGGCCCCCCGCACTCAGCGGTCCAATTGCCCCTGGAATCCGGGAAGCCGCCGAGCGTCCCCCGGAAAACCTCAAAAAGTGACCGGGAACGCGAAGACACGCTGGGGACGATCCTCAGTGAAGGGCTGCTTTCCGTTCAAAAAGAAACAAGCCGTGCGAGCAAGGCGAGGAGTCGGCCGGGGGCGGCGATGCCCGGGGCCCGGGGCAGGCAGGGACCGCAGGCGGCGGCGGCGAGCAGCCAAGGATCCCCAACTTGAGTCGGCAGCGCAGCGCAGCCCGAGATTCGGCGGGCAGCGGCGGGGCTGAGCGCGGCGCGGCGTCTCCGGGCTTCAGGCAGGCAGCTCCTTCCAGGGCCCCGGGAAGGAAGGAGGCATGTTTGCGAGCGGGGAAGGGGAGGGGAGAGGCGGGGGGAGCGAAGAGCCCCCCAAAATAGAAACGGCCAGAGGAAACGGAGGAAAACACAAAGGATCTCAGAGGGGCGCTGGGGCCAGGGCGCCTTCAGTCCATGCTCGCGAAAGTTGTGGCTCCGGAGCAGGCTGGGGAGGAACCAAGAGCCGGGGGTTGGAAACTGGCCATGCCTCCATACAGGAAGTAACATGTGAGCATGGATCCTGGCAGAGACTTTAAAGCCGGCGAGCGAGCGAGCAGGGGCGCGCGGCGGCGGCGGCGGCGGCGGCAGAAGAAGGCCAGAGTAGAATTAGAAATTTCTCGTTTCGAAATGCTGCTCTCCTGCTGCCTCCCACTGCCCCCAGTAAAACATGACCCGTACAAA
>NW_011888822.1:2150398-2167873 GCF_000151845.1 Pteropus vampyrus | reverse complement strand
GCACACTGGCCTTGTGGTGGGGAGGGCGCAGGAAATGCGCCTCTTACCCCCGACTGGGTGAAAGAAGCCCCGCGGAGCAGGACCGATTTCCTTGCAGCAACCCAGGGAGCGGCTGCCTCTTTAGCAATCGCCGAGAGGCGTCCGGGAGAAATGGGAGGACTGTGCTTATCTGTAATGAATTTTGTCCCTTGGCTCTTGGTGAGATCCTTATCGCTTAGACTTCTAAGCGCCCCATTTTCCTCTCTTCTGATGCTAAAAGTGGGGGAGGCGTGTAACTGAGTCAAGATAATTAGCCATTTGTAATTTTTGCCTAATTTTTCTGCCTTTGTTTAAAAGCTATCTTGACATGTTTTTTTTACGGCCTCTGCTGTTTCATCCCACCAGGCAGAGTCCCCCACCCACCCAAACATCCCAACCGGATGCTAAGTTTTCAAATAAAATACAGATGTTCAGAGATCTACCGCAAGATGTGATTAGGGAAGCAGTTTCACACCCACACTTCCAAAAGAAAAACCTTTGAAAAAGTTACCTTTGAGATTACAAACTAATAAAAGCCAGGAAGTTCCCGGGGAGGGCCTGCGCTCTATCTTTAGCAGAACGGGAGTGAACATCCTCCCCCAGGGTGGGGAATGAGTCGACTTTGTTTGCTTTGGAATTTGGCCCTTCCTGGTTTTGTTAAAATCCTTACTTGCGCAGAAATGCTTGCGAGGGTCCGTTTTCTTGGGAGTGTTGTACTTAAGGGATATCCATCATCAGTGGGAGCTTGGAGCCTGTGTGTCTGGCTACCTAATTAAAATTGTGATAAAGTGGGAAAATATCGTGGAATTTGAATCAGAACACCTGGGTAGACATCACCAGGTAAGTTTCTTCCTTTGCAAAATGGACATCATAAAAACTGCCATTTGTGGAATGTTCACTACCAGGTATTGTGCTGAATTCTTCACATAAATTGTTCGTGTGGCTAATTTATTGAGCAATTACTGTGTACGGGGCATACTAGGAACACAGTCAAACAAAAAGGACAAGGCCTGTGACCTCTGTGGAGGTTACTTTCCAAAGTACAGGATACATTCCGTCATGGAGTCGTTAAAACAGTTCTGGGGGCAGAAAGAATTAGCTCCCCCATTTTATAGATAAGGAAACCTGCTCAGAGAAACAAAATAATGGATCCCCAGTTGGTGAGTAGCAGAGCTGGGATTGAGACCTGTCTGCCTCCATAGATGTGAAAGGGTACTGAAGTTTGAGAAGACACCGAAATGTGGAGTGGGAAAAAATGGCTTAGGAATGAGGGAAAACTCACATGGATTTAGAGAGTGAATTTCTACTACTCTTATAGTATAGGATGCCTACACTAAAAGTTAATGTCAAATGTCAAGTTGGGTCTGGCCTGATGCCTGTCCTGGGGCCCTAGGCTGAAGTTGAGGCAAACTGCTCTTGCAAGCAAGCACCCTCCCAAAACCCAGGCTCCACCAGTTCTCATAAAAGAGAATTTTACAGGCATACCACACAATATGCCTTTTCATTCATTCTCCAACCAATTACAGAACAGCTCATACACACTAGACACTGTATCAAGTTTTTGCTGCACAAAATGACCCCGCAGTGTACCTGTCACGCTCTCAGCTGGTGCTTACAACCTGCCAGGGGATGTGGGGGCTGCACAATAGAGTAAGCATGACAGATCATGCTCTGTAGGTCAGAAGTTGGGGCATGATGTGTTTGGGTCTTCTGCTCAGGGTCTCCCTAGGCTGAAATCATAGCGTTGGCCAGGCATTCTCTTCTGGAGCTTGGGGTCCTCCTCAAACCTCCTTCAAATTGTTGACAGAATTCAGTTCTTTGTAGACAGAGATTCCTATTCTTTTGCTGGCTGTTGGCCAGGGGTTGATCTCAGCTAGAGGCTGCCCTCAAGTCTAGGCCAGGAGACTCTCTACAGTCAGCTAAGAAGGAGCCTTGGGAGTGACCATCTCGTCCCTTTTGCCATATGAGGTAGCCTAAGGAAGGGAGTGACTGTTCCATCACATTCACAGGTCTTACCCACTCTCAAAAGAGGATTGTACACCAGAAGTAGGAATCTTGGGGACCATCTTAGAATTCTGCCTACCACAGTTCTGGTGGTATATCTGGAGTATAGACTGGGGGTTAAACACAATAGCAATTAAGCCAGGCTAATTGGATTCTGATGTTACTTATACATGCTTGACTATGGACAACTACTTTGTGTCTCAGTTGCCTCATTTGTAAAGAGAGAATAGTAACTGCATCTAGTCCTAAATTGAGAAGATTAAAAGGAATTAAAAAGAGTAAAGTACTTAGAGCAGTGCCAGGCACCTAGTAAGCATTTAATAAACATAAGCTATCACTGTTATCTGCTCAAAAAGCCTATGCAGTAGGAAATGAACATCTGTTATTTTCTACCTACTAGGCTTCCATTTCTTTTTTTCTAGAAATAGCACTCTTGTTTTCTTTTGTACTAATTTCCCTGGATGGTCTTGATAAACCTGACCCCTTCTTCCTCCATCGCTACCTTCTGCCTCTGCCTCTCCACCTCCATGGGTTTGTGTGGAGATGTGTACCAGCCCTGACTGTTTGGAGCATTTCAGCCTCCTGGCCTAATTGACTTAAGTATGACTACATGTTTCCATTCAATCCAATGAGAGTCTTCCTTCGTCCCAGGTTTATTATGCTTGATAAATTTAAGCCTTGAGAAGCAAGGAGGGCTCCACTTAGAAAGAACCTGCTTGGGGATTAAGCTGACATACAGAGAAAAACAGAAGGGAGAGGTGAAAGCAACAAACCTTCAATATCATCACTTGAGTCCTTGGGTTAAATCATACTGGAAGCGAGATCAGACTTTGGACTTTTCGTTTACTTAAGCTGATAAATTCTTTTTATTCCTTTTGCCTCTTTGAGTTGGGTTTTTATTAAGTTGAAGCTAAAAACTTGAAACCTGGAACTGATGGTGAAAGATAAGTAAAATATCCACATTTTACAAATAAAGAAGCAGGAGTTCTTTGAATTAAGTGATTTAGCTGAGGTGATTGAGATAGTAAGCAGCAGAAGACTCAAGCTTGATACCAGATCCACTGTATCAATCATTTATTGTAATGTAACAAATCATTCCAAAACTTAGTAGCTTGAAAAAAACAACCTTTGCATTTGCTCTTGATTCTGTAGGCCAGCAGTTTGGGCTAGACTCAGCTAGACAGTTCTTTTGTTAGTCTTGCCTGAGGTAACTCATGTAGAGCTGCAACACCAGCTTCCAGAGGCTCAACTGGGACTGAACAGTCCAAGGTAGCCTTATTCACATGCCTGGCAATTAGTTTACTGACATCTTCAGCAGCCTATCTCCAACTTGCTCACAAGGAGCTTTCAAGCCAATAGAATGAGAATGAAACTGCAAAGCATCTTGAGATTTAGACTAAGCAGTGGTATAACATCATATCCACTGCATTTTTTTTTTTTTTTTTTTTTTGGTCAAAGCAAATCTAAAAGCCCAGATTCAAGGAGAGGGTGAAATAGACTCTAGTTCTTGAGGGGAGGAGCAGCAAAGTTACATTGCAAAGAGACATGAAGACAAAGATGGGAGGAATTGTTACCTTTGCAAACAATCTGCTTCATCTACTGTTAAAACTAAATGGTGCCTGTATGGGTCAAATTGTGTCTCCCAAAAAAGATCAAATCCTTTGTACTTCAGAAAGTGACCTTATTTGGAAATAGGTTCTTTACAGAGATAATCAAGTTAAAATGAGTTTATTAGGGTGGACCCTAATCCAACATGATTGGCGTCCTTATAAAAAGGGAAAATTTAGACATAGATACAGACAAGCACAGAGGCAAGATGATGTGCAAACCCAGGGGAAGAGAATGGCCATGTACCTAGAGAGTGATTCATCTACAAGCCAAGGAACACCAAAGATTGATGGCAAAGGCCAGAAGCTAGGAAGAGGCAAGGAAGATTTTCTCTCCAAGTTGCAGAGGGAGTGTGGTCCTGCTGACACTTTGATTTTTGACACCTAGCCTCTAGAACTAATAATATTCTGTTGTGTTAAGCCATCTAGTTTGTGGTACTTTGTTACACCAGCTCTCAGAAACTAAGACAGAGTTCATTAACCTTTTCTCCTAGATAGTTTTTATGTGTAGTCAAATCACATTTGTGACTGTTTTAAATCTCACAAGTGAATGCTTGCAAAACAATAACAACAGAAAAGCTATTCTAGTTATTCTGACTTTAAATTTGGGGGTGACATTTATTTTAGGGTAAAATAAATTAAGACTTAGCAAAACATTTATTCTGAAAAACGTAACAAAGAAAAACCTCAAAGTCTTCTGAAAATAATGATATTTGTCATTACATGAAGGTCTATATCCAGGAGCCTAAAGAGAATGAACAAGTAGTGGTGCTAGTTGAATATACTTTTAAAAAAGGATTAAATATGAATAGCAAACATGACTGATAAGGCTCTTTTGATTTCAAGTAACAAGAGAAGCCCAAAATAAACCAACTGGAGCAAAGAGAGGAAGTTATTGTTTTCCCACGTTCCTTCTGGGAAGTTCAAGGCTTTGGGTAAAACTAGATTTAGGGAGTCTAGTGCTAGCTCCACATTTCCTCTTGAGCTCCCATGGCTCTGCTTTTCTCTTCTTTGACTTCCTTATCTGGCTCTTGTTTTCAGAAGGATATCTTTCCCAGTGTTCATATTGATTCTCAAAAATGTATTTTGATAGCTCAAGCTTGAGTCCAGTAACCTGTGCCTGAACCAGAGTACTGGACTTGACCGACTTGGTGATGGAAGCAGGGCTCACTCCTGATTTCCAGCACATTAGAAGAATGAGGAGTAGGAGAAGGATAAGCAAGTAAAAAGTAACTAGAATCTGATTTAATCATTGACCATAATTTTCAGAGGTAAATATTATTACCTCTATTTTAAAGTAGTGAAAACTAAGGCATTAAGAATTTAGACAATTTGAATGAAGCTACCAAGGACTAGTGAATAAGGCAGGGGATCAGATAGTACCCCAGAGTTAGAAAGCTTAGTTACAAGATCTAAATGCTAAAGTCCGATTTTCACAGTAACATGACTACAAACATTGTAGGTCCATAGTAATCAGAGATGGTAACAACAATTTATGAACGAGAATCTTCACCACAGTATTTCCAGGTAAAAAGTGGGAAATTAAATGTTCAATTTTGGGGATCAATTAAATAATTATATAGCCATTTAGTGGAATGTTACGCTGCTAATCACAATGATGTTCTTGAAATTGGACATGTTAAAACCTAAAATTATTTTCATGCAACCATAATCATGTATTCCACCATTACAGAAAACAAGAAGACCTCAAAAAAATACAAAATATGTGAAAGCAATGGATTTAGGTTTTCTGTTTATGATTTTTCTATTAATGAAGAAGCCTCCAAAATTTGCTAAAATGGCTGATTTGTCATCTGTATAATGTCTCTACAACCTAACTCCCTAATAAAGCAAATTAAAAAAAAAAGAACATTCACATGCAAAATATTCCTTCATAACACTAAATGCTGGTAAAGGGGCCTTGAAATGGGTACTCATTTGCTGCCAGAGGAATACAAATTGGTTTAAATATTCTTAAAATTTGGTCAGTATGTATCAAGAACCTCAAAAACATTTGTATATTTTGGCCTAGAAATTAAACTTTAGTAGTTTCTTAAAACAGACAATCTGATATGAAAACCTCTCAAAAATATCTATGAAGATGTTTCTTGTAATAACATTTATAATAGCAAATTAAATGAGCAAAACAGTATGATGAAATAGCTATCATTGATATAGGTTATTATTTAAATGGTATAACCATTTAAATGATGTTTATGAAGAGGTGAGGAAAATGCTGACCTCACTTTTTAAGGTGAAAATTAGAACATAAACTTAAATACAGTCTTAGTTCAACTTTATTTAATGTGTGTGTGTGTGTGTGTGTGTGTGTGTGTGTGTGTGTGTGTGTGTGTAGAAATAAAGCTAATTGGAAGGAAATACACCAAAATATTTTAATGATTGTCTTAAGATGGTAATTTTTTCCTTCCTTAAATTTTTATATATTTTCTTCTTAAATTTCTTTCTACAATTAACTTCTTTTTAAAAATAAACATTTATGGAGATATCAGCATCATGGTAGCATAAGATGTCCCTTGTTTTGTTCCTCTACCCCAACAACAAAAATTTAGCATTCATCCACAAAAATTGCTTTTGAAGGAGCTGTGGGATTCAGTGCCATATACCAGGTAACCTGGAGGGAGTCTGGCCCACCCATGCATGCGATAAAGCAGACAGACCTCATTCCCAGCTATGGACCCTGCCTGTGAAATGGTTCCAGCTTCTCTTGAGAGCAGTCTGGGAACCTTCTGACAAATACTGTCTGAGATGAACACCTATATATGAAAGCGCCTTTGTGGAAGTCCTGGTTTCCAGGGAAGGTCCAGCAGACCACTGGAACAGAAGGAAAAAAAATGAATTTAGACACATTAGAATGAGCAGTAAAGAGAAGCGATGGTGACTGCTACTTCAAAGGCAAAGACAGCAACATGAAATTTCAAGGAACATGAAAAAAAAATCAGTGTAACATGACACCATCAAAGGATCACAGTAATCTTCCAGTAACTAAACTCACAGACATGGAGAGCTGTGATTTACCAGAAAAAGAATTTAAAATAGCTGTTTTAACTAAACTTTATGAGCTACAAGAAAATGCAGAAAGACAGTTCAACAAAATCAGGAAAACAATAACTAATAAAGTGAAAACTTTAAGGAAAAGATAAAAGTCATAACAATGAACCAAAAAGAATTTCCAGAGCTAAAGAATGTAATGACTGATATGAAAAATGTAAAGAGAGCATTAACATTAGAATGGATCAAGAAGAAGAGAGACTTTGTGAGCTAGAAGACAGAAAATTTGACATTATCCAGTCATCGGAGTACAAAAGAAAAAGAATGAAAAAGAGTGGAAAATGTTTACGTGATCTATGAGATACTAACAAAAGAACCAAAATGCAAGTTATTAGAGTTCCAGAAAGAAAAGAGAGGGAAAATCAGCAAGAAAGCTTATTTAAAGAAATAATGTCTGAGAACTCCCCAAATCTGCGAACAAATTTAGATATCCAAGTTCATGAAGTTCATAAATCACCAAAAAAAAAAAACCAACAACAACAACAACAACAAAAAACAACTTTAAAAGGTCTTCTCCAAGACATAGTATAACAAAAATGTCAAAAATCAAAGACAGAGAGAATCTTAAAAGCAGCAAGAGTAATAAAGCCTATGACATACAAGATAACCACCATAAAGATAGCAGATTTTTCACAGAAACCTTACAGACCAGGAGAGAGAGGGATTTTATAATCGAAGTAATGAAAGAAAAAAAATGTCAACAGAGAACACTTTATCTGGAAAAACTGTCCTTCGGAAATTAAAAATAGATAAAGACTTTCTCAGACAAACAAAAGCTGAGGAAATTTATGACTACTGTCTTATAAGAAATCCTGGAAGGAGTTCTTCAAGCTGACACTAAAGGATGCTAATTAGTAAAGTGAAAACATGAAAATATACAATACACTGGTAGAACTAAGAATATAGTCAAATTCAGAATACTATAATATTGAAACCTGGTAGAATATTAACCACTTAACTCCAATATAAAGGTTAAAGGATAAGAGTATTAAAAACAACCATAGCTACAATTACTTGTTAATGAATACAATATAAAAGAGATAAATTTGTAGTTTAAGTCAAACACATAAAAGGAGGGAGCAAAGGGTAGAGTTTTAGTATGTGGTTAAATTTAAGTTGTTATCAGAACGAAATCAACTATTATAGCTATAAGGTGTTTTATATAAGCCTCCTGGTAAACACAAAGCAAAAACATACAATAGAGTTACAAAAGAAGAAGAGAAGGGAATCAAAGCATACCACTACAGAAAAATCATCAAATCACAAAGGAAGGCAGCAAGACAGGAAGAAAGGAACAAGAGACCTACAAAACAGCCAGAAAACAGTAGGATGGCATTAAGGACCTACCAATCGATAATGATTCTAAATGATTCGAAGTGGAAGTGGATTGAATTCTTCAATCAAAAGACACAGAGTGGCTGGATGGATTAAAAAAAAAACAAGACCCAACTTGTTTTAGAACACACACTTGCTTTTAGAACACACATAGGCTCAAACTGAAGGGGCAGAAAAAAATATTCCATGCAAGTAGAAATCAAAAGAGAGCAGGGATAGCTATATGTATATCAGACAAAATAGACATTCAGCCAAAATTAATAACAAGGGACAAACGAGGTCATTATATAATGTTAAAGGGATCAATTTATTAAGAAGATATAACAGTTGTAAACATATATGCACCCAACATCAGAACACCTAAATATATTAATCAAATAATAACAGATTTGGAAGAAGAAATAGACAACTATAATATGATAATAGGGGGCTTCAAGACATCACTTTTAACAATGGATAGATCATCCCGACAGAAAATCAACAAGGAAATATTGGACTTGAACCATACGTTAAGTCAAATAGATCTAAAAGACATATATAGAACATTTGATCAAATCAGTAGAATACACATTCTTCTCAAGTGTACATTGCACATTCCCCGAGATAGATTATATAATAACAAGTTTAGGCGTATTTAAGAAGACTGAAATTATAACAAGTATCTGTTCTGGTCACCATGGTATAAAACAAGAAATCAATAATAGGAGGAAAATTGAAAAATTCACAGATGTGGAAATCAAAAAACACACTCTGAATAACCATTGGGTCCAAGAAGAAATAAACAGGGAAATTTTAAAAATCTTCAAAAATGGAAATGGAAACACAACATACCAAAACCTGTAGGATGTGGCAAAAACAGTGTTAAGAGAGAAGTTTACCATGCTAAACACCTACATTAAGATAAGAAAAAGATCTGAAATAGACAAATGTACACATTAAGGAATTAGAAAAAGAAGCCCAAACCAAGCCCAGAGTGCGCAGAAGTAAAGAAATAGCAAAGATGAGAGTAGAAATAAATGAAATAGAGATCAGAAAAGCAATAGAAAAGATCAATGAAAGTAAGAGTTGTTTTTTTGGAAAGATAAACAAAATTGATAAACCTCTACCTAGACGAAGAAAAAAAGATGGAAGACACAAACAAATGATATCATACATAAAACAAGAGACATTACAGATAATATTATAGATATACAAAGGATTCTGTGAGACTACTATAAACAATAAGCATGCCAATAAATTGGATAACCTAGAAGAAATTGATAAATTTTTAGAAACATACAACCTACTAAGAGTGAATCACAAAAAAAAAAAAAAAAAAAAAAATATGAATAGACAAATAACAAGTAAGGAGACTGGATCAGTAATGAAAAACCTCCCAAGAAAGAAAAACCCAAGACCAGATTGTTTCCTTGATGAACTATACCAAACATTTAAAGAAGCTTCAACACAAATCCTTCTCAAACTCTTCCAAAAAAATGAAAAGGAAGGAGCCTTCCCAAACTCATCTTATGAGGCCAACATTACTGTGATACCAAAGCCAGATAAGGACAACATCATACTCAACTGTGAAAGGTTGAAAGCTTTTCTTCTAAGGGTGAGAACAAGACAAAGGTGCCTACCCTCATCTCTCCTATTCAACATAATATTGGAAGTCTTAGAGCAATCGAGCAAGAAAAATAAATAAAAGGCATTCAAATTGGAAATGAAAAAGTAAAATTATCTATGATCTTTTATACAGAAAATGCTAAAGACTACACCAAAAAAATGTGAGAACTCTTCATCTAATTCAGTTAAGTTGCAGGATTCAAATGTAATGTATACAAGTCAGTTGTATTTCTATACACTAATAACAAAATATCTAAAAAAGAAATAAAGAAAACAATCTCACTCAAAATAACATCAAAAACAATAAAATCCTTAGGAATAAATTCAACTAAGGAGGTGAAAGATCTGTTCATGAAAACTATAAGACTTTGATGAAAGAAATTGAAGAAGACACAAACAAATAGAAAGATATCCTGTGTTCATCGACTGGGAGAATTAACGTTGTTAAACGATCCATATTACCCAAAGCCTTCTAGAGAATCAGTGCAATCCCTATCAAAATTCCAATGATATTTTTCACATAAATAGAAAAAAAAATCCGAAACTTTGTATGGCACCACTATAATCTGAGAAAAGGGAACAAAGCTGGAGGCATCACACTACCTAATTTCAAACTTTATTACAAAGATCTAGTAATCAAATAGTATGATACTTGCATAAAAATAGACACATAAACTAATGGAACAGAATCAAGAACCCATATTTGGTCAGCTACTGTTTGACAATGGAGCCAAGAATACTCAATGAAAAAGGATAATCTTTTCTATAACTGGTGTTAAGAAAACTGGGTAATCACATGCAGAAGAATGAAATTGGACCCCTGCTTTACACCACTCACAAAAATTAACTCGAAATGCATTAAAGAATTAAATATAAGTGGGTGGCTCCATAGTGTAATGGTTAGCACTTCTGCTTTACATGCAAAAGGTCCTGGGTTCAGGCCCCAGGTGCATCAGACCCTGGGTTCACCAGGTTCCCTGAGTGCGCCGGGGGTGCCAAGGCCCCAGGTGCACCAGGCCCCAGGTGCACACTGCGAGTGTGTGGGGGGACATGCCCTGCCTTCAGAGATCCAGTTCTTAAAAAAAAAGGGAGGTTGCAACATCCGTAGGTCAGGGGTGCAAGTGTGTGGGGGGGATTAAAGGGGGAGGAAGAATTAAATATAAGACCTGAAATCATAAAACTCTTAAAAGAAAACATGGTAGAAAGCTTCTTAATATTGGTCTTGGAAATGTTTTTTGTTTTGTTTTATTTTTTGGTATATGTCACCAAGCACAAGGAATAAAAGCAAAAATCAATAAGGGACTACATTAAACTAAAAGGCTTCTGCACAGCAAAAAAAAAAAAAAAAGAAAAAGCTACCTTTGGAATGAGAGAAAATATTTGCAAATCATATATTGGGTAAGGGACTAATATTCAAAATATATAAAGAACTCATACAACTCAATGACAATAGCAAAACAATCCGATTAAAAAATGAGCAGAGGAACTAAATAGACATTTTCCAAAGAAGACATACAATGGCCAACAGGTACATGAAAACATGCTTGGGAAATGCAAATGAAAAGCAAAATGAATTATCACTGCACACCTGTTAAAATGTCTATCATCAAAAAGACAAGAGGTAACAGTGTTGGCGAGGATGTGGAGAAAATGGAACACTTGTAAAACCAGAATGTAGGTTGTTACAGCCACTATAGAAAACAGTATAAAAGTTCCTGAAAAAATTAAAAATAGAACTATCATATTATCCATCAAACCCACTTCTTGGTATATGTCTAAAGGAATTGAAAATACGATCTCGAAGAGATATCTGTACTCATGTTCATTGCAGCATCACTCATAATAACCAATAACTAAGTGTCCATCTCTGGATGAACAGATAAAAATGTCACACACACACACACACACACACACACACACACACACACAGAAATATTATTCAGCCATGAGAAAGAAGGAAATCCTGCCTTTTGTGACAACATGGATGGGCCTTTAGGGCATTATGCTAAGTAAAATGAGTCAGAGAAAGAACAATACTGTATGATTTCACTTATATATGGAATCTTAAAAAGCTGAACTTAAACAGAGAGGAGAATGGTGGTTACCATATGCGGGGGGCGGGGGACAGGGCACGAGGTGGGAGAAATGATGGATATGTTGGTCAGAGAATATAAACCTCCACTTATAAAATCAATAAATTGTGAGGATCTATGTATAGCAATGTGATTATAGTTAATAATACTGTATTACTCCTTGAAAGTTGCTAAGAAAGTAGATCTTAAATGTTTTAACCACAAAAAACAAATGGCAGTTATATGATGTGATCGAGGTGTTAGGTGGTAATAATTTCGCAATATATAAGTTAATCAAATCAACACATCGTATACCTTAAACTTACACAATGTTATAAGTCAATTATATCTCAATAAAAATGGGAGGAATTATTTATTTTTTGAAAAGTAAAAGAGACTTCTTGTCTTGACAAAATGCTATTAAATTAATCTGAATGGAGAAGATTTAGTCAGAAATTCAATCGACAGCTTCTTCAACTTAATAATAAACCCATTTAATTCTTATTTTTATGTGAAAATATGAGTTTCGTTGTACTCATTAGAGGATTCTCAAAACCTCTGGAAACATCTTCCTTTCCGCATATCAAACAAGAGCGCACTAAGAAGTTAAGGGATCATTTTAGAAGATCAAATTGTTTTAAAAAAAAGTTCTGAAATTTGCCACTTCCATCAATATATAAAGTGGACATTTTGAAACATAACAAAGAGTGATATGATATATCATTAACCTAATATCATTAACCTAATCATTCTTTCCTTGCTAATATTTAATAAATATTCATCTATAAATGTTACTTATATCATAATGCTTTATAAAGGACATATATTACTTGCATTAATCATGGATTTTTATTAAACTTCTTGCTCAGTGTATTCCTGTCCATATCATAACTGTCGCTCCTTATTCCTTGCCAAGAGAACCTGACTTAGTTTGGAGAGGTAATAGAGCCAGCCTCAATCCTGCTCACTTTGTCAGATGTTTGATTTCCCATCCTCCTTTGCAACTAGCAATAGTCACACGTTCAAGTTCCAGCAAAAAGACAAGCAGAAGACTGCTTGGCAGGAAAGCGGGGAGATGCGGTATTCGAGGAAAGCTTACTTTTCAGGAATACCAGATATCTGCTTCTTGACAGAAGACTATGTCACTACTTTTAAGGTAATCTTGCCAGTCAAATTGTGTGAATCTGTGAATCTTATCAAGCTTCTAGATCCAACTAACAATTTATAGCCAATACAGAAGAAAGAGGAACATGTCAAATGATGTCGCAGGAATGAAATCGGCAAAACGCAGACCATGAAAAACTATAGGACAAATAGCCTTATTTCTTCAACAAATATATTGCAAAGAAAAAAATAAAAAACATAATCTATAGGTTCAAAAAATGATTTAAGAGCTATGTCAATCAGTTGCTGGGGATCCTGATTCAAATAAACTATTGAAAAAGTGTGCTATTTATGAATATCAGATATTTGATGATAGTGTTAAAAATTTTAGGCATAAACAGTATTGTGTTTATGTCTAAGTGAAGTAATCTTTTCGTTTAGATATACATGCTAAAATGTTTGTAAATGAAATGATAGTTATAACTGAGACTTGCTTCAAAATATCTCTATAGCCGGAATAGTAGGTAGGGATATAAATGAAACAGGCTTAGCAATTAGTTCGTTACTGAAGTTATTTGATGGGTACATAAAGTTTATGGCACTTATTGTCTACTTTGGTGTATGTTTGAAATTTTCCACAACAAAGTGTTTTAAAAGTGTGTGTATGAAGGCGTAGACTTAGCTGATTCTTTCCTTTCTCTCTCTTTTTCCTTACTTAGAGATGAGTGTGGTTGCTCGAGTCGTAGCAGCCTTCCTGCTAACATGACTTAAAAGCATAACGATGAGCGCAGCAAAGTAGAAAGATGGAAAAAAGCCTTTATTGCCATTCATGAACTGTAGACTGCTTAAGAACAAATTTCTATTTAAGCTACCGTTGGTAGAGTTGCCTTTACTTGTTGCTGAAAGCATCCCTAAGGATACAATTACAATGCAATAAATCTGACTTTCTCAAAACTGAGGTTTCAATTTCCTTTTCCATTATTATATAGCATATACAGTTTTATTATTAAAAATTAATATGTACTTTATATTAATGTATATTTTGAGTTTATCGTTATACAGATAATCTAAATATATATTGTATACAGAATATATCAAATTTTGCTTAATTTTCAAAGATTAAGGTAGAGTTTATAAATTCTAATGTAGAAAGATGTCCAAAACTGTGTTGTCCAAAATGATAGCCCAAAGCCAGAAATAACTATTTAAATTAATAAAAATTAAATGAAATTTAAAAATTTATTTCCTTAGTTGCACTAGCCACATTTAAGTGATCTACAGCCATCAGTGGCTAGTGGTTACTATGTTTTAGAGAGCAGATTTCCATCATTGAAGAAAGTTCTATTGGACAGCACTGGTCCAAGATATATTTGACAAAGGTGCAAAAGTAATTCAATGGAGGAAAGATAGCATTTTCAGTAAATGATGCTGGAGCAATTGGGTATCCACAGGTAAAAAATATTTATGTAATAAAAATAAAAGAATGAACCTACACTTAAAACTTACATATAAAAATTAACTGAAATGGATCATAGACTTAAATGTAAAATATAAAAGTATAAATGTTTTGAGGAAAAATGAGAAAACCTTCAGAATCTAGGGTCAGGCAAAGAGTTCTTATAGTTGACACCAAAAGCAAAATAAAAAAAAAAAAAAAAGAATATTTGATTAAATTTGACATTATCAAAAATTGAAAACTTTTAGTCTATGAAAGCTCATATGAAGAGATCGAAAAGATAAGGCACAGAGTGGGAGAAAATATTTACATAACATGTATCCAACAAAGAACTAGTATTAAAAACATGTAAAGACTTCTCAAAATTCAACAGTAAAATATAAATAAATGAATTAGGAAATGAGCTGAAGAAACAAAGAGGCATTTTGCCCAAGAAAATATACAGATATATATCAAATGAAATTTTTCTGTATCTTGAGTATATCACTGTCAATATTCTAGTTGTGACATTTTATCATAGTTTCATGAGATGTTACCATTGGGAGAAAGGGGCTTGGGATCTCTCTGTATTATTTCTTTTCTTTAAAAAGCTTTACTGAGATATAATTTACATATCATAAAATTTAAAATGAAAAAATGTACAAGCCACTTTCAGAGACTTTTAGTATATTCACAAAGTTGTACAACCATCACCACTATCTAATTTCAGATTTTCATCACCCTCCAAAAAAACCCTATACCTACTGAGCACTCACTCACTCCCCAGTCCCCATTCCCCTAGCCCCTGGCAACCCAAAACTGCTTTCTGGCCTACTACATAATCATGTCAATTAAAGCAGAAAAACCATTTGACAATATTTAACATCCATTCATGTTAAAAACTTTCACCCAACTAGAAACAGAAGGAATGTTTCTTAACATGGTAAAGGGCATCCACAAAAAACCCACAGCTACACTCACACGGGCTTGTAGAAGAATGAATTCTTTGCTCCCAAGACTGGCAACAAAAAAAGGATATCCACTCTCATCACTCTTTTCCAACATTATTCTGGACATCCTAGCCAGTGAAATAAAAGAAAGAAAAAAAGACATATATACTAGGAAGCAAGAAATAAAACTATCCCTATTTGCAGATGACATGATTGTCTATACAGAGAATCCCAAGGAGTCTACAAAACATTCCTAGTGCTAATAAGTGAATATAGCAAAGTCCTAGGATACAAGGTAGGTTGACCTACAAAAATAACCTGTGTGTCTACAAATGACAATGAATAGTGGAAAACTGAAATTCGAAAACATTTATAATATATCCAAAAAATGAAATACTTTGATATAAATCTAATAACATTTATACAGGATCAGTATACTGAAAAATAATATGCTGATGAAAACAAAGTAGAGCTAAATAGATAAGAGATATATCATGTTCATGGATTGGAAGACTCATTATAGTTAAGATATCAATTTTCAAAAAATTTATAGTTTTGATGTATTTCCAAATTATCAGCAGGACTTTTTCTAGATACCGACAAACTGATTCTAAATGTATGGAAAAGAAAAGGAAACAAATAGCTAAGTAATCGTGAAAAACAAGAATAAATTTGGAAGCATCCCACATTATTTGATTATAAGACATGCTATAAAGCTACACTAATCAAGTCAATATGTTATTAGTGGAGGTATAAACACACAGAACAATGAAATAAAATAGAAAACCCAGAAATTGACCCACATAAATATGACCAATTTTTTAAAAAGTGCAAAGGCAATTTGATATAGTCAGGAGAGACTTTTTTTTTTTCAACAAATAGTATTGGAACAATTGGACGTCCATATGCAAAAAAATAATGCTCAGCCTATACCTCACAGCTTTTCTAAAAATTAACTCCAAATGAATCATAAATCTAAATGTAAAATATAAAACAATTTTAAAATTTGACTAAATTATAAGAGAAAATCTTCGTGATCTTGAGTTAGACAGAGTTCTTCAATAACGCACAAAAAGCACAATCCATAAAAAAAGTATTGATAAATATAACCATCAAAATAAAATACTTTTGCTCTGCAAATGATATTGTTAAGAAAATGAAAAGGCCAGCTACAGATTCTGAGAAAATATTTGCAAATCACATATCCAGCAAAGGATGTGTATCTAGAATATTTAAAGAACTCAAAACTCAGCAATAAGAAAACAAGCAAAAATAAGCAAAATATATGAACATACACTTCACTGAAGAGTATATATGAATGACAAATAAATACATGAAAAATTGTTCAACATCCTAATTCATTATGGAAATACAAATTAAATCACAATAAGATATCACTGCACACCTATTAGAATGGTTTTTTAAAAAGGCTGACAATATCAAGTGCTGGATAGGAGGCATGGCAAATGGTATTCTCTTTCATTGCCGTTTGGGATATAAAATGGTAAAGCCACTAGGGAAAACATTATAAAGTTAAACATATACTTACCATACAACCCAGCAATTCCACTCAGGTATTTACCCAAGTGAAAAGAAACATATTCGCACAAAACCCTATGTGTAAATGTTATAGCAGTTGTGTTCATAATGACCCAAAACTGGAAACAACCCAAATTCCCTTCAATGGGGAATGGATAAACAAATTACGGTATATCTACACAATGGAATACTTCAATATAAAGGTATAAACTATTAATACATGTTACAACTTGTATGAATTTCAAAAATATACTGAATGAAAGAAACCAGATCCATAAAGTTATATTTGTATGGTTCCATTTTGGTAACATTCTGGAAAGGAGAAAATTATAGGGCTAGAGGACAGATCAGTAGTTGCCAGATTTCGGGGGTATAGTGAAGATTTGACTACAAAGGAGTAACATGAGGGAGGGAGGTTTTTTTGATTGATGAAATTGTTTTGTATCCTGATTGTAATTGTAGGTATACAAATTCATATACATGTGTTAAAACTTATTCACAACAAAGTTTATTTTATTGTATATTATTTTAAAAAATAATTTTTAAAAATGGTTTGGTGAACCCTGACTTCAGGAATTAGAAATCTAAACAATGTCAGCAAGAGTTAGCCTCTCTCTAGTTCTTTCTTTTACTCTAGGCTGCATTTATTCTAACCTTGGCCTTTTCTTTGGTGGTAATGACTCTCATTGGACCAACTTAGGTTGTGTGTCCATCCTGGAACCATGGACAATGCCACC
>NW_011888822.1:2146247-2150348 GCF_000151845.1 Pteropus vampyrus | reverse complement strand
AAACATATTCGCACAAAACCCTATGTGTAAATGTTATAGCAGTTGTGTTCATAATGACCCAAAACTGGAAACAACCCAAATTCCCTTCAATGGGGAATGGATAAACAAATTACGGTATATCTACACAATGGAATACTTCAATATAAAGGTATAAACTATTAATACATGTTACAACTTGTATGAATTTCAAAAATATACTGAATGAAAGAAACCAGATCCATAAAGTTATATTTGTATGGTTCCATTTTGGTAACATTCTGGAAAGGAGAAAATTATAGGGCTAGAGGACAGATCAGTAGTTGCCAGATTTCGGGGGTATAGTGAAGATTTGACTACAAAGGAGTAACATGAGGGAGGGAGGTTTTTTTGATTGATGAAATTGTTTTGTATCCTGATTGTAATTGTAGGTATACAAATTCATATACATGTGTTAAAACTTATTCACAACAAAGTTTATTTTATTGTATATTATTTTAAAAAATAATTTTTAAAAATGGTTTGGTGAACCCTGACTTCAGGAATTAGAAATCTAAACAATGTCAGCAAGAGTTAGCCTCTCTCTAGTTCTTTCTTTTACTCTAGGCTGCATTTATTCTAACCTTGGCCTTTTCTTTGGTGGTAATGACTCTCATTGGACCAACTTAGGTTGTGTGTCCATCCTGGAACCATGGACAATGCCACCGTTTGGCCAGAGGAATGGGATATGCCGATTAACTGGGCCTGGGTTATGTGTCCACCCCTGGTAGCCTGAAGGTCAAACTAATCCAATCCATAGGCGCTGAGAATGTGGGAGATGTTGTTCCCTGAAGAAAAATAAATTTGCTCTTTCTAGAATAAAGAGAATACATTCTAGACAGACAGAAACTATAGATGTCTGTGGCTTCCACCTGGCATTTCTTTAATTCTAGAATATATTATACTCTGTTGACTCCGTATTATCTTACCTGTAAACCATAAATTCCTTGAAACCAAGGACTCTGCCTTATCTTTTTAGCCTCTAATATCATACACATTTTGTTCCACACAGTGAGAATAGTATTCATAAATAAATAGAATGAGTGATAAGTAAGCATTTATGAATATGTTTATAAAACTTTACAAAACCTCTAAAGGCACATTATTTCAGGTTTCTCTGCAACCACATTAATAACTATGTTCCTGTTCAATTTTGCTTCTCTTCATTGAGGTTTTAACATGTATAGCTCAGTTTTCCTACAATGGTAAATCAATCATTACATCATCATCCATCATGTCTGAGTTCTCAGTAATGAAGGTGTCTTTCTTCCCACATTAGCAATTTGGGTGGGCAAAAGAGCATAAAGATGTATGACAGAAGACTGAAGAATTGGATTAAACAAGGTTAAACAAGATTCCATTTTCTGGGTCCTCTTTGCTGTAGGAATTTTGTTGATCCACAGAATGAAGGGACCAATTGTTTGGAAGTTTTTTCTTTGAGCTTTCAGAAGAAAATTGTGCTGAAATCATTTTTTTGCTCTGTTATTAGAACAGCAGAAAGCTGGGGAAAGCAACCTAAAACAATGACTTTTTAATTATTAAAGGAAATTATTGAATTATTAAATGAAATATTTTATTCACCTAAAATAATAATTTGTAGCAGCTGTGGAGTCTAGGTTAACTGCTCTAACGTACCAGACTTGAGGTGCACTCACTGCTACAGCCACAGGCCCCACATGGTTTGGCCCTCATGTCTCTGTCTCCCTCATCACCTTCCACTTCCCAAGGCCTCAGAATATATCATCCACATATGCCTTTTGTCTATTTCTCAGGCTTAACACTTAATTTCCACTTTAGGGTCTTTGTAGTTGCCCATCCCTCTAGCTCAGGGTTTCTTAACCTGAACACCATTGACATTTTGGACTGGATAATTCTTTGCTGTGAGGGGGATTGTCCCGTGCATTGCAGGATGGTTAGCAGTATCCCAGCCCTGTACCCACTAGATGCCAATCTCATTTCCCCAACTCCTTAGATGTGATCATCAAAAATGTCTCCAGACTTTGCCAAATGTCCCCTTGGGAGAGGGAAAAATCACCCCCAGTTGAGATTGCTGATATTGCTGGAGTTATTTCCTGCGGCTCTTGGTGTGGCTGTTCCATTTTCATCATTCTGAGCTCAGTTTCAGAGCAGCTTTTCCTGACCACCCTATCCAACTGGTCACTTTCTACCAGGGCACACTCTCCCCTTCACAGTAAATTATCGGATACAATATGTATATGGCCTCATTGGTTTGTTTACTCATTGCCTTCTCCTCCATTGGAGTATGAGTTTCATACAGGAAGGTCACATATCTGCATTGTTCACTACTTAGTCCCAAGAATGTCAAATAGAACATACACATAATTAGGGCTCAGTACATACAATTAAATATGTTGGGTTAGTGAACACAGATGGCTCTGCGACCAGGCCTTAGCAGCTCAGTCGTTGGCATTTCTGCTACTGAGGGTCTCTATTTCTTAATCTCCCCCTTAAAATGTCCCAGTCTTCTCTATCTTGGACTTTGTAGGAGCAGCAAACAGAAATTAGTCCTCAGATTGGCCCTGCCTTTCCTGCCTCCTTTCCTCTCCTCATATCATTTCTTAAGTTCGAATGTCTTCTGCCTTATTTTTACCCAGTGTTGTTCTTACCAGATTTGAAGACCTGACTTGCATTTCACCTGTCTCTTACAGGCTCTGAATGACTGTAGCACAGGCACCTTTTCTTGCCTTTAAGGTCTACTCACTCCCAAGTTAGTACTCTCTCATTCTTTTTCTCTCTTTCTCTTCCTCACTTGCATCCATTTATCCAGGCCTTTCGTGTACCAGACCTTGATTAGACCAGGGAGATACTGAAATAAGGGTTCTGACCTCAGCATCCTTATAGTCCTCCCAAGGAGACAGACAGTAGTCAACTAATTATAACACAATGGATAATATTTGCATTGTGAACAAAGTGTACAGGGAAAATCCCAGTGGATCAGGGAAGGCTTTTTGAAACATCTTTCACATTGTACTCATATTATAGGTGCTCCTATATGTAGATTTCCCTTCTAGATTTTCAGGTCTTTGAAGACAGAGACTTTATATTTCATTATTTTCATCTCTGTAGGTGCTTTCCCCAGCATTCAGCATGGTGCTTTTAATGTAGCAAACATCCAATAATGACTTATTCAATCAGTGAACGGTTTGCTTTTAAAATACTAATATAGATAGTACCTTCCCACTCCTTCTAACTTGAATAGATACCACATTTTACAGTCACTTTAGTTAGCATAAGGACATCTCCACTGGGAAACAAGTAAGTCTTTTAATTTATTTGATCCCTTAAAAGACATACTGGGAACTTGAACTTGAGAGGTCAAGGTGCCTGTCTGAATGAGGAGCACATGGAAAGAAACAGACAAATATTAAAAGTGATTCAGATAGGAGAGGGCTGTTGAACTGGAAAACTAGTCATGGTGTTAACCACTTTCCACTGCAAAACGCTAACATTCAGAACAATGCCGAAAGTCCCTGGAAGGCACATTTGTGAGGTCAGGAAACCACTGCAAAAGTTTTTGTTGATTGTTGTTATTGTTGTTGTTGTTGTTGCTTTTGTCTGTCAACTTCAGAAAACAGAATAAATATAAACTTTAAAAAAATGTGAAAAAGGTGGTTTGGGTTTTGTTTACACGTGATTTATAGACTTCTAAACTCTTCCATGTGGCTAAAAACAGAGGATTTGGACTTATAGTTTATAAGTTATTTTCACAGGAGAGCTTCTTTTCTCAACCTCAGGATAGATGCATTCCTCTTGGAGTGTGTTCTGAGTGCTGAATGTAAGGGCATGGAGAACTAGCTGAGATTCAAATGTGGGGGCAAGCCAGGTGGGTGGTAAGAAAAGAGGGTTTTTATTTAGACATAGTTATGGCAACATGTGGTGATTTACAACAACATAAAGACAATTAATTCAGAGCACTGGAGAAGCAGAGTGGGAGGGAAACTACAGAGGTAATGAGGACTAGAAGTGAAGAGACAGGTCATGGATAACCTCAAATTCTGCTTTGCCAAGCAGAAAGTCTGGCACCAAGCAGAAGAATATGAATGCTGGCCTCATATTCTTATTTAA
>NW_011888822.1:2145784-2146197 GCF_000151845.1 Pteropus vampyrus | reverse complement strand
CTTCCATGTGGCTAAAAACAGAGGATTTGGACTTATAGTTTATAAGTTATTTTCACAGGAGAGCTTCTTTTCTCAACCTCAGGATAGATGCATTCTTCTTGGAGTGTGTTCTGAGTGCAGAATGTAAGGGCATGGAGAACTAGCTGAGATTCAAATGTGGGGGCAAGCCAGGTGGGTGGTAAGAAAAGAGGGTTTTTATTTCAACATAGTTATGGCAACATGTGGTGATTTACAACAACATAAAGACAATTAATCCAGAGCACTGGAGAAGCAGAGTGGGAGGGAAACTACAGAGGTAATGAGGACTAGAAGTGAAGCGACAGGTCATGGATAACCTCAAATTCTGCTTTGCCAAGCAGAAAGTCTGGCACCAAGCAGAAGAATATGAATGCTGGCCTCATATTCTTATTTAA
>NW_011888822.1:2133919-2144087 GCF_000151845.1 Pteropus vampyrus | reverse complement strand
TAAGATGGCTACTAGAAAATTTTAAATATGAAAAATTTTAAGTATATAAATTTTACATATGTGGCTCATATTTTATTTCTATTCAACAGCATAACTCTAGGGCTTTGCTACTCAAAATGTAATCAACTGACCAGCAGCAACATTGTCCTCTGTGAGATTGTTCGAAATATCCATTCTGGAGTACTGAGTCAGTCTCTGCATTTGACCAAGATTTTCAGGTCTCTGCCTGCCTCTCAGGTTCTTATCCTTTAACTTTTTGCGCTGTCTGAAATCCTGTGTCTCAAAGAGGCTCAGCAGACTCATTTAGTATATTCCCCTGCCCTGGGCAGCATTGTGTTCAGATTCTCTAAGTATGTACATCATCATCATCATCGTCATCATCAAGCTATCCACCTTTTTGTGCAGAGCCAGGAAACAGAAAATTTCCTCTTCTTTTAACCTCTTTCCTGCAATTTAAGGCTTTTAATATCCAGCTCTGTTCTCAATTACTATAGAATGCCAGTTTTTTCGGGGTTTTTTTGTTTGTTTTTTTTGTTTCTTTTTCCTTAATACTTCCTCTTCCAGGCTTTTAGATTTTGTTTTTCTTTTCTCAGCTAATTCCATCTTTGTCTCACAGGACCCATTTCCCAGACCTTCTAATCATGGCCAGCCCCTTTCCAGCAGTGTGCTGTCCCTCTCAAACAAATTCACTAAATGCTGAGGTGTCACCAACCAGTTCTTTATGGTAAATCTAAAAATGGCTGGTGCCAGGTAGATCATTTGGAGAGAGGACTTTGATAAATGTTCCTGTCTTTAGAAGGTCAGACAAAAGGAAAAAGAGAATAAGGAGGGGCTGAACTCCTCAGAGACCAAACAGGATACAGTAAAGTGAGGTGCTTTTGTCTGTAATGGAGCGGGTTCAGTGAAGCAAGGAGAGTATGCAGGAACTTAGCGATTCTAATTTTGGCTCTTTCATTAGCTTTCATCACAATTCAGGAAAAGACACCAAGTCCAACTGCTCCAGTTTCCTCCAGTCAGTGGGGACAATGTTACCCTCCTACTCCACAGGGGATTTTTCAAAGACTTGGATGAAAATAAATAAATAAAAATGAGCACTCTTAAAAATAAAAACAAGCTAGTTTCCTTGTTCATGAGCAACATTTATTTCAACATGGAACATGACAATTATTCCCCCATTCGAAATTTCTATGTGTATTTTATTGGTCAAATGGATAGTACTACCATTTTGAAAAGCTAAATTGTTCTTTAAGCAAGTCGTTATTCTAGAACACCTCACTGATATAAACCAGCTCATAAAATCCATTACATTGATTTGGTGACTCAAGGACCCTCACTTCCACAAGTGAAATGAGCAATTTAATACTCAACAGAGAGCCCCTTCATGACAAAGAGGAAATTTAAGTGCTATTATGCCCATATTAACTTAGTAGTGGAAATCTTTGGAAAATGGAAACAAATTCATTTTTACTAAAGGGATCTCACAGAGAAAGCAGTCCTATAAAATTCCTAGTGCTTTTTTTTTCCCCTCCGGTTTTTAAAAACTTGCCTTCTCTCCCAAGGCTCTTCTTAGCTCTGCTCAACATGAACACAGGCCTTTGAAAGCTAAGCTTATCACCACTATCTAATGTTTTTCTGCAAAAACATGCTGAAATGGTTACATCCCCTCCGCGATGTTATAAAATTCCATTGCACTTAACATTTATATTTTACCCTTTAAAAATTAACCATATTCTGCATTTCCAAAAACACTTTTCTTTTACTAATTAATATCACAATTGGCAAAGTGACTTTTATTCTTTTCTCTAGGCAAAACAAAACAAAACAAAACAAAACTGAGTTTAAGTGATTTACCCTTTCTGAGAGAGGAGGTCACAGACAAAATTCTAAGATTTGAATCTATACAAAGATCATTACGGCAAGTTTTCAGGGACTTAACAAATGCCCACCTAGTGATAAACCACCTTTGAAGAAAGTGGTTGTTGGCCTACAAGGAATATTTTGGATTTTAAGGGTGAGGAGGATCTGTACGAGGTGGGTTGACTTCTCTCCCAGGAGACAGCCCGTCAAATGCAAGTGGCCCCGTGACAGCAATAACTGGCATTTCTTGAGCACTGACAATATGCACAAATCTTTACTTATATAATTTTATTATCCCTTCAATACATTGAGGTATATATCTTCTTATTTCCATTTTACAAATTTTAAAAAAATAGTAAAAACTTTAGAGACGTAATAACTCATCTAAGGCCAAAGGCTAAAATTTGAACCAAGAATCTAAAGCTAAAAACTCAACTTCTAACCAATACCTCTTGAGGTTAATCCTGTGATTAAATCTGTAAAAGTCATTCACCTTCTTAAACCAAATATTCTGTAAATATTCATTTACAGAATGTCAGTCATAATGATTTCTTATTTAAGCTTGAAAGCCTGGTAGACTAAATCTTACTGACTTCGAAGTTCGCATTATTAAAGCAAGACACGCTGCATCATTATTTCTATTTCTCAGCATCTTAGAACAGAGCAAATAATTTGAAGATAAAGTAATGTTGATAGCTCTTATTCTTAAATCACCAAAAGCAACAAGCTGAGTATAGAGAATATCTGTATCTCTGGATCTTTATTTGTTTCTATGTTTATTATCTATCTATCATTTTTCTATCTACTCATCTATTTATTTTTAAAATTATATTACAATTGCTTTGTTTTTAGTAAAAGAAAGGAGAAAAAAGTTATCCAGGCTACTGTATACTTGATCGTAAATTCATTTTATTTAAATGCAGGCAGTTCCAATTTCCCCTACTATATCATTTTTTCCTACTCTATTTCTCAAAGATTTTGTTTTAAGCCTTAAAAAATTACTAACATCATTTAAAAATACAATCTATTAGTAAGCAAGCTTATTAACAACACTAAGATAACAACAGAGCTTTCTGTGAATATTTTTGCCTATTTGATATTTATATATGAAGCCTCATCTTTCAACCCCTGAAATCATCAGGTTTTGTTTTTTACTAAAAACTTAGTCATTATCAAATGGTGAATTTTGGTCCTTGTAGTGTTTTGTTAACATTTGAAATAATTACCAACATTAATTTTTTTGAAATTTTGCATACATGTACATATTTCCACCTCCACTTGAAAATCAGCAGGTCTGGATACAATGAGCCCACATTCCCCCACACAACTTGATAGTGAAAGCCTTCTTTTGACAGGTTAAGTACTCATCACAAGTCCCCCGCTATTCCATATTCTCACATATGGGAACTCCCTTCCCTTGCACTTGAGTTTGTTGACTGGCTGTTTCCTACATCCTGCGTCACCCGTCACCTCATTTGCTTAGTTCAGAGCTATATTCCTAACATCTATAACAAAGCTTGACACATAGTAGTGCTTGATAAATATTCATTTATCATAAGAATATGGAGAGGATAGAACAAATTCCATTTGATTTGCAAAGATGAAGATCAAGGAATTGTCTTGTGGAGGTTTAAAAATATGTCCACACATTATTTGGCATGTCTCCCTATAAATAGTGGAGACTAATTCTCCTCCCTTTGAATGTGGGACAGAATTGACCATCTACTTCTAATGAATAGAATGTGGCAGTGATAGTATGTGCAATTCATGAGTCTGTATTGTGAAAGATATTGCCACTTTTACCTTGCTGTCTTTTGGATTACTCATTCTGGGGGAAGCTGGTCTCAATAGCCTGAGGCTACTCAAGCAGTCCTATGGAGAGAGTTACATGGTAATGAAGTGAGGCCTCCTGTCATCAGCCAGCACCATCTTGCCAGGCTTGTGAGTTAGTCACCTTGGGAGTGGACCCACCAGCCCCAGTCAAGCCTTCAGGTGACTGCAGCTCAGACTGACGGCTTGATCATAACTTTATAAGATACCCCGAGCCAGAACCACCCAGCTAAGCCACTCCTGAATTCCTGACCCATGGAACAGTAATAAAATAAATGCTTATTTTCTTAAGCCACTTTGTTATGCAGCAATAGGTAACTAATATATGTCTCAAATTAACCTAAGTAAATTTGGTTGTTCATAATTCATGTATTTTTGACAGATATTGATAACCTCCAATGATTAGGGTAGGTGAGAACTCTAGTTCTTCCTGATAATTTTACTGAATGAAGAAACAAAAGCAAGTCTCAGATCTAATTCTGTCATGCAAACAAACAAGCATAAAACGATCACACATTCAGTCTTGCAACCTCAGTAAAGTCCCTGTTCTTTATTATTTTAGGCTTTTTGATAGCATTTTGCATGAAAGGGTTATTTCAAGACAATGTGACTATGTTGTGATGGCAGGATCTAGTAAACTTCTAGTTGAATCAGATGAAAGAATCCTCCAGTAAGTCGAGATGACACAGACCTGAGCTGAGTTGTAAACTGCAGGTGTCACTCAGGAGGCATTAGGTTTCTGGGCTCACTGATAATTATACCTCATCCATGCCAGAACGGAGACGTCTGTACAAAATTTCCTGCCAACTTCACATCATTTCACACATGAAAATTTATTTTTTTAACATCTCTTATGTTAATTAATAAAACTTCTGATGCAGATTCAGAAAGGGATATTTGAAGCTCTTGGGGAACGGGCTCCTTTTGTGTGCTGATTTCCGATTAAAATCCTTCAGATGCTGACTGAATGTGGATTCTTAATTAGGGCACTTTGAATGTTAATTCTCCACACCTAGGGTGATGCACATAGATAACATGTATATCTTAATGTCTCTATTGATGTATTTTGAAACAAGTTATAAACAATATAAAAACAGAGATGTTATGTGGGAAATTACCTTGATGCAATGCTAGCCTCCAGATAAACTACCAGGCAAGCGAACTCAGAGGTTACTTAGCTAAAAGGCTCACAAACCAAATAAGATGTTCAAATTATGTAGTTTATTGAAGCAATTTAAAGCATACATTGCAAAGCAAGAGTAAGATAAACACTTAATATAGGATATCAGTGGGTTAAAGGCCCACACTATCTGCATTCTAGGAGTGTTTACATATTTCCCCCCTCTACATATTTACATATTTCTCCCTCTACCACATCAATCTTCTTGGTAATGGTGTGTTTATGAGGATCAGAAGTGAGATTTGAGTAAGGTATCCAAGATGAAAGGTACATGGGACCGTAACACACACTTGCTCTATCTGAGACACTAACTGGTACCCCTGGTCAACATCTGTAGCTTGCCCAAAAGCCAGATGGCCAGCCATTGGTGTTTCTTGGGCAGAAACCCTGGAACCAGGATGAGTATCACTAACAGGTACCAATTTAAAACCTCACAGATTGAATATCGCATGATTCATATACTTGGAGGCAACCATTGCATTAATATAATTTCTTATACAACATCATTAAAAAGAGTCTTGTTCTTAACGAATGTAACAGGAATATCTATGTCTCTTGGTTTTTCCATCCTTCCTATCTATGTTCGGCACATGTATTCTTCTACTTAGATTAAATATGTCTAATGTATCTTATAAGTTACTTGCTTTTATGTTTAGTTTCATCTCCTCTTTGTTTACTTCTCTTATTTTTTTTTTTTTTTGCGGAATTGAATAATCTTAAATAACACAGCAAACACATATTACGCGAGATTATCATAGAATGAAGAGATTTCAAAAAAAGTACCAATTTTAGAAATGATCATGGAATCTATTATACAAAATTCATTTAGCTTATCTGTCTTTGGAAATAGCCAAGGGAAAAACCTTTCTGTTGGTAGTTTGTTTATCTAGGATTTTACCTCTAAAAGGAGAGGGCTCTGAGGAAAGCAGAGATTGCAGAATTAAATTCTCAGTGGTTTCATGAAAATGAAAATGAGATACTGGCTAATTCAATTAATTTCTATACATGCTATCAGTGAAACAGGAACTCCAGCATCTGATCAGATTCAAGAAATCAAATGAAGCAAGACACAGGAAACCAAATGGCTCAGCACCAAGACCTATGATTCATTTATGAAACCATACCTGCCATAGAACACATTCCACAAGGGGGAGCCGATTTGCCTAACTGAGTGAGTTATTTCACTTCATAAATCACTCTGCTGGGAATTCACCTGCTTTTCTTGAAACCTGGAGTTCTTTCAGCCACCTCTGACAGTTCCGAATTAAATATAAAAACAGGCTCCCTTAGAGTGAAAGAGAGCAGTAAGAGTGGAAAGCAGTTACAAAGAAGTTTTATTACTATGAAATCTCACAAATGAGTTCTCATTATGAGATTCAACTAGGCAGTTTATTCGTCACATTTCTTGCCTCACCCCAGACCTACCCCATTAAATTAAAATCTCAGGGGCTAAGATCCAGAAATCTGCATTTTTAATCAGCTGCACAAAAGTTTCTGTACACTGAATTATGATCAACAGAACTAAGAAATTATTCTAACAACATTCACAATGATGGAGTAGTCTTGTTTGGGCTTGTGTAGAAGTTGAAGCCTTTTTTCGTAAGATTGTAACTAGAACCACAATGGGTATAGCTGAAGTGTGATGGATATTTTTCCATCCTTGTTAATAGAATAATAAGACAGTGAACTACTTAAAAAAAACTCATCAGGTGACACTTGTAGAATATTTAGGATATTGTGATATATTTGGGCTCTGATAACTCTTTTTTTTTTTTTTTTGGTTGAGTTTAAATGACAGAAAAAGTTGGAAGCTAATTTTATTTAGAGTAGGGTTTTCTCCTCTTAGCTCAAAGCCTAATAATTTTTAAAGGGTCTCAAATAACATTCTCAAACTGAGATTGGATTTACTTAAATGCCAGTTCAAATTTAGACTCCTTCCTATCTTTTCAGCTCCTATTTGCCTCATTCACACTTGACTCTTCACCAAGTTCTAACCTGTCTGGGACTTGGAATCCTCATCTGTAAAGTGGGAATAATAACAGAGCATACCAACTACTGTTTTTATGAAAATTAACAATAGCAGCTAAAACTTAATCTCTGAATTTCCTTCTTATGCTGTAACTACTAAGGGTGCAACTCATCCTCATCAACGTCTAGGAAATTGGCTAGAAGACTTCTTTCTTTTCTTTCTTTCTTTCTTTCTTATAGAGGAAATAGCAGGTAAGATCCAACACCTTTCAATTATCCATTCATCCCAAAGGGTAATATGCATTCCAGCCATTTGCCCGTCCAGGTAACACCTATTTTAATGGCTCTCCAACCATTAAAACCCCAGGGCAGAGTTTTCCAAATTATGGGCCTCAGAAGAATCGCCTAGAGCACTTTTTAAACAAAATTTTAGATCTATTTTTAGATGATCTGATTTAGTGTGTCAGAGAAGAGAGGGTGCAGGCATCAGAGTTTTAGGTGAGATTTCCAAGGGGAGCCTTAAGATGCAGTCGGGTTGGAAGTGCTGCCTGAAGGCATTGCTGGCATTAATCACAGAACTGATTCCCTGGTAAAAATATCCAGCCATTTTCTTCTCCTGAGACCAACTGGTTTGAAGGGGGAATGGGCAACCAGGAGGTTGACTTTTATTTGACTATGACCGCTACTTGGATAAATGAGTAAGGTGGCTCCACGCTAGAGTGTGAGGAGGTTGAGTGAAGAGTAGGCATTTAGTAATATAAGCATATAGGATCATAATAAATGTTTTTCAAGCCTTCATTGCAAGTTTGTCAGAGAATATGTTCAAAAGAGTGCTTCCGTTTCTGATTTGGCCAGCCAGCCTTGTCTGCAGGTGCTCCACGTATTCCAGAATTAACCTGCATTAAGTAAAGTTAGAATGGGCTGAATGAGTCCTTTCCGCTGAGTTTGCTGTCGCCCTCATTATGTCAGCTCACTGCTTCAGATTAATAATGGCCTGTTGGTAAACTCCATTCTAGAACCTGTCTTGAACTTTTCTTGTGTTCTTTGATGTTAGACAACCTTGGTGAAACTATTTAGGGAGCCACACAGGTCTTCTACAGCACGTCCCAGGCTCATTTGGCAGGTGGCAGCTCTGGGCACTATTCCCACTGACATTCATTATCGAACTTGGTTTCAGAGACTCCACATTGCCTGCTGGGCATCATGAAGGACACGCTGACCCTTTCCAAACTGATGGAGGGCAGCGACAGAAAGAACACTTTGGCATGGATGGATCTGGGTTCCAGAGGTACTTCTGTGATCTTATGTGTGTGGTGAGTAGTTTCCAAGCCTCATGGTGTCCTCATCTGTAAAAGAGAGAGAGAGCGCATAGGGCTTCCCTCACAGGACTCTGAAGATTGAATAAAATGAGCTATGCAGTGCACCCAGAAGACTGCCCTACTGGTGGAAAACACTAAAATAGTTGTTCTTACTATTACCAATTTTATCAATTCTTAGGTGCACATAGTTTTTACATTTTTAACTTCTTCAGAAATAAGGATGTCTTACAATTGGTGGTCTGTCACAGTTTAACTGGCAGTACTTTTTCTTAGTGGCACATTAAAAAGTGGCATATTCTACAACTGATATTGTCTTAGGTTGGGTTAGAAAACACAGCAGCCACCATTGTCAGAATAGTGCTTGGATTATTACATTTTCTGATGAGATGATTTAGCAACGTGTAGGTAATTTTTTTAGGTTTTAGAATAATGAACTTTGTCTCTCTTTGACCTATTGGGTAAGTCTGTAAATGACTTAACCCTGGGTGCCTGCTTCAGGAGAATATTATTTGCACACTTAGGTGCTTAAGTTAGTTTCTCAAAAAAAGCAGACTACTCTCTCTACCTGCAAGGACCTGATTTGAAAGTCTTTCTTGGGACTCAGGACTGTACCACGACACCTGATCCCTTGCTGTTCCCTCTAGCAAGAGGCCAGTAAATTAGTCAATAAGACCCAGTTGTTATGGACCCGGGTGGTGAAGCAGGAAGTAGGTAATTAGTTGTGGCACAGACTGATCTTCATGCAGTGCCACTGTTATACTCATCTGGAAAATCTAAGTGCCCCCAAGGCCTATGTGCTGGTCCTTGTCAATCCTGTCTGGATTCTGCTCTTCCTTGAGTTGATATTGATATTTTTAGTCCTGTAGTTAATAAGTGTCTACCTTTACTAAGCACCTATTTATCTCATCCCCAACTATATCATCTCATTAAGTATCTACATGATCTCATGTAACTCTCCCACTAGCCATATAAGACAGGATGTATTTTAATGAGCATTATTATATGCAGCAACGTAGAGATCTGGATTCAAATCCCAGCTTCCCCACTTACTGGCTGTATAGCTTTGGGTAAATTACTTAATCTCTCTGGATCTCAGATTCCTATCTTTAAAACAGTGGTAAAAATACTGGCACATTGTCAACACTCGATGAACATTTCCTGAAAGTGGTTACCTCAGTTTCTCCAGCACCCCACGTGCTGCTTTTCACATAGTAGGTGCTTAATTAAAGTCAATCTGAGAGAGAGAGAGAGAGAGAGAGAGAGAAGAGAGAGGCAATGTATCAGTTGATCAATAAGAATGAAATATCTCCTTTGAAGCTTTAAGCCTGTGCTGGGAACTGCAGAGGCCCAGGTGAGCAATAATAACGCTTTGTATTTACGTAGTATTTTATAGTTTACAAAGTACATTCATATGTTTTCCTTTAAACCTCCCAACAAACCCAAGGCAGAAAAGGTGTTCTTATTAATATCTCCTTTATTAAAGCAGTGGGGAGAGACACCAGACTTTGGGAATTGAGGAAGGTATGGACAGAGAGGAAAGGAGAATCAATCTCTTGGCAGCAAAGTAGATAAATGAGATGCAAGCAGAATCAGGTAATGGCTTTTTCAAAATAAGGGTGATCTGTGTATGGTTATCCCTTGGAAATGCCTTGTTCAGGCTGGTTTGTGATGATCCAAACTTAGAAAGGGATAATTCATGGCAGCTGAAGGATCACTGTGAAAAATGATTCTCTGCTTTGCAAAAGAATTCTCAATAGACTGGGAAGAAAGATCTAAGTGCTCAGTAAACACAGGAAAATATTCATTCTTAGTCTCCCTTAAAACAGATACTAGTTAAGGTAAGAATAAGAGATCATTTTTCACCAATGAGATTGACCCAGATGAAGCAGTTTGATAATATGAAGAGATGAGGACATGAGAATATAGGGACTGTCATATACAGCTGTTGGGAGTGGAAATTGGTATACTTTTTTGGGAATACATTTTGGGAATATTTACCAAATTTAAGATATGC
>NW_011888822.1:2120010-2132894 GCF_000151845.1 Pteropus vampyrus | reverse complement strand
TTTTTCTAAATTCTCAAGAGCCAGATTAGCGAACGTCTCTTGTCTTGCACTGCTTGGAAAATTTTCTTTTCTTTTTTAGAAATTACTCTGCATGGGGCAAGTCATTCTCTCTAGAACAGGAGTGCCCCTATATATTGGCTCAGCAACTGACGAGATGTTTACAGTTGCCAGAGTCTATCGATATGCAGAGGGAATGCGCAAGGAGGGACAGTGTTCCTTAAGCCTTTCCAAGATAGAATATCGGCCATGGAGAACACCTTCTAAGAGATCACAACTGCAGTATCTGTAGAGCTAAAATTGTAGGAGGCGGGACTGGTGAGAGCTGTTTAAAGCAGCACTTTCCAACAATCTAAAGACATAGAGCTTGCCAAAGCAGTCTAGGTGAAAGTAGGAGCCACTACTAAAATAGTTTTCCTCTAACTTCTACCTTTGTCAAAGCCTGGCTTATGTCATTTAATAGAGATAGACAGTCTTGGAAGAAACTCATTTTGGTCTTGCACACGATGTCATCTAAACAGTACCCACAAGTTGGTCCAAAGTGTGCTGGGCGTTAAGGGAACTGCCTATAGAGACCTTTGATTGTCCCCGCCCCTCGACTACCTCCCCGCTTCCCCGTGGAAACTTAATCCTTAATCTGCTGCTCTTTGGCTCATGCTTATCTAAAACAGAAATTGTTCTGGCCCTGCCTGTCTCTCTGGATTAATTTCTCACTATTTCCATTGCTTTTGTATTCTTAGCTCAGACCTGAACTGCTTGCAGTTCCATGAAGGCTCCAAGCTTTTCCATACTCTATGTCTTCACCCATGCTGTTCCTTTGCTCTTCTTTGCCTTTTTGGCCTGGTTAACTCCCGCCCTTTAACTCTAAAGTCAGCCTCTAAGGAGGCCTTCTCTGACCCCGGGACTAGGATAGGTCCCCTTGGAGCGCATGTATATATCCCTGTACCTCTCAGAGCTCCTCTTTAGAAATTATCGTTTTTCTCTAAACATTCTAATTTTTAATTTATATTTGCACAAAATACGTCTAGACAATATAGTTTAAATTAATAGCACTTGTTTGGGCAGTTGAATGGCTGGGAGACAGGAGTGGGAGGAAGATGCTTCATTGTACATATACTTTTTGTTCCTTTTGAACTTCAGTACTATGTAAATTTGGTACTAATCCAATCAATATAATTCACATTTAAAAACAATAACAAATCTCAGCTGCGAAGAAATTCTACACTCTTCAGATTAACATCTTTTAGGCATATTTCCAAATCTGCCCTTTTTAAAAAAATACTTTTAATTTCACAAGTAATATGTAAATTCTCTTCATTATAAATACCAATGCAAATTAGTCTTTCTGCTACCAGGCTTCTCTAACATGATACTCATGTAATTTCCATTTTGGTCTTAAATATGTTTTAAGTTGAGTGTTTAAAAAAACTCTGGGGGTGTATTATAAACCTGAAGAGGGTCAATTGTTTACAATTGTGAACTTGAGGTGTTTTCAATGAATAATATTGGATTTTGCTGAAAGTCTTCATTATGGTGACTGGCTATTCTAGTTTCCTCAGAATTGAAAAGGTTTCCAGGATGTCAAATACAGTGCTGAAATTAAGGAAGTCCCATGCAAACAGGGATGCCTGATTAATAAAAATAAACATTGGCCTAAAGAAAAGGGATGCTTGATGTACCAAACAAGGTACTGGTGCATGGCAGCTGATTACCGGCCCTGGTTTTACAGCTCTTTCCTCATCTTTCCAGAAGCATTGTTCATTAACTCTATGACATTTTAAAACAGACCTTAAATTCTACTTTAAATTTCATAATGAAATAGATGGCATAAAGAAAAAATTTCTATGACATTTGATGCTGTTATGTTCTTAACTGAAGTTGGGAGATTTATCACCTTTAACTGTGCATTCAAAGTAAATCTTATTTTTAACTTTAGACCCAAAAAGAAATATACCGTTCTGATATTTTTTTTTTCAGAAATAATTGAAGACTTACTAAGTCAAGAACCACTGAATACATTGTACAGTATGGTGGAAATAAATAATTAAAAAATAAATGAGCAGATTAAAATAATGAATCTGTGAGTTAGAGGGGCAGAAAGACTTATAAAAAGCACTCAAGCTGAGGAAGAAGTGAAGAAGATGAATTTCAGTTAGAAGTTGATATAGAGAGCTCATTGCATTTTCAGCCTAAAACTGAAATGCATGCTGAATAAGGCTGTTCCAGACTTCATTAACCAGTAATCTGTGTACATAAGAGTGATGCTGAGCAAATAAATGTGGTGGAGCAAAATAAATAAGTTTTCCAAAATAATTGTCTTTTAACAGCAGTTGGCTAATTAGGTAAAATAACTGAACAACTCCAAAAAGCAAGGCTATAAAGAAGTTTTCCTTTGATGCTTTTTTCTTATACTCACCATTTTATTTCCTCATTTCAGGAACCTACAAATAAAGGAAGCAATTTCATATATTCTGTGGATCTTTGTAAAAAGATAAAAGCTACAGACTGGAGGTTTTGTCTACAGATAGGTTAGTCAGATCACATAGAACGTGTTTAAATGGTTCACTTTGGCCATTTCAGATGATTTGGGGCACCCAGAGTAGGAATTCCTTATCTGGAAAAATTTCTGGAAGACAAAACCATCTGAAATTTAAAACCATCTGCAAACTTTTGTTGTTTGTATCCACGTGTGTTTTCCTGAAGAAAGAGTCTTCAGTTTTCTTTAAATTTTCAAAGGATTCTCTCACTCCCAAAATGTTTAGTAAAAATTGAAGTGCTATAGAAAGGTTCTCTGTCTCTCTCTAATCTTTTGGCAAAAGGATTGGATAGGGCTTTCTATTTGCTTCACTTGCAAAGGGATGAAAATCTAGCTCTGTAAGCAGAGGAAAGGATACTACTCTTATACCTTACCTATTGATGACACAGATAAATATACTCTACAAAGTAAATAGACCCATATACAGATGGCTTGTTGATTGCTGGGAACAGGTGAGCAAATTTGCATGGGGCTAAGAAATCTTCAGGGAGAAAAGAAATCTAGCTCCCAATACTTTTTTTTTCCAGTTTAATACAACATTTCTAATGGAGTAGGGAGGCCCCAAATGAAGTCAGCTGACTAAAAAAAAAAAAAAAGAAAAAAATTGACGGCCCTATCCAAGGTGAAAATAACGCTCAGTAAGAGCAAAGACTGAGTTGGTAACTTGGATTCTGTATGATGTCAGAAAAAAATATCCAAAATTCAGAAGAAGGGAAGAGCTCTCTGAATGTTCTTCAGTGCAGTGCTGGGCTGCCTTTCTATAGTCAGGTCCATTTTATAACTCATGGGAGGTAGAGGTTCACTTATACATTTTTGTCTGATAAGATTTAGCCAGATGAACTTCACTTCTATTTGGTGGAACAGATAACCATAAAGGTTACAACTTATGATCATGTTGGACATTAACCAATTCTTTTAAAAAAATTGAGATGAAGTTCACATAATGTAAAATTAACTATTTACTATTTTAAAGTGAATAATGTAATGGCATTTAGTACGTTCAAAATATTGTGCAACCCTTACCTCTATCTACTTCTAAAATTTTCATTACTAGAAAAGGAAACCCTGTGTCCATGAAGCAGTGACTCCCTGTTCCATTTTTAACCCCTGCAAACACCAGTCTGCTCTCGGTCTCCATAAATTTGCTTCTTCTGAATGCTTCATGTAAATGGAATCATACACTATGTGGCCTTTTGTATCTGGCTTCTCTCATTTAACATAATGTTTTTGAGGTTTGTCTATGTTGTAGCATGTATCAGTACTTAATTCCTTTTTACAGCTCAGTAATAGTCCACTGTATGGATATACAGAATTTTATTTATCCATTTATCTGTTGATGAGCGTTTGGGTTGTTTCCACATTTTGGCTGTTGCGAACAGAATGGTCATAGTTGATACTATGACCATTCTGATATAAATATTTGTTTGAATGACTATTTTCAGTTCCTTTGGGTAAATACCTAGCAGCAGAAATGCTAGGTCACATAGTAATTTTATGCTTGCGGAAGTGCCAAACTGGTTTCCACAACAGCTACAACATTTTTCATTCCCAACAGCAATATACAAAGGTTCCAATTTCTTTAATCCTAATTAACACTTGTTTCCTATTTTTTAGGGCTACAGTCAACTTTTAGCTATGCCCAAGATATGGATAACACCTGATTCCTGTTTGCCCCAAATTTCTGCTCAGTCCTTCCATATATGGAGGCGAAGAAGATAGAAGTACAGAAGTAAATGATTCTAAAGTGGAGTGAGCTCAGATTCTTTCTTCCTGCTCTGCCATCCACAGTGTATCAGCTACTGTGTCCCTTCCAGGTTATGAGATGGCTGCTGCTGCAGCAAAAAGCAGCAAAGTCCTAAAGCAAGAAGAGAGAGATTTCTCTCATTTATTGCTCTCTTTATCCCAGGAAATTTCCCCCTCAAATCCCACTTTACTGAACTAGGTTACAAGTCTATACCTTAACTTCATGGAGGCTCAGATATTGAGTGTCTGGATTTTCAGCTTCCCTTGGAGCATGAGGATAGCTCCATTGGCAAGAAAGAAGGGTAGGAAATGGCTGTTAGGTTGGCAACTAAAAGTGTCTGCTAGTCTATGGCCATGCTACCCTGAACGAGCCTGATCTCTTCTGATCTTGGAAGCTAAGCAGGGTTGGGCCTGGTTAATACTTGGATGGGAGACCACCTAGGAAGACCAGGTGCTATAAGAGTAAAAAATAAAAAAAAAATTAAGGGATTGTAAGCTGACAAGATCCTTGCAATCTGTGAGGTCAACCAAGGGTTGTCTCACTTAAAAAAATAAAAAAATAATGAATAAAAAAGTGTCTGCTATATAATACCACTTTCTGTAATATGATTGCTTTGCATTTTAGACCACCACCCTTGAGCAGGCTGGTATATCTTGTTGGGACGAAACAGATTTGCTTAAAGACACTATTGTCTTCAAGCAAATTTTTGTGTCTCTCACTGAACATCCCATCAGACAGAGTCCTGATTCAATATTACTGTGGCTAGGGAGCTCTGTGTCTGTCTTCTTCCTTTAGGCTTCTGTAGAATTTGTGATTCCCCTAGGAGCCAATTTAATTTAATTAATCTAATAAAGGACAACACAGGAGAAGGCTACTTGTCCACAATGCTCAAGAGGTAGCTTCGTATTTGCTTATTTTTTTAAAGTTTGATTAAAAATCCAATAAAACAAACAGGTTACAATGTATAATTATTATTAATCTCAGAGCAGATTATTTTCATGCATTTATGAAAAAAAAAATACTCCAGTATTCTTATCCAGCCTTGCATTTAGAGGTAAATTCACTGACAAAGAAGAGTTCCTCTTCATCTTAGTTCATGGTTCTGCTCTGGCCCCATATTAGAAAGTTCACTTTTTTTTTTTTTTGCAGATTTTCTACATTTTTTATCTGTTGCTTTTTGTTCAAAATTTTAAAAAATAATTATTGTTTACCAGTGCATGTTGATTTAAAAGAAGATACAAATATTATAAAACTATAGAAAATAAAAGGAGGAAATGCCTCTCTCTCTTCCCCTCCCACCTTCCCTCCAATTCCTTATCCTGAAATACTCCTTCCAGAGTTGTCCAGAGTTGATTTTGTTCTTGATCTAGGCCTATACGAATACACCTATATACATCTACAGACTTGTGCACTTTTTAAAAACTACATTACATATTGTTCTACAACTGTCCTTTTTTATTTAACAATATGTCCTAGTTGACTTTTTTTTTTCATCAGAAAAGATTTATTCAGGAAAAAGAAAGGATTGCAATCCTGTATGTGCAGACATGGCAACCCATGTACACACATTCTATATGCTTGTATATAGGTTTATTCAATTATTTTTATCATATTATATTTCATAAAATGTACCTTTTGCAAATTTCAGAACACTTTTATCTCTCACTCCTCCTTTTCTCCATTGTTAAAAGTTCCCCTTGACTAATACTATAATGACTCTTTAAAGACTTTTAAAAACAGTTCTAACAAACTTAGGAATACTAAAATCTTTATAGAATAAATGACTTTCTCTAGCATGGAATTGGGTAGAAGAGGACTCTATGATGTTATAATGATGATGATTATGATAACTCCTACTTGTGTTTATACATTTTTAAAGCAATTATCTATAAAGGATCTCATTTAAACTCTATCTAATGATATTTTGTTCTGGAAATGCCTGTAGATTCTTCTGATAAAACTATTTTTATTGTAATAAAATCTTACAGCATGCACTGGGAACAGCATGATAATGTTGTTATTACTACCCATGCAATCATTATTTAATCTGGATGAAAATTAATAGTTCCAACGTTATATGCTCAGCCTTACCCAGCTTTGAGTATGGGTTTCCTAACTATATCTTGCTGTTTCTTATTTCTAAGCTTCAAAATATATGAGGAAAAATTGAAAGAATTAGAAGGAGAAAGATAATTCCACAATTATAGTACTGGATTTTGATGCTCCATCACAAGAATTGATAGAAAAACTAGGTCAAAAAAATTAGTAAAGACATGAAAATTCTGAACAACACTATCAACCATCTTGATCTGATTGATATTTACAGACACTATACCAAGAACACGATACATATTTTTCAAAGTCTCATGAAAAATCATAAAAATAACTGCCATAAAACAAATCTCAATAAATTTAAAAAATTAAATCACACAAAGTATGTTTTCTGACTGTAGAAGAATTAAATTAAAAATTAATAACAATACAATATCTAGGAAAACATTGAATGTTTAGAACTTAAACAACATACTTCTAAATAATTTATGAGTCAAAGAAGAAATCACAGAGGAAATTAGAAAATATTTTGAACTATGTGATAAAGAATATATATGTCAGAATTTATAGAATGAAGACAAAAAGCATTTGAAGAAAAGATAAGTCTATGGCCATGCCACCCTGAACAAGCCTGACCCCGTCTGATCACGGAAGCTAAGCAGGGTCGAGCCTGGTTAGTACTTGGATGGGAGACCACCTAGGAAGAGCAGGTGCTGTAGGCGTAAAAATAAAAAAAAAAATAAGTGATTGTAAGCTGACAAGATCCTTGCAATCTGTGAGGTCAACCAAGGGTTGCCTCTCCTGAATAAAAATAAATAAATAAATAAGAAAAATTAACCAATCAATACATTAGTTCTTTGAAATGATCAACAAAATTGACAAACCTCTAGCTAAAAAAATCAAGGGAAAAACAAAACACAAATTATCAATATTAAGAATTAAATATGTGTTTCTATTACAGATTTTAGAAGCATTCAAAGGATACTATAATATTATAAACAACTTTATGCCAATGTGCAACAATCATATTTGACGAGCCAGATGAAACCAAAAAATTTCTTGAAAAATACAACTTACCTAAACTGATATCAGATGAAGCAGAAAATCTCAATAGCTCTACATTTAGTAGAGAAATTAAATATATTATCTGAGACCTCCCCACAAATAAAACACCTCTAACATTCTAACATTCAAGTAAGATATAAAACCACTATAATGTAATCTTTATCAGGAAAGAATAGAGGGAATATTTTCTCACTTATTTTATGAGGCTAGCATAATTCTAACACCCAAACCTGAGAAAGATGTTACAAAAAAGAAAGTTACAAATCGGGAACGTTGATGTGAAAATCCTTAGCAAAAAATTAGTAAATCAAATGCAACAATATAAAAAAGGAAGAGATATTATGACCAAGTAGGGCTTATTCCAGGAATACTTGATTAATTTAACATTATAAACTCAATCGATGTCCCTTTTTTTACTGCCAGGCCTGATATTTTTCATTTTTGCCAAGAGATATCAACACAAGCAGGTGGAGTCTTGCAGGAGAGCCCCAACTACGTTAAGAGGCCTGATTCAGAAAGCTTCTTTGTCCTCATGGGCTCAAAACTCTCTTCCCTCACCCAAAGACACCAAGACAGCAGTACGGAGATCCTACTACATTCCTCCCTCACCAAGAAACAGCTGGTGGCTTGGCCTGGGGAAACCTCTTTTCCCTTCCAGATACCACCAGAGGCACCAGATAAACAGAGCAGACCAAAATAACATTACACAGTCTCTGAAAATTAAACTACCATTGAAACCACAACCCACATCCGTAGGGCTAAGACCCATATGCTAAACCTCAATAAGGTGACTGACTGCTAAAATAAGATTTCCATAGGACCCATAGTCTCCTAAGAAAAGGGACAAAATGTGCAGAATACAATTGAAAATCACCTAAAATACCCAAAACCAAGAACATCACAATTTGAATGAGAAAGAGCAATCAACTGACAACACTGAGATACACCAGATTTTAAAGCATTTAACATAAAAAAGTTTCGATAATCAATTATAAATTATCTTGAAACAAATAAAAATGGAAAAGTAGGAAATCTCAATAAAAATAAAAGTTATACAAAAGAACAGCATGGAAATGATAGAACTAAAAGATACAATAATAGAAATTTTAAAAACTTGCTGGATGGGCTCAAGAGTGGAGTGCAGATAAGAGAGAATAGGATCAGTGAACTTGAGGACAGAGCAATAGAATTCATTCAATATGCACAACAGAGAGAAAATAGAACAACATAAATAAAAGGCACTTCATAGACCTGGTGGAAATAATAAAAGGCATAACATTTTTATCATTAGAGCCCCAGAAATGGAGGATAATGCAATAGGGCAGGGCTGAAAGAGTATTTGAAGAAATAACAGGTAAAAGCTCCATAAATTTGATAAAGGATACACATCTATATATCTAAAAGCTGAACAAATCGCAAATATAATAAATCGAAAAGAATCCATGCCAACACACATATAATTAAACTTTGCAAACTAAAGATATAAAAAAAGATTTTGAAAGTAGCCAGAGAGAAACAATACATTATGTATAAGAAAACACCGATTCAAATGACAGCAGATTTCTCATCTAAAACCGTGGAGGCCAAAAGAAAATATCATATTATTTCTGTGATGCTGGAAGAAAACAACTATCAGCCATAGATTCTAGATCTGGTGAAATTATTATTCATGAATGAAGAGGAAATAAAAATATTCTCAGACAAAAGGAAACTAAAACAATTTGTGACTCGTGGATCTACTGTTAAAGAAATTTCCTCAACAGGAAGGAAATTATAAAAGAAGGAATCTGAGTTTCAGGAAGGAAGAAGGAAGAATAGACAGACCAGAAATATGTATACGTATGATAAACTATCTTTTTCTTCATGAGTTTAATAAAAAATATTTGATGATTGAAACACAAATTAAATACAATTTTACATTCAAAACAATGATATTTGAAAGTGGAGAAAATAGAGGGATCTAAATATAATTGAGTTTTCCATACTTAAAAAGGTAAAATGTTAATACCTGTAAATGTTATAAGTCACCTATGTATATTAAAATATTAAGGGTAACCATTATGAAAACTATACAAAGATATGAATTCAAAAACACTGTAAATGAGTCAGGTTAGGATCCTAAATTATCATTGAGCAATACAATCAAAACAAGATAAATAGAAACAAGATCTAAATGAAATAAACAAAAAAATAATAAAAATAATAATAAAAAATAAAAAGACATTTATATGATAATATGACAATTATCTTAAATGTAAATGGTCTGAATAGACCAAGAAAAGGACAGCTTGGTAGAATGTATAAGAAAACATAATCCAACCATAAAAACTCACTTCAAATCAATGATATTAGGTAGGATGAAAGTAAAAAAATGGAAAAAATTATTGCATATAAAAAATCAATAGCAGGAGTGTCTATATTGATATTTGATAAGGTAGATTTCAGAAAAAGAAAATCACTAGAGAAAAAGGGGGGTCATTACATAATGATAAAAGAGTGAATCCACCAGGAAGACATAATGATTCTAACTGTGAAGGCACCAAACAACAAAGCCTCAAAATATATGAAATAAAAACTGATAGAGCTGAAAAGAGGAGTAGTCAAATTCATGATTATGTCCTCTCTTGGCATGTACTCCATATGCTGTTTCAACAGTGCAATCAACCAACAGGACCTTATTGACATACATAAAACGTATCACCAAAGAACAGCAGAAGAGTTCTTGGAACATGCACCAAGATAAGCCATATCCTGGGCCTTAAGATAAATCTCAACAAATTTAAAAGAATTGAAATCATATAGAATGTGTTCTTTGACTGTAACTGAATCAAACAAAAATCAATAACAGAAACACAATAGAAAAAATGTGTGGAAGTTAAACAACATACTAAACATGTGGAAGTTAAACAACATACTTCTAAATAATCCATGACTCAAAAAAGAAGTCTCAAAAGAAAAAAATATCTTGAGCTCAATTAAAATGAAAACACAGCAAAATTTATAGAATGCAGCTAAAATAGTGTTGAGAGGAAACTTTATAGCACTAATGGTTGTATTAGAAATTAAGAAGTGTCTAAAATCAATAAGCTACATTTCTACTTCAAGAAATTAGAAAAAGAAGAGCAAAATAAACTCAAAGCAAGTAGAAGATAGGAAATAACAAGGAAAAGACAAGACATCAACAAAGTTGAAAGTGGGAAACCAGTAGAGAAAATCATTGAAAAAAGAAAAAGCTCGTCCTTTAAAAAATCAATAAAATGGACAAACCTCCGGTAAGACTTATAAAAATGAAAAAAAAAAAATATAAGAAAGGAATCCCATATATTAGGAATGAAAAAAGGGATATCACTACAGCCATTAAATAGGTAATAAGAGAAAACTATGAACAATTTTTCCTCATAAGTTTCACAACTTAGAAGAAATGGATTAATTCCTCCAAAATCACAAACTTCCAAAACTCAACCAATGTGAAATAGGCAATCCGAATAGCTCTGTAAGCATTAAAAAATTGAGTTAAAAAGTGTAAAAGCACCTGAAAAAGAAATCTTTAGGCCCAGATGTTTTCACTGGAGAACTCTATGAAACATTTGAAGAAGAATTAACCTCAATTTTATACATTCTATTCTAGAAAGTAAAAGAGGAAACACTTTGCAACTCATTTTATGAGGCCAGTATTACCTTGCTACCAAAACCAAATAAATATAGTATAAAAAAGAAAACTGCAAACCAATATCTCTCATAAACTTAGATGTAAAAGTCCTTAACAAAATATTATCAAACCAAATTCCACAATGTGGAAAAAAATTATACACCATGACTAGTGGATTTATTCAAAGTTTGCAAAGCTGATTCAACATTTGAAAATCAATCAGTATAATCTACCATGTCAATAAACTACAGCAGAAAAATTATAATGTACATCTATAATTAATAACAAGAATATGTAATATATAAAATATATGTATATTTTTATATCTTAGCCGCAAATAAGAAAATAAAATTTAAATTTCACATACAGTTCTGCCCTTAAACAAAAAATACTTAAAAATCTAGAAATGATATCTAAGATTTTCACACTGAAAATATTGCTGAGACTTTAAAGAAGACCCAAATAAATGGAGATAAGCATACCATGTTTATGGGTTATAAAATTAAATATTGTTAAAATGTCAGTTTACTCCAAGCTGATCTTAGATTCAACACAATCTAAATTTCAGTCATTAAATAAAAATAAAAATGGACAAAATAGCTTTTAAAATTAAATGTAGACGCAAACAACCTAGAATTGCCAAACCGATAAAAAAGAACAAGGTTGGAAGCCTCACTATTCAATAGAGAAGATTCTACATTATTACAATTATTATATTCATTATACTTCACTATAATTATTAATATAATGTGTGCTCTCTCAGGACAGGTACTATGTCTTAATCATCTGTCTTAATCATTTCTTGTCTTAACATGAGCACAAATATTTTTAGTAAAATGTGCTGAACTGGTTAAAAGATAATGAACTTTTTGTATTTGTATGATTTTAATTTGAGAAAAGAGAAAGATTGGGAATCTAAATCACTGAGCATGTGAGCAGGACTCTTTCGTGATAATATCAGAAATGTAGCCAGCTTTTTCTCTTTCCAACAGCAAGGTCCAGAATCTTGGGACTCTGGTTTCTATTTAACACATGGGGAACTTCCCTGGAGCTTATTCAGTGAGTTTGGTTTTACATCAAAGAATTACTTGGAATCCAGCTTTGTTCAATCCTTGATTTAATTATTCATGGCAAATATTGCTTGCCAATTGACATCTTTGTGTATATTGAATCTGATGATTCCAATATTCAATTGCATGTGGCTCTTCTTTCTTTAACATTATGCATCACTTAATTCTTCAGGGTGAAGCAGAGGAATCTCTTTCAACATTTAAGGCAACATCAGCCAATGGATTTTATTTCTTGCCAATTCTTGAACACTTTATTCTTAATCCACTTCTCTGTGGACTTTTATTAATAGCTTTGATAAATCCAAAAGGTCTTACACTTTCTCTTCACAGAAGTTGCAAATTGGTATTGGTCCATGTTTGAGTATTTCCAATCATTCTTCCTGCCCAAAGTTGCTTATTTGCAATGAAATTTGGTCCAGTTTAGGGTTAATTGAGATTATCCATAATGGCTTTTGAAATCATCTGTTTTTTTATTATTTATGCTCAAGAAACTTCATAGCACACTATTAAAGTCATCCCAAGTCAAAGCCTGTTTTTCCTTCAGTTATGTCATTAAGAACTTCACTAAAGCAAATATAAGGAGCTTTTTCTATCAATCATAAACAAAGGCCCTCCTATTTGATTTTCTGGGTTTCTCATGCTCAAATTTTCTGACCAAGAAGATTTAAACAGTATCAAGGAAATGCAAGAAGAAGAAGAAGAAGAAGAAGAAGAAGAAGAAGAAGAAGAAGAAGAAGAAGAAGAAGAAGAAGAAGAAGAAGAAGAAGAAGA
>NW_011888822.1:2103023-2119000 GCF_000151845.1 Pteropus vampyrus | reverse complement strand
ATGATTGGCGCTTGATACAAATATCAACTTTGAGAATCACAGCATTTTAGAGTTGGAAGAAATTTTAGTGACTGTCAAGTCTCATACCTGCATTCTGTTCAGAAGAAAATAAGCCTAATGTGGTCTAGTGACTTATCCAAGAATGCCCAACAAGGTTGAGGAAGAACTTTATCTCAAGTTGAAATACCTTAAATTTCAATTCAGTTATTAGCCATGCTAGAAAAGAGAAGGGTGTCATGGGTAGCATCAAGTAATTTTACTTGAATTTAGAATATGATATGTAATTTTATATCGTTTATTAATTTTATATAATTTAGAAAGTAAGGTGACTTTAAATTATGTTTGGCTTAAGCTAATATTAATATTAGTTTGTAAATTCTGTTTTCACTTTTTAATGTGATCATTAAGGATGGGAAGAGAGGTACCAGGATTTACTGAGTGAAAAGTAGATGCAAATATTAACAGGTAATATTTATTGACTACTAACTATATAATAGGTCCCGTGATAAGAGTTCACATACATCATCTCAATGCTTATAACAGCACTCTGAAGTATATAATTTTTATTTTACATTTGAGAAAATTAATGCATAGTTAATTAGCATGACCAAGATCCCATAGATAGTAGGTGGAGGAGCCAGGATATGAACCTAGGCTCCAACACATACTCTCAACTGCTAAGCTAAGTACAATGGGGGATAATAATGCCGTATCTCTCAAAGTGTTGTTATGTTCTTTTCATGAGTTAATATATGTACAGCGCCTACCTCAATATCTGGTGTTTAGTTAGTACCCAATAAATGACAAAACTATAATTGGAAGATGAAGTTACTTGCCCAGAGTTGCATGTGGCCAGACTGATTAAAGAGTACCACACTTTTAACCCTTAAAATGCTGTATAGATAATCTTGACTTTACTTTCATCTTTTGTTATTGTTTTCTTAATTTTGTTTCAAAAAACTTAACCTGTTGAAATATTTCATAGGCCAATAAAAATAAAATTTAAATTTTATGTTAAACGTGTGCAAATCTAAAGTAAACGTGGATGAGCGGTTCAATCACCATGACTTGAGCATTTAAAAAAATATATGCCATACTCATGTTCACAGCATTATTCACAATAGCCAAAAGGTGTAAGCAACCCAAGTGTCCATTGACAAATCAATGGATAAGTAAAATGAGGCAAATATTATTCAGTCTATAAAAGGAAGGACTCCTGTCACATATTACAATGAGGATGAAACTTGAGAATGTTATGCTAAGTGAAATAAGCCAGTCATGAGGACAAACACTAAATTATTCAACTTAAATGAAGTACCTGGAGTAGTCAATTTCATAGAGAAAGTAAGTAGAATGGTGGTTGCCAAGGAAGGTGAGAAGTTGGGGAGCTACTATTTCATGGATATAGACTTTCAGTTCTGCAAGATGAAAAAAGTTCTGTAGATGAATGATGGTAATGGTTGTACAACAATGTGAATGTACTTAATGCCACTGACTTGTACACTTAAAAAGGTAAATTGTATGACATATTTATTTAAACTTCAATTAAAATACAAGTGTGTAGAGAAATTGAAATTTATATATTCAACCAAATGCAAAGTGCTTCAAGGTCATCACAATAAAAATGAGGTATTTTTGGAAATAGGTAGAATTCATTTCCCTTCCTACACATTGTGAAAGCTACTTAATAAAATTTTTGTTTATTTTAAATATTGAAACATTAATTGGAGCTTTCAGTATTCAGCAGTTGAACACTGGGTTTCAATAATCCTCTTCTCTGCTGCTTTTCTGATGTTCTTATTTCTAAAACCTGATTCTCCTGGGGAATGTATTACTCCCTTGTAGCAGGTGTACAGTTTTTATAACTTAAATATTCAAAAATTTGAGGCAGCTACGGGGTGGGAGGACACAGTAGGGAGAGCTGCTGTTATCTCTGGGACACCATATTAAGAATAAATTAGATTCTTCATTCCTTCTGGAAAAAGAAATAGGAACTAATATGTTTTTGAGCATCCATTAGCATCCATGGTTTGAGCAACCATGCTGGGCATTTTGTATGTGTTATTGCATTTAATTCTTAAGGGACAAAGAAAAGAGAAAATATATTGAATTATAAGAGATTGCAAGCATTTTTCTCCCCTCGTTTCTAAAGAGGAAAGAGTCTTGCTGTTGCATTAGTCAAGGAGCTACCTTTGTTGTGCAAGATCTAGGTGTTCTTAAATGAAAAGAAAATCAAACAGTGGAGAGACTCAGTTTATCACATCCTTGGCACTGTCCTATTTTGTGCCAAGTAAGTCTTTGTTTTGGGGGCTGGCCTGTGCTTCTAGGATATTTAGAGCATCCCTGGCTCCAACTCAAGAATCACAGATATACCTGTTTAAAAAGTTGAGGCTTAAAGGGGAGAGGCAAGCTAGACTAGAGAGGTGGCAGAGCGAGTATTGGGGACAAATTTGTGGTGGGAGAAGAAAAAGAAAAGAGAACTTGTCTGAGCCACTCCTACAGAGAATGAGTGAAGCCCCAAAAAGATTTTTAAAAAGTTATCCATTAAAAGTGAATTTCACCCTTTATCATTTTCTTAGAAGTTTGGATCAAGATTTGAGTTGCTCTGAATTGCACTTTTCTTTCTGATTGTTGTTTCTTTTAATGTGATTCTGTGTTGAAACTGGAATACGTGGTAGGGATTTGCATAGAACTTATATGGGTTACATTTATAACAGTCTTTTGAATTCACATTACCCCCCATTTCTACAGATGATGCCCTGACCTCACCAAATGGTCAGACTACACATTGTACCATTCTACCTCCTCTCTTCCCTTGGCCTTCACAAAAGGGATCATGTTTGTTTTTTCCAGATTTAAAAAAGACTATTATGAAAATATATTTCCCTTTTTTCTTTTAAAGTATCATATCTTTCATTCAGAGGTAAATTTAACATCTATCATGTGATTCAGAAAGGCCAGTCTATAAGTGTCTTATTGCTGTTGCAACAAATTACCACAAATTCAGTGGCTTAACATAATACAAACTTATTATCATATAGTGCTGGGGATCGAAAATCAGTCTCAGTGGGTAAAAATCAAAGTGTCAGCAGGGCTGCATTCCTCCAAGACTCCATTGCCATGCCTTTTACAGCTTCTAGAGGTTGCATGCATCCTTGACTCATGGCCCTGATTACTTCCTTCTCTGTTACTTTCATCATATCTACTTCTCTCTTTGACCTGTCTGCCTCCCTCTCTCTTAATAAGGACACTTGTGATTACTTTGGGCCCACCTGGTTAATCCAGGACAATCCCTCCATTTCAAGATATTTAATCATATCTGCAAAGACCCTTTTGCCATTTAAAGTAACATGTTCAGAGATTCTGGGGATTAAGATGTGGACATGTTTGCGGAGGCCATTATTCTGCTCCCCGCAGCAAGGGTGTAAGAACATGTAGTATGTGTGGTCTTATTTTGATATCATGTTTGAATTGCTTCATCATGACATGATTTTTTTCAAATGTGAAATTCTTAGGCTTAACTGACATTTAAATTTCATATTAGAAAAGCAATAAGGATCAATCAAATTATGATAATATTGATGGAGATACTTACTGACAAAATGTTAAATATAAACTCAAGTTCCTCTTTAACCTCATTCTTAGTAGCTAATTATTGGACCATCCAGAAGAATAAAACAATGGCTACAACATATCCAATGGTCTTCTTAAACCATACAACTCACCTTAGAGTTAAATATGTGGAAGAAATCCTCTTTCAACAGATTCAAAAGAATCACACACCGAATACAGTGCTTGGTTTAGAGTAGTGGCCCATGAATGTTGGTTAAATGATCAAAAGACCAAAAATCACATCAGGTTTTATTAATGTTGAAACATGTTGGTGGGAGATGGGACAGAAAGCTGCTACATCATTTGTTATATATTTGGGGATAACAGGATTTGACTGGCACCACTTAACTTCTGGTGAAGTTCACAAGTTAGGTACATTAGTGTCAATGGCATTTCGTTTCACCTCTTGTTAATATGCTCAGACCAGTTTCTTTGAGGCCTCTTCTCTTTGTTCACTTTTGTATTGTGCTTAGTACAGTGAAATCTCATATGCTTCAATACTTGCTTTTTCTGGAAGTTCAGTCATGGGCTAGAGAGAGAGTATAGTGTATGATATTTGGCACTCAGACAGGTGGGGTGTTCTAATTTAAATTTCATTTCTGCCACTTGCTGAGAAGCCTGTTTCCTCACCTGAAAGGCATGATGATAGTGCCTCTTGAATCATACGTTTGTTGTGAGGATTCAAGGACAATGATTTGAAATGCAGAGTCAACTGGCACACAGTGACCACTTAGTAAATGGGAGCTAATATTTGTTTGATGGAATTATTAGCTATTAATCAATAAGGCTGTAAAATGGGCCTTCTGGCACTTTCCTGTGTCCATGACTTTTTTGAGATTTTTTTTTTTTTGAAGAACGTATTTATTAAAAGGATATTTATGTCTCATCAACTTTTGAGAAGTGGTAAGTATAAATAGATAAGAGAATGAATATGAGAAAAATACTAGCAAACACAACAAAGGAAGAGACTTTGTTTGCTTCTCACCCTTTGCCCAAGACTGATGGGTAAGGGTGGAATGAATACAACACTCCAATAGTGTTTGTTGAGCTCTTATTATATGCAGTGCTTGTCAGTGACACGTGGGAGATACAAGATGTGCTAATGTAGATCATGTTGCTCTATATCTATGCGATTTACCAGTCAGCCCTTATGTGCTTTATAAGCATTATCTCTAATCATCATAACAACACCGCAATTTCGGCATTTCTCCCCATTTCATAGGAGAGGAAATGGAGATGGTTCTGGGAGCTTACAGCTAAATGTAGTGTGAGAGCAGGCCTGCTCTGACTGATTTATATGACCCACTTCCTGTCCACTCTGTGTGTCTGTTTCCTACTTAGTATCCTTAAGGAGAACACAAGTTGTAGAGAGAATATCTATGCATATAAACAAAAGCTGTAATACTAAGCAATATAAAATGGGCACAAACTATGGGGTACAGATAATATGGTGGCCCAGGACATGTATGGTAGGGGACTTGGAGTACTCGTGAAAATTGAAGTCTGATCTGAGTCTTAAAAGCAGGTTGCCATCAGAGACACCAATGAAATGAGTAGGATTTTCCTACTCATTTATCTAATTGTTCTAAGCAAAAAAGGAATGAGAGGAAGCTTAAGGAAAGGAGGACTAAAGATATAATTTCTGTGTTTCCTCTTTGATTGGTAGTTGTACAAGGTTTTGAATTCTAGTTGTGTATTTGCTTAAGAATTGCCAAAACGACTGTGACTGCATCATTTAAGTAAAAGAGAGCAATAGGCAGACTATGATTAAAAAGGTATTGAAGTTGGCCTTATGTTTTTTAACCTCTCAAAAAGAAGGCTTTGAAAATGTGGAGTGAGTGATGAAAATAAAAACAGGAATGTAAAATGGTGCAGCTGATATAGAATAGTTTGGTGGTTTCTCAATAAGTTAAACATTGAATTACCACGTGATTCAGCAATCCCACTCCTAGGTATATACCCAAAAGAATTGAAAACAGGTCTCGCAACCAAAATTTGTACATGAACTTTCATAGCTGCACTATTTTCAATAGCCAAAAGGTAAAAATAACCCAAAGTCCATCAAATGATGAATAGATAAACAAAATGTGGTATATTCATGCAGTGGATATAATTCAGCCATAAAAAGGAATGAAGTATTGATACATGCTACAATATGGATGGACTTCAAAAACATTATGCTAAATGAATGAAGCCAGATGCAAAATGCTGCTCATCATATGATTCCATTTATATGAAATGTCCATAACAGGCAAATCCATAGAGACAGAAAGCAGATTAATGGTTGCCAGGGAATGGAGGGAGGACTGTGGGAGAAGTAAATGCTTGATGTGTGTATTATTTCCTTTTGAGGTGATGAAATATTTTTGAACTATATAGAAGTAGTGATTGTACAACATTATGAATGTACTAAATGCTACTGAATTGTATACTTTAAAATGATTAAAATGGTGAATTTTGTGATATTTTACCACAATAAAAAAAGAACCATGGGATGATTCGAAGGTCTTTCTTCTAAAATTTAGCAGACATGAATGTGAAGGGAGTATGGAAATATTTGCATATGCATCAGGTAGAACTTGGGGTCATAAGCTAAAAAAATTAGAAGTTAAAAATTTCAGGAAAATGCCCTTAGTGTTCCTTCAAATTATTTTTTTCTGTTAAAGTCAAATAAAATTAAAGTATTTCTATCCATCTATCTAATCTATTTATCAAACAGTTTGTTTATATAGCTAACTTTCTCTCAGTACACACATGGGAAAATTTCCATAATAATGTTTATCTGCTATAAATAATAGTAATTCTGGACTATGGAACTTGAGGTGATTTAAATAAATTTCCTTTTTACTTTTCTGCATTGTTTGGATTCCTTATAATGAATATATATCACTTTTACAAACACCATTATGTGATTTTTCTTGATTCAACAAACTAACAACAAGCAAACATAGAATATGAAGACAAGTAAGCCAAGATGTAATGGCAATTAATTCTGGGGTAAATATAGTTCTCTGTTCTTTCTTTTTTTGGGGTACTTTCTGAATTCTCAAAGTAATATTTTTAAAGTTCATAAAACTTAGGCAACCATTAAGAAAGTTGCCCAATGTCACAAGGCTGCTAAGGCTGCAGCTGGAGGAGGTTCAAATTCAGATTTGTTTGACTCCAAAACTCAATTCTCATCTTTGAGTTAACCTTACCATAAGTAATATGGTTTTATTTTTCAAAAATTAAACCTAAATATATTTTCCCCCGGCTTCTACTACTGACTGAGTCCTACATCTGTCCTTCAAAATGCCAAGACTGCAGAGGAGGATATTGTCTGTGCTACATCTTAGGAACATGAAGAACTTGCTCCATTTCCAAAAAATTATCCACCTACTACCAAAATGCCCAGAGATGGAGCATCTGCTGTGTACAGGGCATAAATAAGAGGCGTTGTTCAGAGAATCTGAGTCTGAATTTGTTGCAAATTAAAATATACCCAGTAGCCAGCCCACTTCAGAGGGGGCTTTGTGGTAATGAGACATTCATTTGTTTATTTATCCATTTACCCACTGTTTATTGAGTTCCCGGGAACTATAAATGTTGATCCCTGAGTGTCATTAATGTTCTTCTTAAGACATTTTTGTTTGCAAGAAATAGAAACCAACTAAAACTAAGAAAAAAGGTAAACTTTACACCAAATACTGGGTGATTTTACAGGATTCAAAGAGAGCTATCCATCTGAACTTATAGGCACAACATGGCACCAGGGATGGGATTTGGTGGTCTAAAGCAAATGCTCTGAAGATACATTGTCTGAGTTTGAATTTTTGCTCTAACAGGAGGAGCCCTTTGATTTTGGACAATTTATTTCACCATTCAGTGTGCATATCTGTTAAATAGGTATAGTAACTGTAGCCTCTTCTTTGGTGGTTCTGAGCATTAGGCAGTAAGGTATGTAAGGAAGTTATCACAGGGTCTGCTATTTAGTAAGGACTCAATAACTGCCCATTCTTTAATTCTTTTTACTATTATAATATGTCACTGCAGACTTGATTTCTTAACTTTCCAATCTGCATGGTTAAGAATGACTACTCAAGCCTACTGATTTTATATGTCCCTGGCCCAGCCACAGTGAACAAATTAACCTGACATTCTCTTAGTTCCAAATTCAAATCTCTAGAGGAGATTGCTCATTTTGCTTAATGAAATAGGCATCCATCATTGGTCCAATAAACTGAATCCAGTAGGCAGGGACCTATTAACTAATCATGGTAGCCAAGAATTCAATGTTATAACCACATGGACAGAAGGAGGGGGACAGGGTGTGGACACTAGCTAAATAAACTGAGAAGTATACAATATACCAAGGAAACCTCTAAATATGCAACTTCTTGGTGGTATTCAATAGAAAAAGGGAAAACTGGAAAAAAAAAGAAATAGTCTTTGCTTTATCTTAGATGTACAAAGAATATCTCTGTGAATTCTCATCTTTCTTCTGAAAAACAAAACAAAGAAATAATTTTCTTGGATAAAACATTTCATGATGATTGCTTTTCAGATTGCCATGGAGATTATGGAGAAAATTATACACTTGTTCCTTTTTTCTTCATAACCTATGCGCAGGAATGGACTGAGGTATTAGCCTTAGCTCTTTTTGCACAGTAAACTGAAGTGTTTTAACAAAATTTGTCACTCTATCAGCAGTAATAGACTTCTCCATATTTTAATATTAAAAATCTTTTCATCGTAATAGATTTGACTTCATTAAACACAAGCCTACATTTTCTTGTCAGGTAAGATGCCCTACTGTATTTAAGCTGTGTCTCTCTGAGATATCTGAATAATTTTATTCAAGTTGGTTTTTAAAGGATGCTTACCTTCTAATATGATTTCAGCTTCTATTAATTATAACCTAGGTTGTAAGTATCTTTTAATTATAATTATTTGGTTATAAGTAACAGAAAAGCCAACTTAAACTACCTTAAACAATATGGGGAATTTAATCAGCTTATTTAACGGTGGTCAGGCAGGCTTCAAAGAATAGGTTGGTTCAGTGGCTCAATCATATAAATAGGGCCCCAGTTTCTGTTTGTTTCTCCCCACCATCTTCCCCATTATCAATTTTATTTAAGGATTGGCATATTTTATGGTCACAAAAGGTTGGCAGCAGGAATAGGAGCCAAACTTAATCTGTTTTAGCACAGAGGAGAAAGTATTCTTTTGGTGGCTTCCACAAAAAAGAGAGGACTCTTCTTTCACAAAATTCTTCCAAAAAAGCCATTCTCTTCGACTGGAAGAGTCAAACACCAGTTGACATAACCCAGTCAAGGCCTAGCCTTGGATTATTGGGAGAGTTCATTGCTAGCCAAACATTATGAGGGACAAGACTAGAAGGTATGTGGGAGTGGCAATCAACAAATGTTCTCTCCAAAATGCTTCTTTTTATTTCAAGCTACACTTTATGTTGCAATGCAATATAATCTTTTTGCCAGGTTTTGGTGAGTGTGGCTAGATGACTGACTATAGTTAAAGAACAACCATTTACCTATTTACTAGAGACTGCCTTAGAAATAAAGAATGGGTTCTAGCTTTTCCTATTGAAGACATCCATCAGAAAGATGAGATTAGTTTTGATTTATTAAAGAAGCACCTTTATGTTTAATGACATGCTATGCAGACCTATTTTCGTAGTTCGAAGGGAATCATGCTGAGACATCTCTATTTGGATTTAAAATAGTTCCAGCCTGACTACTAAGCCCGTTCCCACAATAGAGCTACTAATTATTTAGGCATTGGTGAGCTTTAGCCTCAACTCATGGTCTGTCAATAGCTAAATTTATGGTAATGCTTGAATTACTTGAAATTATATATAGTAGGGATGTCTGTAAAAAGAAATGTTGAAAGGTGGGCAAATTGTGTTGCAGAGGAAAAAAGTCAATTTGGATGAAATTTAGAGTCTGACTAGATGATATGCTTTATGGCCTTCATTGGTTCCCTTTGAACAAATAAGGCAAATTTAAATATCTGGAAGAGTGAAGTTGATTACCAGAGGAAAACACTGATATATAAAGATAATTGTTCCCCTTACACTATTTTTCCCTGGTGACTTAAACTTACCAGGAGGCTTTCGAAATCTTCTCAGTGTTAAATAGTAGACTAAGTCCTCTGGCATCCAGGGATACTATTCCTGGTGAGCTCAAATATTGATATAATAAAAGAAAAACTATTGGCCATAATTAACTTAGAAAATTAACAAGGAGCATCATATCACTTTATTCCAAAAGCTTAATTTCATTTTGGTTTTCAAATTTCATATGAAAACCAAAAAAAAAAAAAAAAGAGTTAAGCAAATACTTAAAAAGTCATTTTTTACATTAAACTACTTATAAGTGTTTTGCTACTATAGCTATCTTTGGTTGCTGTCCTTAAAAATCTATGATTTTTTTTTATTCATTCCAATGTATACATAGAGTTTGTTGAAAATTGTTCATATATTTTTTCTTTTGTTTTTTTTTTAAATATATAACTGTTAAGTATACCTGTGTAATAAAAAAACAAAAGTTTTCAAAAACTTGTAAATCTATGGCTGGAAAGGCACACGCTTTAAGTTACCCTGTTCTACTTTATGTTAAATTTTAATCTGGATGTGTTGTGGGTAGATTTCAGACTGCAAACCTGGGTGAGGCTGGCTTGTAATTACGAATTTTCAGAGGAGTTTTTTCTCCTTCACTTAGAGCTGCTTTCTTCTGGTTCCTTCCAGAATATAAGGTTTATTTCTCCTTGCCCCTAGCATTCTGTTTGGGTCTCTATTTTATGTGGAAATACCAAGTTAGGATCCCCATGCCCCCCAAACCCACTCCTCAGGCATTTACTCTGAGCAGATGTCAGTGCCAAAGTTCAAGGTCTCTAGTCTCAGAAGAACGTCTCCCAGGACCCCTGCTTCTCTTTTCCTGGCCTCTGGAGAATCCTTTCCATTCCGGTCCAGCAAAGTGCTTAAATAGACATTTTTATATATTTAATACAGCTTTTTACTTCTTCCATTCAGCAGTGTTGTTTATCTAATGTCTGCCCTGCTACATGAAAGTGCTCAAATGCTTTCTAAAGTGATCTTCAAAGATTTGTTTACAAATAACATGATTTAAATTTGTGAGGTTATGCATTTAGGAACACTTTCTAAATCTGTCTCAAATCTCTCGGTCTTTTAGGTTTCTTTTTTTAAAGACGATATCAAGTGACTTCCATAGCCATCCTACACCAGCATTGTTGAAGTTGGTTCTGGTTCAGTAATTCATTTTTCAAATTAAAATACTTGAGCACATGTCCTATAATGAGAGATTTGGTAAGGACCCAACTATAATGCACATCTCTCCTTTCTGCTAGGTAAATGTTTGAACAAATAAAAACTTACATTATATTCATGCATATGTGATGTTCTTACACAAATACCTATTAGATTTCTCTGCTTTCTAGATAGTTGGTCTGCAAAGGTCTTAGTCTCTACTCAAGGCTGTGTCCCTTACTCCCAGCATCATAGCTGGGCTTTGTATCCAGCTTGATCAGGAAATGATTGAATGAAATAATTGGTTGCCTTAGAAGAGTTTCTGTCTCCCCGTAATATTTTGCATTTTCTTTGCTATTTCCATGTTACTCTTCATCATTTTGGCCATAATGGGAATCAGAGTTTCCATCCACTCAGAGAACTATGCATTTCCCCTGTTATCTATGCGTAAGCTTGAGAGAACTGATGGAAGTGGTATAAAGATGCATCTATCTTTGTTGACTATAACTTTTCCCTTCCTATCAACACAGGTAATTTACAGTTGCCACTCTTTGTGAAGGGCCGGTACTGTCTTATTCATCTTATTCCTTTTCAGGGTCCCTGTTTCAAGAAAAATCAGTTACACATTTACACATATATTACTGAGGGCAGGCAGTAAGTCCCACTCTGACCTTTGTTTCTGGTTGAGGCCAGTTAAAATGCAAGGTTGGTTGTATTATTCTCATTCCCAGTATATCGCCCAAAGCCTGGCCCATAGAAGTCCCTCACAATTTAGAATAAATGAACAAATCCATATGTATTGAAAGAATGAGAGTGAGAGTGAGGAAGAGAGCGTGTGCGCACATGCAAGAAAGAGAGAGAGAGAGAGAGAGAGAGAGAGGGAATTAGGTTAAAAAATCCTGATAACTCCACTCAAAATTTTTAATCTCAGTACCATTGTAGAAGATCATATTGAGAACAGCAAGCAGTTTCACTCTTGTTTTCATTAAGGCCATTAATAATAATAATTATAACAACAACAATAATAATATTTTTGAATGCCTGAGATCCATGTGCTAGGAACTGTGGTGAGCACTTGACATATGTTTCAGATTAGGTTCTCCAGCAGCAGACACTAAAATGGAGTTGGGATGCAAGATGCTTATTAAGGATCAGCACTGTGAAAGGAAGGAGGAGGGAGCAGGACCGGGCAGAGGAAGAAGGCCATTATGGTATCCTGCATAAGGCTGAAATAGCCAAGCCTTAATACTCATGCCTCACTCTGTCACAAGGTGTAGGCTATCCTACGAAGGACATGTCTTTGACTGAAGGAAGGGCTCTCTACAGCTGGGATCGACTCAGAGAGAATTGACAGCTGGAGTGTCTGCTGCCTGCACTCCATGCAACTGGACAGTTAGTTCTTCCTTGAAGGGCTGTGGGTGGGCCATCTCCATGTTTACCATGACATGCATTATTGGATTTAATCAGCAGAACACCTCTAAAAGCTCTTAAACTTCTCATTTTTCAGATGAAAAAATTGTGCTTAAAGGAGTTAAGTAACATGTCCAGGTGATGGAACCAGGATATATATCTAGATCTGCCTGACTCCCCAGAGCTGGGGCTTTTTTACTCTAGATTACATTAACCCTAGGACCAAATATTTATTAGTTATTTAAAACCTCAGATTGGCAGGGGACCATACATTTCCTTACTTAAGTCAAATTTTAAGACAAACTTTTCATTGAGACCCTTTATCCTACTACCATCTATCTTATATAGTTTTTGCCCATGGAGGCACAGATGGGTGATTAAGGTTGGGGGTTAAGGGGAAGAAAAAGATATTAGAAATCAATATGTCAAATGAAATTTTGAGACAGGGAATATGAATCAAAAATTTCAATCAGAATGACATAATTCTTAAGACTTCTGTTTATTCTTCATCATTCCAAAAATACTCATTGAGTACCAATTCTACACCATTTGTTATTCTGCATGTTGACAATGCCATGGAGAACAAAATGAACAAAGCCCCTGCCCTTATGGATCTTATTTTCTAGAAAAGGCAGATGTTAAGTAATTACAAGATGGATAAATGTGATTAAAATCTGATTTTCTTATAGTCTATGAGGTACCATGTGGTCTGGCCCCCATGTATCTCTTAACTTCTCTTGAACTATCCTCCCTCTTCTTACCAACACAGTCATGATCTTAGCTAGGGTCTTTGCATTTGCTACTTCCTCTGCTCTTCCTCCACATCACTTGATGGATCTTTTCTAATTATTTGGGTTTCAGCTCAAAGTCATTGCCTTGGAGAAGACTTCTGTAACCACAGAGTCCCATCACTCTGTTTATGTGTTCATTGCTATGCAAAGTTTGTTTGTTTATATAGCCTCATGAGAACAGAGGCTCTGCTCATTTTATGCATGCTTATATCTTCAACACCTACAGAAATGCCTGGCACATGAAGGCATGCAATATATTCTTAATAAAAGTGCTGTACAATATGAGAATCTTAAAAGGGTTAACTACCTAATTAGGGGGTCAGGTGCATACTGGACATGTGTGCATATGAAATTTTCTTCAAGTCAACTATAAACACCTGAAAGATTGAAAGCTTACTTTGTATTTCTCTGAATCTTCTACCAGCACATAACATTATATTTTAAATTTTGAAGATGCTCACTAAACTAAAGCTACCCAGCATTCAGAATCTGGAACAGAGGTTTCATAACGTGAGAACAGAGTCCTTCCATGGTTGAGCTTATCACACCTTATCCCAAATTTTTAGTTGCATACCTGTACCCTTTTTGTTAGTGAACCCCTTGGAATCTCATTCTGCTGTGTATATTTCAGACCCTAGCAGAGGAATGAATGAATGAATGAATGAATGAATGAATACCTTCTAGTACTACCTGTTTTCAACTTCTTTGCCAAGGAAGTCAGCTATCATTATACCATGCATACAGTGTGCAGCATCTAGGACATGCTTAATAAATAGTTATTGAAAGAATGAATTCTGCATCCTGGTGCAGCCTGGAGGATAAATATGATGCACCTGTAAGAAATGGCTCACGGTGCTGTGTTTTAGTGATAGATGAAGAATTCTGGGTTCTAGTCTGGTTTTGCTGCTTAGTGACTCCAAGAATCTTCACTTTCTTCTTCTTCTGTTTCCTCATCTGTGAAATTATGTGCCTAAGCTGAGGGCTTATATGTGAGGTCATCTGGATTCCAGTCTTGGTTCCACCATAACTGGTACTTGTAAGCCTTGGACAGGTGCAAGTACTCTGTCTTCCAGTGTCCTCATCTCTAAAAGGAGAAAAAAAAAATAGTCTTAACCTTTTAAGGCTGTTACTAGGAATAGGGTGCAAAATTTAAGGGGATATCAAAAAACTCAGCAATGAAGATAACTAATATTGTTATAACAGATTAAAAAATAAAATTAATGCAAAAAATTTATGATGAACAAAATGTCAACATTTTCAATAAAGACAATCAGTAATAGTGCTGTGCCAAGCCGTGGTGGAGTCTGAGACAAAAAGAAAAAGAATTGAGACCATGCCTGTAAGATATTTAGCACAACGCTATCCACATAGTAAGTACACAATAAATATAAAAGAGTATTACTAAATAATCTCTGAGGTTTCTTCTAGTTATAAAATTTCTCAGCTGTCTAGTGTCCCCACAATTAGAAATCTTTTTAAAAATGATCTACTTAACTATCGACTTAATTTTATGCAAAAATTCTGTAGGGTTGGCACAATGCCTCTATCCTGTAAAAATGAAGAAATAGTACTAGGGAGAAATAAAATAAACCACACTCCAAACTTCTTCTATGTGTATTTATGATACAATCAAACATATTGTACTGTTAAAACAATTTCAAAACAAAAATAAAATTTCAGAACAAAGGTAAGTCTATATGCAATCAGAATCACAGTCAAACTAAGAACAAATAGCTGCCAGTTGCTTCTGATCACCCAAATATCTAGCCATCTATTTAGGAAACCCACATTGAAGGTCTATTGCGTTTCATTGTACTGAGCTAGGTGCTGGACATACTAAGATGAAAGAGGCGTAGATCCTGTCATTGAAGTGCTTTAATGGGAAGATCGAACATGCCTGAGAACGTAGGGAGTCTGTATCGCATGTCAAGGCTATCTCTCATGAAAAAATGTAATTTACAGTGCAGAGATTTATATTGAGAAATATTTCCATAAGAATTATTGTAAAAATTCTAGATACATACTCAGAGCTTCACCATTCAATACTGACCTAAAACACATTTAAAAAACACTTAAACGGCATTATGTAAATACTGAAAGAATAATAAAAGGCCATGTGCAATCATTTGTACATTCAAATACTGACCTTTGACTAGGTGAAAGAATTACAGGGACACACTATGATGTTGCACAAAACACCATGGACACAAAAAGTGTATCCTTTAGTGAGAGGTGTGATGAGAGGGAGAGGGAGGAAGGAGAGTGAGAATTGTCCAAAGCCACCTCTTTCAACTCTACATCTGCATTGTCAACTCCATGTCTGCATTGGGGAAGAGAATGCAGATAGGGATGAGAAGAAGCAGTTTAATGAAGGGCCAAGAGAAGGTCTTGATTCTTTTACATCTTTCTTAAAAACAATAAAGAAGAAATAAGGCATCTTCAGCTTAAAATTTTTTTTAAATTACAGTTGACATTCAATATTATTTTACATTATTTTCAGGTGTAATTATAGTGGTTAGACATTTATATACCTTATGAAGTTGTCCCCTGATAAGTCTAGTACCCACCTGACACCATACATAGTTATTACAATATTATTGACTGTATTCCCTATGCTGTAATTTACAGCCCTGTGACTATTTTGTAATTACTAATTTGTACTTTTTAATCTCTTCGCCTTTTTCACCCAGTTGCCCAACCCCCCTCCCATCTGGCAATCCTCAGTTTGTTCTCTGTATCTATGAGTTTGTTTCTGTTTTGTTTGTTTATTTTGTTTTTTCGACTCTACATGTAAGTAAAATCGTATGGTATTTGTCTTCCTCTGTCTGGTTTATTTCACTTAGCATGAAGTCCATCCATGTTGTCACAAATGGTAAGATTTCATTTTTTTATGGCCAAAT
>NW_011888822.1:2100023-2102973 GCF_000151845.1 Pteropus vampyrus | reverse complement strand
AATATTTTATTGTACATATGTACCACCTCTTTATGCATTCATCTATCAGTGGACACTTAGGTTGCTTCCATATCTCGGCTATTGTAGATAATGTTGTGATGAACATAGAGGTACATATATCTTTTTGAATTAATGTTTTGGAGTTCTTCAGATAAATACCCAGAAGTAGAATTGCTGGGTTATAAGGCAGATCTATTTTTAATCTTTTAAGGAATCTCCACATTGTTTTCCATAGCGGCTGCACCAATTTGCAGTCCTATGCACAATGCATGAGGGTTCCCTTTTCTCTACATCCTTGCCAACAATTGTTGTTTGTTAATTTATTGATGGTAGCCATTCTGGCAGGTGGGAGGTAATATTTCATTATGGTTTTAATTTTCATTTTTCTGATGATTAGTGATGTTGCGTATCTTTCCATATGTCTATTGGCCATCTATATGTTCTCTTTGGACAAATGTCTATTTAGGTCCTCTACCTATTTTTAATTGTTTTGTGTGTGTGTGTGTGTGTGTGTGTGTGTGTGTGTGTGTGTGTGTGTGTTTGAAAGAGTTCTTTATAGATTTTGGATATTAAACACTGATCTGATGTATCATTGGCGAATTTTTTCTCCCAATTGGTAGATTGTCCTTCTGTTTTGTTAATGGTTTCCTTTGCTGTGCAAAACTTTTTAGTTTGATGTAGTCCCATTTGTTTATTCTTTCTTTTGTTTCTCTTGCCTTAGGAGATATATCAGAAAAAGTATTACTAAGAGCGATGTCATTTTAATTGTGTTGTGTCTTGGTGAGAGCCTCTTTGAATTTGTCTTGTTTGAGACTCTGTGCTTTCTGGGCATCTGTATTTATTTTCTTCACCAGTTAGGGAAGTTTTTCATCATTATTTCTTCAAGGAGGTTTTCAGTCCCTTGCTCTCTCTCTTCTGTCACTGTTATGATGTGAATGTTGTTGTACCTGATGTTGTCCCAGAGGCCCCATAAACTATCCTCTTATTTTTTATTCTTTTTTCTTTTTGCTCTTCCAATTGGATGTTTTCCATTACTTTGTCTTCCAAATTGTTGATTTGATCCTCTGCTTCATCTAATGTGCTGTCAATTTGCTAATGTATTCTTCATTTCAGTTATTTTATTCTTCATTTCTGACTAGTTCTTTTTTATTAAATAAAGTTTACTGGGGTATCCTTGGTTAATACAATTATATAATTTTCAGGTGTACATTATAATTTGACATCTGCATATTCTATTGTGTGTTTACCACCCAAAGTCCAGTTTCCTTCAGCTACCATATATTTGATCCCTTTTACCCACTTCACTCTCCCCCTACCACTATATTTGACCCCCTTTACCCTGTATACCTCCCTCCTCCTCTCCCATCTCTTACCCTCTGGTAACCACTAGTCTATATTCCATGTCTATGAATCTCTGTTTGTTTGCCCTGTTCATTCGTTGCTTTTAGGTTTATATCCCACATATAAGTGATATCATGTGATTTTCAACATTTTCTATTTGGTTTATTTTGCTTAGTATGATTATTTCAAGGTCCTTCCATGTTGTTGCAAATAGTAGTATTTCATCTCTTTTTATAGATGAGTAATATTTCATCTCTTTTTATGGCTGATGTACCATAGCTTCTTTAGTCAATCATCTATCACAGGACTCTTTGATTGCTTCCATTCCTGGCCACTGTGAGTAATGCTGCTATGAACATCAGTGTGCAAATATCTTTATGGATATGAGTTTTCAAGTCTTTGGGGTAAATATCCAGTAGAGGGATTGCTGGATCATATGGTAGATCAATTCTTAGTTTTTTGAGGAACATTCACACTGTTTTCCATAGTGGTTGCACCAATTTGCACTCCTACCAGCAGTATATGAGGGTTCCTATTTTTCCGCTTCCTCTCCAACATTTGTTATTACTTGCCCTGTAGATTATAGTTATTCTAACAGGTGTGAGATGGTATCTCATTGTGGTTTTCATTTGTATTTCCCTAATAGCTAGCAATGTTGAGCGTCTTTTCATATAATTGTTGGCCATTTGTATGTCCTCTGAGGAGAGGTGTCCGTTCAGGTCCTCTGCCCATTTTTTGATTGGATCTGTTTTTTTTTTTTTCTGTTCGGATGGTTGTCTCTTTCCCTTGTTGACGATTTCTTTTGCCGTGCAGAAGCTTTTTAGTTTGATATAGTCCTATTCATTTATTTTTGTTTTTACTTCTCTTGCCTTTGAGGTCAAATTCATAAAATTCTCTTTAAGTCCAAGGTCCTTGAGTTTAGTTCTTATGTTTTCTTCTATGCATTTTATTGTTTCAGATATTATATTCAGGTCTTTAATCCATTTTGAGTTAATTTTGGTGTGTGGTGATGGACAACAGTCTAGTTTCATTCTTTTGCAGATGGCTTTCCAGTTTTCCCAGCACCATTTATTGAAGAGGTTTTCCTTTCTCCACTGTATGTTTTCGGCTTTTTTGTTGAAAATTATTTGTCCATATAAATATGGGTTTACTTCTGGACTCTCGATTCTGTTCTACTGGTCCGTGTGTCTATTTTGCTGCCAATACCATGCTGTTTTGATTACTGTCGCTTTGTAGTATAATTTGAAGTCAGGCCGAGTGATGTCTCCAGCCTCGTTCTTTTTTCTCAGGATGGCTTTAGAAATTTGGAGTCTTTTGTGCTTTCATATAAATCTGATGATTTTTTGTTCTATTTCTTTAAAAAATGCCAATGGGATTTTGATGGAGACTGCATTAAATCTGTATAACACTTTAGATAATATGGACGTTTTAACCCTGTTGATTCTTCCAATCCAAGAACACGGAATATCTTTTCATTTTTTTTGTATCTTCTTCGATTTCTTTTAATAGGGTCTTGTAGTTTTCATTGTATAGTTCCTTTGCATGTTTTGTTAAATTTATTCCTAGGTATTTTATTCTTTTTGTTGCAATTGCAAAAGGAATTATTTTT
>NW_011888822.1:2098946-2099333 GCF_000151845.1 Pteropus vampyrus | reverse complement strand
CCATATAAATATGGGTTTACTTCTGGACTCTCGATTCTGTTCTACTGGTCCGTGTGTCTATTTTGCTGCCAATACCATGCTGTTTTGATTACTGTTGCTTTGTAGTATAATTTGAAGTCAGGCAGAGTGATGTCTCCAGCCTTGTTCTTTCTCAGGATGGCTTTGGAAATTTGGAGTCTTTTGTGCTTTCATATATATCTGATGATTTTTTGTTCTATTTCTTTAAAAAATGCCAATGGGATTTTGATGGAGACTGCATTAAATCTGTATAACACTTTAGATAATATGGACATTTTAACCCTGTTGATTCTTCCAATCCAAGAACACGGAATATCTTTTCATTTTTTTTGTATCTTCTTCGATTTCTTTTAATAGGGTCTTGTAGTT
>NW_011888822.1:2096666-2098896 GCF_000151845.1 Pteropus vampyrus | reverse complement strand
TTATGTTTTCTATTTTTTTATGCTTACTATGTCTGTTGAAATTCTCACTAAGTTTCTTGAACAACTGCCTGCTGGCTGTGTGGGAGGAGGAATCCACATGAGGACAGTGATGGCTCTCTTCTTAGTCCTCGCCCTGAATTTACAGTACTCAGTTTCTCCCCATATGTCTCTGGCACCTCCCAAGTTGTTGCCCCTCTGCTAGTGCCCAGGGTAAGGCCCGTGAATGAGTGAATCTGCACATGGGTTCTTTGAGGGTATATTTGGATTTATGGCAGCCTTCTATCTCACCTAGATGGACAAAATCCTCACCAATTTTCACAGGTAGATGTTGTGAGGGCTCCTCTTCCTGGCACTGGTGCTCCAGGCTGAGGAGCCTAATGTGGGGCTGGAATATCTCACTCCTTGTTGGGGACTTTTGTAGCTGAGATATCCCTCCCAATTCTCAACTGCCAAACATGGGTATGGGTCTAGCTCATTTCCTGTCTCTGCCCCTCCTACCAGTTTCAATATGTCTTTTTCTTTATATCCTTAGTTATAGTACTTCTGTTCAGCTAGTCTTCAGATGGTTCCAGGTTGATTGTACCATAATTTTGGTGTGGTCATGGGAGGAGGCAAGCATAGCATTTACCTGCTCCACCATCTTTGACTGTATCCCCTTACTGGCTTCTACTGATTTTTATACCCAATTTGAGTTGTGTTAGAAATCTTCCATGCTTGTAGTGAGATGGGGTTGGGGAGAGTAGAGTAGAGTTTCCCTGACAAATTTAAAGAGCTGAGGCTCACCTCTCAGCTGTTCTCACTATACACAGGCAATCTAACAGGAATGTCTTTCTGGTGAATCTAATTCTTTTTGTTACACTGTCACAAGAGTTAATATGACCAGAGTTAAACAGACAGGTACCTACTGAGCTTATTGTTCACCTCCACTCACAGTTTCAAAAGCTGGGTTAAACATCCTCATTTTTGTGCTTTAGAATCTCAAATGAGTGACCTTGTGTTTTGGTGTCTGTAGGTGATTTTAAATATGCCAGTAGAGATAGTATAATCTAAATTTGTGGTTGATTAATTTTATGCTACACCCTAAGGGTAGTCAGTCTCTCTGATTGGAAATATGCTGCAGAGATGGCCAGTTTGCATTTATTTACAAGACCACACTCCAGATGAATTTAACTACAAGTGCTTCCTATATTTATCCTTGACCAATATCAAAGGTCTTGTTAATTAGCATACTAAATGTTAGAAGTGGGGTTTCATTAGTTAAATGACTGGTGTTCAAGACTTGTTAAAATATTTTAGAGACACTTCTCAATCTGACATGAATAGGACATTTAACTTGAGTGAATCTTTTACTCTCTACCTTTCAGCCTATTGCTTGATTCTAATATGGTCCTACCTCCCTCCACTAAGTTAGATGATTCTGGTTACCTGATGAATCTAGGAGCCTAACTGAATCCTTCCTCAAGAATGTTGTTGTGTTTATCACAAAAGAATTTGTTATGTAAAGAATGGCTGGAGCTCACAGAAGAACAGAGAGCTGGGATGTCATTATGCTTGCTTGACTGTTTTGTGTCTTGCTTACTGATAAATATTTTTCTAAGAAATGTTTGTTTGTCTGACGGAATTTGGTACTAAATTGACTTTTATTGCAGCAGAGTTTGGGGGAGATAATTTACACTGACCTATCTAAAAATTGCTTACTGAACAATGATGATGTGTCTTCTTGGAATTTAAATTCTACAAAAAATCCTAGTAGTTTGTGCTTAAGCAAACTGGGCTGAGTCAGTTTACACCATCGTAATACATCCTTCCAAGCCAGGGACAGATACATCCCGAAAGAGAATTTGTTCAGATACCAGTGGTTATCATAAAATATATCCTCTATTTCCCTTCTTCATGGATTTTATCAGAAGAACATTTAAATTGTAGGAAAAAATACAACAATGCACTTTTTGTTTGTGAATTTGAACATTTTATAGTTTCTAGGCTATTTCAAATACTTCTTGGAAACATCTTGCTTTCACATTGAAGTTCTAATCACAAGACTTTTCTCTTTCCCAATGAGAGCTGCCACCTAATACATAACTTTGTAATACAGTGATAGCAAATATGTTGCAAATAAATGAATAATGTGATCATAAAAGGCACAAAGAAAGGGCCAATTCACAAAGCAGATCCCTCTAATTGAATTCGACAAAGAGCACTGTGAAAAATATATAGAAAAGTAAATGAA
>NW_011888822.1:2094254-2096616 GCF_000151845.1 Pteropus vampyrus | reverse complement strand
GTAGTTTTCATTGTATAGTTCCTTTGCATGTTTTGTTAAATTTATTCCTAGGTATTTTATTCTTTTTGTTGCAATTGCAAAAGGAATTATTTTTTCTATTTCTTTTTCTGACACTTCGTTATTAGAGTATAGAAATGCTATGGATTTTTGAACATTGATTTTGTATCCAGAAACTTAACTGTATTTGCTTATTGTTTCTAGTAGTGTTCTTGTGGAGTCTTTAGGGTTTTCTATATACAGAATCATGTCGTCAGCAAATAGTGACATTCTGACTTCTTTGTTTCCTATTCGCATGCTTTTTACATCTTTCTCTTGTCTGTTTGCACTTGCTAGGACCTCCAATGTTATAGTGAATAGCAGTGGTGATAGTGGACAGCCTTGCCTTGTTCCTGATCTTAGAAGGAAGGTTTTTAGTTTTTCACTGTTAGGTAAAATGTTGGCTGAGTGTTTGTGATATATGGCCTTTTTTATGATAAGGGACTTTTCTTCTATAACAATTTTGTTAATTGTTTTGATCATAAATGGGTGCTGTATCTCATTGAAGGCTTTTTCTGGATCTATTGATATGATCATATGATTCTTATCTTTTAATTTGTTTATGTGGTGTATCACATTAATTGATTGGCATGTGTCAAATCATCCCTATGCTCCTGGGATGAAGCTCATTTGATCATAGTGTATAATCTTGTTAATATGTTGCTGTATTCGGTTCACTAGTATCTTATTTAGGATTTTTGCATCTGTGTTCATGAGAGATATTGATCTGTAGTTTTCTTTTTTTGCATTATCTTTACCAGGTTTTGGTATCAGAGTAATATTGGCCTCATAAAATGAGTTGGGAAGTATTGCCTCCTCTTTGATTTTTTAGAAGAGTTTGAGGAGAATAGGTATTAAATCTTCTTTGAATGTTTGGTAGAATTCACTGGTTTAGCCATCTGGTCCTGGAATTTTACTTTTTGGTAGGTTTTTGATGATTGTTTCAATTGCCATACTGCTGATCGGTCTATTTAGATTTTCCAATTCTTCTTGATTCTATCTAAGAAGATTGTATTTTTGTAAGTACTGGTCCATTTCTTCTAGGTTATTAAATTTGGTGTTATATACTTCTTCATAGTATTCTTGTATGGTCCTTTGTATTTCTGCGATGTCAGTCATAATTTCCCCTCTTTCATCTCTGATTTTGTTTATTTGTGTCCTTTCTCTTTTTTCTTTAGTGAGTCTAGTCAGGGGTTTGTCAATTTTATTAACCCTCTCAAAGAACAAGCTCTTTGTTGCATTTATTTTTTCTATTTTTTTTTTCCAATTTCATTTATTTCTGCTCTAATTTTGATTATTCCTTTCCCTCTGGTGACTTTAGGCCTTATTTGTTCTTCCTTTTCTAGTTAAAGAAAAAGTATTAGGTTGTTTATTAGGTCTTGTTCTTGTTTGTGGAGATAAGCCTGTAATGACATGAACTTTCCTCTTATGACCGTTTTTGCCACATCCCAAAAGTTTTGATACGTTGTTCTATCATTATCATTCATTTCTATGTATCTCTTGATCTCTCTTTTTATTTCTTCCCTAACCCAGTAATTCTTCAGTAGCATGTTGTTTAATCTCTATGTATTCGTGGGTCTTCCTGATTTTTTTTTTTTTTTGCAGTTGATCTCTAGTTTTAGAACATGATGATTAGAGAATATAGTTGGTATGATTTCAACCCCCTTATACTTTTTGAGGCTATCTCTGTGTTCCAGTATGTGGTCAATTCTTGAGAATATTCCATGTGCACTAGAGAAAAATGTATAAGCAGCTGTTTGGGGATGGAAGGCTCTGTATATGTCAATTATGTCCAGTTGGTCTAATGTGTCATTTAAGGATGTTATTTCCTTATCGTTTTTCTGTTTGGATGATCTCTCCATATCCAACAGTAGGGTATTTGGATCCCCTACTATGATAATGTTTTGGTCTGTTTCTCCTTTTAGTTCTGTTATTAATTGCTTTACATATTTCGGGGTTCCCTGTTTGGGAGCATAAATATTAATAATTGTTATGTCTTCTTGGTGCATGACTTCCTTTATCATTATGAAGTGTCCCTCATTGTCTTTCTTTACTTTTTTTATTTTGAAGTCTATTTCGTCCGATATTAGTACCACTACTCCCGCTTTTCTCAGAATGCCATTTGCTTGAAATATCATTTTCCACCCCTTTCGCTTTGAGTCTATATTTGTCTTTGGAGCTGAGATGTGTCTCTTGGAGGCAGAATATGGTTGGGTTTTGTTTTTTGATCTATTCTGCAACCCTCTGCCTTTTTATTGGTGAGTTCAGTCCAGATACATTTAGGGTAATTATTGAAATATGAGGTCTTCTTATAGCCATTTTATCT
>NW_011888822.1:2091883-2094204 GCF_000151845.1 Pteropus vampyrus | reverse complement strand
CTGTATCTCGTTGAAGGCTTTTTCTGGACCTATTGATATGATCATATGATTCTTATTTTTTAATTTGTTTATGTGGTGTATCACATTAATCGATTTGCATGTGTTGAATCATCCCTATGCTCATGGGATGAAGCTCATTTGATCATAGTGTATAATCTTGTTAATATGTTGCTGTATTCGGTTCACTAGTATCTTATTTAGGATTTTTGCATTTGTGTTCATGAGAGGTATTGATCTGTAGTTTTCTTTTTTCTGTTATCTTTACCAGGTTTTGGTATCAGAGTAATATTGGCCTCATAAAATGAGTTGGGAAGTATTGCCTCCTCTTTGATTTTTTGGAAGAGTTTGAGGAGAATAGGTATTAAATCTTCTTTGAATGTTTGGTAGAATTCACTGGTTTAGCCATCTGGTCTTGGAATTTTACTTTTTGGTAGGTTTTTGATGATTGTTTCAATTTCCATACTGCTGATCAGTCTATTTAGATTTTCTAATTCTTCTTGATTCAAACTAAGAAGATTGTATTTTTGTAAGTACTGGTCCATTTCTTCTAGGTTATTAAATTTGGTGTTATATACTTCTTCATAGTATTCTTGTATGATCCTTTGTATTTCTGCGATGTCAGTCATAATTTCCCCTCTTTCATCTCTGATTTTGTTTATTTGTGTCCTTTCTCTTTTTTCTTTAGTGAGTCTAGCCGGGGCTTTGTTAATTTTATTAACCCTTTCAAAGAACAAGCTCTTTGTTGCATTTATTTTTTCTATTTTTTTTTCCCAATTTCATTTATTTCTGCTCTAATTTTGATTATTCCTTTCCCTCTGGTGACTTTAGGCCTTATTTGTTCTTCCTTTTCTAGTTAAAGAAAAAGTATTAGGTTGTTTATTTGGTCTTGTTCTTGTTTGTGGAGATAAGCCTGTAATGATATGAACGTTCCTCTTATGACCGTTTTTGCCACGTCCCCAAAATTTTGATATGTTGTTCTATCATTATCATTCGTTTCTATGTATCTCTTGATCTCTCTTTTTATTTCTTCCCTAACCCAGTAATTCTTCAGTAGCATGTTGTTTAATCTCCATGTATTCGTGGGTCTTCCTGATTTTTTTTTTTTTGCAGTTGATCTCTAGTTTTAGAACATGATGATTAGAGAATATAGTTGGTATGATTTCAACCCTCTTATACTTTTTGAGGCTATCTCTGTGTTCTAGTATGTGCTTGATTCTTGAGAATACTCCATGTGCACTAGAGAAAAATGTATAAGCAGCTGTTTGGGGACGGAAGGCTCTGTATATGTCAATTATGTCCAGTTGGTCAAATGTGTCATTTAAGGATGTTATTTCCTTATCGTTTTTCTGTTTGGATGATTCTCCATATCCAACAGTAGGGTATTTGGGTCCCCTACTATGATAATGTTTTGGTCTGTTTCTCCTTTTAGTTCTGTTATTAATTGCTTTACATATTTCGGGGTTCCCTATTTGGGAGCATAAATATTAATAATTGTTATGTCTTCTTGGTGCATGATTTCCTTTATCATTATGAAGTGTCCCTCAGTATCTTTCTTTACCTTTTTTATTTTGAAGTCTATTTCGTGCGATATTAGTACCACTACTCCCGCTTTTCTCAGAATGCCATTTGCTTGAAATATCATTTTCCACCCTTTCGCTTTGAGTCTATATTTGTCTTTGGAGCTGAGATGTGTCTCTTGGAGGCAGAATATGGTTGGGTTTTGTTTTTTGATCTATTCTGCAACCCTGTGCCTTTTTATTGGTGAGTTCAGTCCAGATACATTTAGGGTAATTATTGAAATATGAGGTCTTCTTATAGCCATTTTATCTTTTGCTTTCTGGTAGCTCAGTGTTTCCACTGCTTCCTTGTCCTTGTGTTTCTGTTTTCATTATTTTGGTTGGCTTTTGTGGGATTTCCCTGCGGTTCTTCTTGTTTTATGTTGTATACTTCAATTCTGAATCTTTGGGGCGTGGTTACCATAATGAATATGAAAAGGATAGTTATATATATATAGTCATCCATTTTCTTCTGTGTGTACTTTATCTCCATTCCACTTTACGAATTTGGATCTTTGAATCCTCCTGTTTTCAGTCATTGTTACCTCAATTTGTCCCTATGTCTGCTGAACATTCATTACTATCTTGCTGTAGCAATTCTCTTCTTATTTAAGCTTATAATGCCCTGTTCTTAGTAAGGATTGCACTCCTCTGCTTCTATTTGCCTGATAGCCATTTTACTTCTAATTATGTATTTTTTTTTGGTCATTTTGTTTTAGGTGAGCTGACCCCTTTCAGAATTTCCTGTAGTGCAGGCCTCATTGT
>NW_011888822.1:2089347-2091833 GCF_000151845.1 Pteropus vampyrus | reverse complement strand
TGTTCTGCTTTTTTTCCAGAGAGAAGATTTATTATATAAAGGTCTCTTTTTAGCTTGCTGCAAAGAAGGTGCTTTTCTTTTGGTTTATAGTAGTGGTGTCTTAGCTTCTTGGATCCCTGCTTTATATAAAGCCTAAATAATGCCTTTTTAATTTTCTTGTAGATATTTAATTATGCTCGCTACCCTCAGTTTCAGTTCCTGTTATAGTCAGTGACAGTCTCGTCAGTGTTTGCTCAGATTCCCCTGAGTTTATGCTGTGTTCGGTCTTGGAGGGTGTTGGAGGGGAGGGGCCATCTGGTCGGGGGTTGGGGGCTGCGGCTCAGCCTCAGTTTTGCAACTGTGGCCAGTAAAACTCGATTGTTGTTTCTCTGTGGTCCTGTCTCGCTTCTCTTATTTCTGCCCTGCCGCCAGATGTGCAGAACTCACAGCACTTCCAAGCAGGTCTGTTCAGGGAAGTAGCCACACCTTCTCCCTTCCCGCTCCTCTTACAGGAAGCTCCAGAGGCTGTGAGTCCACTGCCCAGCACCCTGGGTTCTGACCTGTGGTAGCTCTTACGTGAGGATCCTACACTTAGACGTGCTGGTGTGCAGTTTGGTTGTTTTTGTTGAGTTTTAGATATTCAGCTTATTGTTGTTTCAAAGAAAGAGGTCTGAGGATGTCTCTCACTCGGCCATGTTTCCAGAATCCTGGTCAGTAGTGTTTCTTTATGCTAACAAAGTCAATCGGTCTGAAGTGGTCTGCTCTTCCTTTGGTCTCTCCTTGACCGCACTCAGGTTATGAACCAACATGGTGCAAAAAGAGATTATTACCAAGAGAAGCTCCTGGCCACTGAGTGATGCTGGCTGTCATGCACTGCAGCAGCTGGGCATTGGAGAAGCTGTAGAAATCTGATGCTGGAAGAGCTGCCCGTGGTGTAGGAGCCAGACCTAAAGCCCACACATGCTCCTGTGAGGCAAGAGTTTGCCAAGCAAGCACCGCAGAACCCTGACTAGTTCTTTTTATGTTTTCTATTTTTTTATGCTTACTATGTCTGTTGAAATTCTCACTAAGTTTCTTGAACAACTGCCTGCTGGCTGTGTGGGAGGAGGAATCCACATGAGGACAGTGATGGCTCTCTTCTTAGTCCTCGCCCTGAATTTACAGTACTCAGTTTCTCCCCATATGTCTCTGGCACCTCCCAAGTTGTTGCCCCTCTGCTAGTGCCCAGGGTAAGGCCCGTGAATGAGTGAATCTGCACATGGGTTCTTTGAGGGTATATTTGGATTTATGGCAGCCTTCTATCTCACCTAGATGGACAAAATCCTCACCAATTTTCACAGGTAGATGTTGTGAGGGCTCCTCTTCCTGGCACTGGTGCTCCAGGCTGAGGAGCCTAATGTGGGGCTGGAATATCTCACTCCTTGTTGGGGACTTTTGTAGCTGAGATATCCCTCCCAATTCTCAACTGCCAAACATGGGTATGGGTCTAGCTCATTTCCTGTCTCTGCCCCTCCTACCAGTTTCAATATGTCTTTTTCTTTATATCCTTAGTTATAGTACTTCTGTTCAGCTAGTCTTCAGATGGTTCCAGGTTGATTGTACCATAATTTTGGTGTGGTCATGGGAGGAGGCAAGCATAGCATTTACCTGCTCCACCATCTTTGACTGTATCCCCTTACTGGCTTCTACTGATTTTTATACCCAATTTGAGTTGTGTTAGAAATCTTCCATGCTTGTAGTGAGATGGGGTTGGGGAGAGTAGAGTAGAGTTTCCCTGACAAATTTAAAGAGCTGAGGCTCACCTCTCAGCTGTTCTCACTATACACAGGCAATCTAACAGGAATGTCTTTCTGGTGAATCTAATTCTTTTTGTTACACTGTCACAAGAGTTAATATGACCAGAGTTAAACAGACAGGTACCTACTGAGCTTATTGTTCACCTCCACTCACAGTTTCAAAAGCTGGGTTAAACATCCTCATTTTTGTGCTTTAGAATCTCAAATGAGTGACCTTGTGTTTTGGTGTCTGTAGGTGATTTTAAATATGCCAGTAGAGATAGTATAATCTAAATTTGTGGTTGATTAATTTTATGCTACACCCTAAGGGTAGTCAGTCTCTCTGATTGGAAATATGCTGCAGAGATGGCCAGTTTGCATTTATTTACAAGACCACACTCCAGATGAATTTAACTACAAGTGCTTCCTATATTTATCCTTGACCAATATCAAAGGTCTTGTTAATTAGCATACTAAACATTAGAAGTGGGGTTTCATTAGTTAAATGACTGGTGTTCAAGACTTGTTAAAATATTTTAGAGACACTTCTCAATCTGACATGAATAGGACATTTAACTTGAGTGAATCTTTTACTCTCTACCTTTCAGCCTATTGCTTGATTCTAATATGGTCCTACCTCCCTCCACTAAGTTAGATGATTCTGGTTACCTGATGAATCTAGGAGCCTAACTGAATCCTTCCTCAAGAATGTTGTTGTGTTTATCACAAAAG
>NW_011888822.1:2088154-2089297 GCF_000151845.1 Pteropus vampyrus | reverse complement strand
AGCACAGTCCTGAGAGGGGTTCAGCAGCAGGCCAATTTTAGCCCTAGCCTGTGTTCCTCTGTGGCCACCTGTTAAAATTTAGCAAGCAATCCACAGATGCTGTGCTTATAGTTGCCTCAAGGAACCACACCAGAAACCGAGGTCAGCTGCTACCAGTGTGGGTCTTAGGGTTTGCTCAGCAAGTTGCACAGGACTTGCCAAGGACACAACTGGATGTGGATTAGGTAGGGCTCTGAGATGGGGGAAGTATAGTTTCAGGGAATCCTGTGGGCAGAGTGACCTCTATTATCTAGTTTGATGATGTCTGAGCTATAGTGGCTCTGTTTCTGCACACTGGGAGTGGGGAGGGCTCAACAGAGGAACAGTGGATACTATTGGCACTTCTGCCTGGGAGAAAGCTTCACCTCCGGCCTTCTATCCAACAACTCAGTACCCCACTATAAGTCCCTGGTGTCCGCCCCACCAGCAGCTGCCTGGTGCTGGTGCTCAGAGCCAGCGAGTCTGTCACTGTAAAAGTCCAGTAGCGGACACAGCCCCTTTAAGAGGCATCTGCAGGTGCTAACTGCTGCTGCCATAGCCTCTGTCCCACTGAGCCACTGGGGACTGGGCAGCCTCACATCCTCACCCCATCCTACCTCCTCTGGTTGCAGGGTGATTTTTTATTTCTCTCCCTCGTTGTAGCGCTTGTTCATCTAGACCCTAGGTGACTCTGTTTGCTGTTTGCTCTGTGTTTCCGTCACAACTTTGATGTGGTCGTAAGAGTAGATGAACAAAACCTCTATTGTCTATGCCATTTTTGTGTGGGGTGTCAAGCATCTTCTTTATTACTGCTTGTTCTGCTTCATATTTCACCAGCTTTTCTTATTTCTTTGAGGATATATAATATGCTTATTTTTGTCTTGTCCTGTCTCATCTACCAATTCTGTTTCCTTTGGATGAGACTGAACTTGGCAGAATGCAGTTAGGCAGTGAATGGTCTGGGGCAAATGCAAACACACTAGTGAACAAAAGGATAGAAGCTGGTGCTTGTATCCTAAATTATCAGTGCTCTAGACTGGCTTCCTCATTTTATAAGCAAGAAAAGTGAGACCTTTAAGGACTCCATCCATGGGCTGACTTCCACTGGGTTATGGTGGGTTCCTC
>NW_011888822.1:2066925-2088104 GCF_000151845.1 Pteropus vampyrus | reverse complement strand
TCTAGACTGGCTTCCTCATTTTATAAGCAAGAAAAGTGAGACCTTTAAGGACTCCATCCATGGGCTGACTTCCACTGGGTTATGGTGGGTTCCTCGCCAGCAGGAAATCACTGCCCAAGTGCTCAGAGCCTTCTCCTCATGTCATGGCCCAGCTCCCTTAAGTCCTGTGCATGCTGCTCTCCCAGAAAGAAAGCATTTCTTCCCACTGGCCTTTTCCTACCTAATATCATGGCACTTTGTGACCTTATCCCTACCTCAGCCCCAGCACAAGTCAGAGGATCCGAAGAACATTAAATAATTCAACCACTTTTCATTGAGCACCTACTCTGAACTGGGGTTTCAGCTGAGAATGGAGATATAACAGCGAAGGAGGTCACTCTCATGGTGTCATCCTTCTGTTGCGCAAGCAGCTCTTCCTGTGGCTGACTCTCCAGCCTCCTCCGAGGAAAAGGCCACTACCTGGTATCCCAAACCAGAGGCCGAACTGTTTGCTAAGCAAAGGAGAGCCATCCTTGTGAGGCACCCACTGGACAAACTAGGGGTTTGGGAAGCATAGGTTCAGGAGTGCACGGACCCTCAGAACTGGGGGTGTTCAGGGAGTTGAGCTGGTTCTTAAAGTATATAGGGCTTGGACACTTGGACACTTACATTTGTTCCCCTTTATTAAAAATAAAGGTTAAAGATATGAAGCTGTTAATGTGATTTTTTTTTTTTAAAAAAGGGCCATTTGATATAGTCACATACAAAATAGAGTGCTGCTCATTTCTCTATTAAAGGAAAAATTTCTTGTGAAAATCAAGATGGTGGGGAGAAACATGGGTGGGATTATAATACACTCGTTAAGGCTAGTGAACATAAGTTGAGGCCAGCAAAAAAAGAATTAGATAATCTTGGTGGGTGAAGCAATTAAAGAGCCTGCGAAGGGCTTTTAGTTGCATATTAGCATGGGGGGTATTTCTGAGAAAATAGGATTTGCTAATAAATGAAGAGGAGTGTGAAATTAACAAAGCTTTGGTAAGTGGCTGAAGCATTACATAACTTTTTTTTGTTCATCTCTAATCAGACTAATAGAAAGGAAAAATCTATAAAATTAAGAAAAATTGGAAAAGGGCTGTTAGTAAAGCAGACTCTTTCACTTAATTTTTGTAGTAGAGTAAATTGGCAAAAAAGTTTATTGGAGAGAAATTTGACAGTTTATCAGTTGGGTTATATACGACAGTGACTAATGACCTCCAAGTGATAATAGCCTAAAACAACTCTTTATTTCTCATTTATGTCGTGTGTTTGTGGTGGGTCAGCTGAGGCTCTGTCTTCTAATTTCCTCACTAGAGGACTCAAGCTGGTAGGGCAGCCACTAACTGGAATATTGATGGTAACTCTGGCAGAAGATAAAGAAGGCTCTGGATGGCTTCAAATTGGCAATAAAATGACAATGACATATGTCCCTGTAGTCACAACTTATTGGCTAAGTCACATGGCCTTTCTATAGGCAAGGTAACCAGGAGATGTAACCCTGAGAGGCCCTGGAAGGCAGAAAGCTAGAAATACTCTGAGAGCTAAACATATAACTCCTTTGGACCATAACTATTAAAATAAAAAAAAATGTTTATACCTATCAACACGGCAATTCCAATTTTAGGAATTCATTTTAAGAAGATATTGCCATAAATACCCAAACCTATATTTTTGACAATTTTCCTTCTAGCTTTAAAAATCTAAATGACCCTCAATAGTGGAATGATTAAACAAATAATAGGATACCAAATGCACTGGAATTCTATGAAGTCATTAAAAAGAATCAGATGGTCTAGATAAATTAAGTGACTTAAAAATGATAAAACCTTATGCATAGAATGATACCTTTTATATTAAAAATTATACATTATTTTAAAAATTATCACTGTTTGTACAGAGGAAATATAATGCAAAGCTATTAATAATAATACTGACATAACTATTGTTTTTTGAGCATTTACTATGGTCAGAAACTGACCATAGTATAAACATGATTTCTAGCTGTGGTAATAGAAATTATCACTCACATTTTACAGATGAAGACTCTAAGGCTCAGAGAAGTTAAATGACTTGTCCAAGGTCACAGATATAAGCAGTTCTGCAGCTAGAGACCCAGTCTGTCTGAGAATAATGGTTATCTCTGGGGGTGGGGGTTGCTGGTGGGACATAGAAGGGAGAAATTTTACAGTCTACATCATGGAATTTAATGAGCTTGTATTTGTTTTTCTTGCAACAAGCCTGTATTCCTTTTGCAAAACTAATTATAAAATAAGCCTTTTTTAAAAAAGTGAAGTGATACAAACAAAGGGAAAAAATAGAAATTATGTACACAGGATGGAGATAGCTATGTATAAAAAGAAGTTGAGGATTACTGGGGGAAAAAAATACACAAGCGTACTAAGTTTTTGAGTTCCAGTGGAGGTAGGAAGAAAATTTTATATCAAGTTGATTAAATGTCTAAAACAAAGACAGGGTGAGGATCCTGGCAAGAGGCATTGGAAGTAGGGGTCTCTCAGCCAGGTGAGGTGGCCTGCAAATGTCTGTCAAATGTTTCTGACAGCCTCCTGGTGGAAACTGTGAAGGCCATCTTGAGAATTCTTCTGAGGATTATGAATTGCTGAAAACAAGCAGCAGGGTTTGTCCAGAATAACTCATGTCGGGGAATTTGACAGCCCTTTAAAAAATAGAATTAATAGGTTGGTGAATAAAAGAGTCATTATGATTCTCTGTATTGGAAGCTCAGCAGGACTGTCTGAAGAACCTCTCCCCTATAATTTTTTCAAATGGGCTTCTGTTGGGGACATGGGCGTGGATTCAGAGGTAAGTGGAAGGCAGTCATTTACACATTTAAAGATGCATATATGAGGATGTTCATCACAGCGCTGTATGTAATAGAGAAAAACTGAAAAGCAGCTAAATATCACCAATTAGGAATTTATTGAAAGATATTTTGGAATAGACTACTATCCAGCTGTTTAAATCAGGGGTTGGCACTCTATGGGCCCATGGGTCAAAACTGCCCTGTGGGTTAAGAATGATTTTTATAGTTTTAAGTGGTTAAAAAAGTTAAAAGAAAAATAATATTTCATGACACGTGAAAATCACATGAAATCCAAATTTCTGTGTCTATAAATAAAAAAAAAAATTAACACAGCTATGCCAGTTCATCGATGTATTATTGCTGGCTGCTTTTATACTGCAGTGCAATTGTGGTAGGTCCCGCACGGCCCGAAAAACCTAAAATATTTACTATCAGGCCCTTTATAGAAAAAGTTTACTGACCTCTCTTCCAGACCACCTTATTAAGTGAGATTCTTAAGAACAGGTCATTCATTTTAATCCCCTGCCCTTCCTGAAGTGTCTGCATTTCCCTTTTTACCCTGGCTCTTTCTCAGCTCTCTTTGATCTGGTTTATTTTTACTTGATTTGTTTTGTGTTTTCATTGGTATAGCTGTCTCTGTCTTACAGCAGTTGCAGATGATTTGTTATTCTAAGAACAAAAAAGTTAGTTTTTTTATTAGTCCAGTAATACCTCATCATTATTTTTTTTAAAAATCAAACAATATGTAAGTGTATAAGGTACAAAGGTCAGTCTCTGCTCCTGGGATGGAAACTCCAGAAAACAGTGACTATATCTTCCTTGTATCCTCAGCATGTAACACAAGGCTGGCACATAGTAAGCCCTCAGTAAATATTTTTAAGTGAACTATTGTAGGAATGAATGAATTACAGTTACGTATGTATACATATATATGTGGGATCTAATGCAACATACTGTCTGTGTGTGCTTTTTTCTAAATGATGATTTATGTGGTATCTCAATACCACAAGATTATATTGAACTTGTGTTGAGAGAGACAATTTCCTTCTTTCTTGGCAACAGAAAACACACCCCTTTGCATGGGAGCCAAGGCCCTTGTAGTAACTTGCCTCTGCACAGCTGTGATGTAGCCTCAGGCTGGCAATGCGGATCACAGTCATGAAGTATTTCATTAATCCGATTTCGGGGTGACACACAGGCAAGGAGACAGGAAAACCAGCATAGAACATTTCCTGGGCCCTCTTACTTACGAGGGTAATCCTATTTTTGTGCTACCAGCACAAATCTTGTTGCTCTCTACCCTGCTCAGCCTCCCTTCTTATTTCTATTTTCTGACCTGCTACTCTGCCCTCCCTTTCTTTCCCTGGCTTTTTCCTAAGATGCTAGGCATGTGGGCAAGTTAATAACACTGCATTCTAAGTGAGGGGCACTGTGTATCTTGTCTTTTTTGCCTTGGATTTATGGATTATGCTGAGCAAGTTTGATTACCTCTATTTTATAGTTAAGGAAACTGGGGCACAGAGAAGTTAAATAACTTGCTCAAGGGAGGAGTCTGGCACCCAGAGCAGTGCTGTGACCACTCTGCAAGGCTGCCTCTCCAGCACTCTGATCTCCTGTATCCCATTCCAGCCCTATGCTTCTCTGTTAATGGACAGGGGTTTACTCTATATCCTCAGTGCCCAGCACAGAGCCCATGCCCAGGAGCAGATACCAGTCAGCTAGTTGAAAAGATGGACTAGAAACAAACTTGATGATTCTTCCGCAATGCTCTATGTGAAGCTACATACAATAGAGCTTTCATACAATATTGGAGAGTGGGATGGGGTCTACTTCATTAAAACTTTTCTGGTAGGGAACTTGGCAATACATAGCAAAACGTTCTTAGCATTGGACAACAGCAATTTTAGTTCCAGGAATTTGTCTTAAGGAAATAATCACAGATGTGTGTGCAAAAATGTACATATGATGGTGTTAATTGCAATAATATTTACAATAATGAAAAATTGGCAACGGTCTAAATGCTTAACAGTAAAGTATTAGTTAAATAGATTATGATGGAACCAGGAAAAAATTATACTTAACAGGTAAGTGGGGAGAAGAGAAGACGATTACTCCAGGGATATGTCAGAAAGCTTTAATTGTGTTTGCGATGATTTATTTATTTCTTAGGCTGGATAGTAGGTATAGAATGTTCATATTATCCCTTATGCCAATTTGTATGCTTAAAATATTGAATAATTAATTAAAACTAATTAAAATTGTGTTTAGAATGTTTAATGATGTAGAAGAAGAATAATAAAATATTACATTTAAACAAAAAGGTTTTAATAAATAATACTAATAAAATCCCAACTTTCTAAATCAGTGTGTACACATAGGCATAAAAGTAATACATTACTTTTTAAATTGTATTTATCCTTTGGCAGTGTGATTATAGGTAATTTCTATTTCTACAATGAATCAATATTCTATTGTAAAAAAAAAATAACGTTTTTAAATTTATCAACTCTCATTCATGGCTATTGTCTTCTTTATGTGTAACTTTCTAAGCAAGAAACTCTAGCACAATTTCCAACTTGTCTTTTTCTTTGTATTCATATGTCCAGTTTTAGCTAGATTACTATTTTCTTCTTCACATTTCCTCAGCTTTTGTCTTTTGTCTATAGTCATTCTCTGTAAGGTTTTAGTCTTGACTTTTTGTCACATATCTAAAACAGGATCTTTGGATTACCTACACCCTGGTCCAATGGTGTTGAAAACTCCTGTGTGTTTTCTTTTAAGCAATCCGAGTTTTATTTGTAAGCTCTGTGAGGACAGAGGTCACAGGGTTTGGCAATAAATTACTTGTGAGGAATCAAGGACGGTGATAGCTACAAATTGACTTTATAACTTCACACTAGCGAGGCATGTTGGGATACTCATTGTTCCATCCCATCCCATCAGAAAAGTATTAAATATTAATGGTCCAGAGTCCCTCACTGAGGTGTGATGCATTAAGAAGCAGAGTATGCACATCAGGGTGAGTTAGAGGAGGCAACTCTATTCTGTCTTCTCAGAGTCTTCTTTCTCTGATTCATTATGATGGAGAACTTACTTGAAGTGTTAAATAGTGGTGCTAGGGCTAATGACCTTGGCCAGGTCGGAAGGTTTTCTTGCTTCTTAAAGAAATCACAATTGAGAGAAAGACATCAAGGTAATAGAGGAGGCTACACAAAATAAAATGGTTTCCCGAAGAATGAGAAACAGCAGAAGTCAAGTTCATTTGGAATGTTTCAGCATATGTTCTGAATTTGAAAACATTGTGCAGAAGGAAGGCAAAGAAACAAGATTTTGCTGCATAGCTTAGGAAATGTGTGGGAAAGTGTTTGTAGCAGGAGGATTCAATTATAAGAGCTTCCTGTCCTTCTTTTATGCTGTAATGCTGTATCACTTCTCCTCCTAGAACAGAAAGAGTGGTTCCAGATGGATGGATTAACAACCTCATCAAATAATCATTGTGGGGGTCAATCTATTGCTTCCCATGTGTTTTACTCAAGATTTTTGTGGTTGCAAGTGACAGAAACCCAATTCAAAAGCAACTTAAGCAAAACCAAAAAGAACTTTACTGGCTGATGTAATTGAAAAGCCCACTGGGCAGTACTACTGCAGTTATGACTGGATTCAAAGGCTTGCAGTGGGACCTCAGGAATCTGTCTTCCGTAGTCTTTAGACTCTGCTTTCCTCTAAGTTGCTTCAATTCTTAAATTGTCTCTCCAAAAATGGTGGCAAAAATGGCCTGGATCTAACTAGCTTAATACACTCAGCAGAAAGCACCTTTTCCTCCATAACCCAGCAAAAGCCTAGGTCTGAGTCTCACTACTTATGGCTTGCATCATACGTCCACCTCAAATCCATTACAGTAGCCAGGAAGATTGAATGCCCTGACTAGCCAGGCCTACGTTCTGTGCTTATTGTTGGAGCTAAGAAGGTGGTGTCAACCCCAACAAAACTACATAGACTACGACTGGGAAACAGAGGCCTCCCAGAGGCATATTGGAATGCCATCCTCAGAGAAGGGGGGCAATAATGATTCTGGCCAGTCAAAAGTCTCAGCAGTCCGCGCTCTAGCAGAAGTCCCTTCCTCTAAAGATCAAGATAACTGTAGCATCTAGAACTAGTTTGTTAACAACACTACATAACACCAAAGTACATAAGATTGCCTTAGTTGGGAAAAAAGAGTCACAGCCCTTATTCTGTTCTGCTGTAATTTGTTCTGCAATGACTACCTCTTTAGCCAGAAATCTGTGACCAAAGGCTTATTACCATAGAAACTTCCTTTGAGGGGACAATTAGCATCTACTGTTATCATTAGAATGTCATCATTTGATCAGGAGTTGCTAATAATGGCACTCCTTTGGTTTTCCATGCTTTCCTATGGATCTTCACTTTGCAGTTAGTTCCCTGAGGTCATGGCCCACATCAACATACTACTAGGAAGCTAATTAGTGGCTTGTCGGATGTTCACTTGGTTCTACCAACTCTTCCTCTACTTTTAGGCTAACTGAGACTCCTGAGGTGCACAAATAAAGTACTAGTGAGAGTAATTCTGAATTTGCCAGTTTAAGAACAGCATTTTGGAGCTGTAATTTAATAGTGAAAAAAAAAATAAAGACCCTTATTATATGCAGAGACTACAAGCATGGGAAGCAAAAGAAGAATAATTAAACATTGTGAAAACAGGGTCTCCATATGCTTTTGAAAAGATTTGACAAGTTTACTCATATGAGAATAATGACTAGAAATAGCTAGTAGAGGTAACATGTCCCCAAATGGTCAAGTAGGGAAGTACTGAAAATTAAAGGCAGCATTTTTCAAAGGGTGGTCTTTGGATCTCTTGCATCAGAATTGCCTGAGGTATCACGGAACATCTCTTTTGTTGCAAACATGGAAATTTGACCAGCTAACTTGAGCCAGAAGATATTTGTTGAAAAGATAGTTGGATAATTAGGATCGGGATTCATAAAATTGAGGGACAAGGAAGGAACAGAGGAAATCCTGTGGCCAAGAAGTGATAAGTAAACAATTGCTGCAAGCCTGGGACAGAGACATCACTGCTGAGCTGCGTCATCTCCACTTGTTCCTTCACTCAAATTTCAAAGTATTGGGAGAGGGCATATGATTGGCCAAGCTTAGTTCACATGCCAATTCTTTGGTTAAACCGATTGATTGGAAAGGGGGTTTAACCTTTATGGAGGTGAGTGCCTGCAATTGCTCTCCCACCAGGACCAAGCCTAGCAGGGGACAGGCAATTCCTCCAAATAAACCTGGGTTGATTTTAAGTCAGGGAATAAATGACAGGCAGCTACAAAGTAATAATTATCTCTCTATCTAGAACGCTTGTTGAAAATACAAAAGCTGGGTTCAACACCAATCTTACTGAATCAGAATCTCAGAATGTGAAACCCTGGCATTTCTGTTTTTAACAAACTCCTTAGGTGAGAATTACGTACACCAAAGACAGAGACCCCTGGATGTTGTGGGGAGGGATACGTGTACGTACACACATGAAAAAACTGGTAATTACTGAAACATCAGCTTGAATGGGTGGGCAGAAAAGAAAAGACTGGTGTAGTTGGTAATCAAAGTTCTGAATATGGAGTCCCCTTTTCCTCCAAATTGACTAGGTAGCACGAGGGACCTACTCTTGAAAAACATTTAAGAATTGCAAAAATTCCTTAAGTATTTGTCATGCAATGCCTGCAATCAATCCATGATGTTACAGAATAGATTCATTGAGAGTTAGGCTTGGAAGTGATTTCATACTCATTTACTATTCACTTACATTCACAACATCCATATTCAGCCATTTAAAAGGTAGTAGAGGTCAGTAGTTAAGAGCTTGAGATTGAAAAGAGATAGAGTTTGGGTTCAAATTCTGCTCTGCTAGTTAGTAGTTCTGTGATCATGGACAAGTTACTTTATATGTCTATGTTTCACTTTCCTCATGTGTAAAATGGGACTAGTAATACCAAATTCACATGGTTGTTCTGAGAATTAAAATGAGATACTGGTGTGAAATTTTTAGCACAGTTTCTGATACAAGGACTCTGCTAATTAGCTAATACCAGGTATTTATGAATTTCTTACAGGGATGACCTAGGGAAGGTGTCCATTCTCAAATAGTCTAGGGAAGGAAGAAGAAAGTCACTTTGTAGTGTGTAAAGAACCCATCAGAATGGGAAGTGGAGTGACTTCTCGTTGGTCTCCCTCCTTCTTTTTTCCCTTTATTGGACCCTTCAGGGTCCTGGGGTCAGGTCCTTGATTTTTTGTGTGCTGCTCCCCTCCATCCTGGTGCTAATGACACGTTCTTTCTGTGCTCTGAGTGACGGAATTTTCTCTTCTTTTATATTCACCAAAGGGAGCACCTATCGGAGGGTAAGACCTTTCTGTTTTTCACATTGACATTTCCTCTAGAAATGTGTGCTCTTTTCACTCTGTTTCTCAAAGGCTATCTCCCACAAAACTGACTAGGAGAGAAAAGAAAACGATGGAGGTGCAGGTAAGAGGATCACATCAGGTCTCAGACACTTGAAAGGCATTACTCTACCAGTGCTGCATTAAGGAATTTACTAGTTAGTTGTGATGGGAATGGTTACTAGCTAATAAAAACGAGACTAGAAAAAAAATTGATATTAAATATTGAAGAGGATGTGGAATAACTAAAACTCACCAGCACTGCTGAGGAGTACATAAAATGGTACAACAATTTTGGAAATTAGTTTGACAATTTAAAAAAATATATAACATTCATTTACCATATGACCCGGCCAGTCTACTCCTATATAACTCGCCTGGAGAATAAAAGCATATATCCACACAAACACTTGTGCAGGGATATTTATTGTGGATTTATTTATAATGGCTCAAAACTGGAAACAACCCAAGTCTCCATTAACAGATGAATGACTAAATGAGTTGTGTTATACCCATACGGTAGACTACTATTAAGCAATAAGAAGAGTGAACTATGGATACACCCAACATAGATAGATATCAAAATAATTATGTGAATGAAAGAAGCCAGCCAAAAAGAGTACATACTGTATGATTCCATTTATATAAATGTGGAAATACATACTTAGAGTGATAGTAGATCAGTAGTTGTCTAGGAATGGCAATATAGGGAGGGATAAGGAGGCATAAGGAAACTTTTGAAGGCAATGGAAATATTTACGTTTATCGTAGTGATGGTTTCACAGGTGAATACACATGTCAAAATGGATCAAATTGTACACTTTAAACATATGTGATTAAGCGTATTTCAAGTATGCCTCAATAAAGTTGTTGTTTTAATTAAAAAAGAACATTGGGTAGGAATAGGAAGGCAAGAGTGCCAATTCTGGCACCTATACAAAGTCTACGTGTGCCCTTGGAGAAGTCTTTTTTATTTCTATGTGTCTTCATTCTTTTGTTTTAAAATCGAAAGTGATAGATTATGTCTAAGTTCTCACTCAGTTGAAAAATTCAGATTGTTAAATGGCATTTCGCCAATAGGTATCAGTTTCTTCAATTGATATTTTAACTCTATGTTAATTTTTAAATCAATTTACTGAATTCTCAGATCTCAAACGCGATGGACAATAGAACAAATTTTTTGAAATTTTGAAAAGAGATCAATATAAGCCTAAAGCCTTCATGTTAAATCTGTTATCATTACCCGTAGATTCATGTGCAACTCTCAGAAGAGGAATGTGTGTTAACAATGATTCTTGAGGGTGACATTCAAAAGAGAAATACGATCATATTTTCTTAACACCAGCTTAATAGACTATATAGTAGCTGAACCACCTCACATACTGTCTCCACTACAAAACCTTCCTGGTACTCTTCTGCATGACTAGCATCTCTTTCCTTGAATCCAGAAGTACTTTGTTCCCATTCTTATTGTACTAGTGTGATCTGGGGAAATTATATAACTTCTCCATGCTTCTCATCTATAAAATGGATATAATAGCAGACCTACTATGAGGGTTAGAGGAGATATTACATGCAAAATATTTTAGAACAGCTCCTGGCACAATGTAAGTCCTTAAATGAATGTTAATTGCAACTGTTCTAGTTCATAACATCACTGGGTAATATAGTTATTTAAGTATAAGTGTCATCTCCTTGAGGGAGCAATAATAAATGCATCAGATTCACCTGTATGTCCCCTGGGGCTGAGCACACAATAGGTGTTCAATGAATGTTTTTTTTTTTTTTTTGATAAAGGCACAAATGATGATTAATAGCAAATATAGGGACTCAGGATGTTAATTTCTTCATTGGACACACAGCCTCTGTACGAATCTTGCTGACTGCAAAGGAAATGTCACCAACTGTCAGAAATACAGCAACACATTGCTCAAGCATATGCGCCAGGGAAGCCAAAAACTTGTTATTGTATGTGTGAGAAATCCACAACCAACACAGTCAAAGAAATGCTCTTGGACTCTTCATTGGACTCCAACAATGCATTTATATACATTTCATTCTCTTGTGAGTTTACAAGGATCATTTATCACTGTGCTCCTTTGGACAAGGTCCTGGGGAAGACTATAACTCAAGTTTGATAGTATCCCTCCCCTGGTGCTTTCTCTTTTCTCTGAGGGCTTTTTTCTTCCCTCAGGTTTGACTCATTCACTTTGTAAGCTGCAACAAAGACTTTAATACTCAGAGAAAGAGGCTGCTGGCCCAAACGTATTAGATGCATGTTTTGGGGGTGAGTTTTTCTGCTTCCCAGAACTTGATAAGCCTCTGGCAAAGGAGGAAGGGAGAGGAGTTGGGGCATCATTCAGACTGGAAGCTGACTCAGTTCCAAAGTCAGTTTGGGTGCTATTCAGGAGAAACCACTAACTGCCAAGTGGCCAGCCCACCTGCCACTGTGTCCAGCTTAAAGTGATAGCAGTAGGTGCCCTGGTTACTCTGACTGGTTATACTCCACTAACCCACTGCTTATAGTCAACCTCCATGTTTCTGCTCTAGGAGGCTCTTCAAACACTTCAAATAAAGAGTGTGAGGCATGGACCCACTGTAGGCTGATGGTGGTTGGTAGGTACATTGGTAAAACCTTGATTAAGGTGGGACAGCATAGAACCAGCTAGAGTTTACCCTATGAGCCATAGCACCTGTGGACACATCATCTTTTTCAGTAGTAAGGAGAGCTCTAGAATCACACCTCATGGGTTCTAATCCTAACTCTACCATTTTGTAGCTGTATGACCTTGGATACATTTCTTCTTCAGTTGTAAGCAACATAAACTGACTCTAACTTAAGCAAAAATTGTTTATTAGAAGGATAAGGGGCTTATAGATTTAAAGACAGCATGCGTAAGATGTTGGGAAGAAGGAAGCCCCAAATGGTCTCCTGGTCAGAGGAGTCTGCTCTGAATATAGTCCCTTTCAGTCTTATTCTCTCTCAATACTCAGATTCCAGGGAGGGAGCACTTGCTTGGCCTAGAAGCCTGGGTTACATTTTGACACTGATGGGAAGGGCAGGGCTTATGTCTAACAGTCCCATATAGAGAGTATCTCTTGGGAAAAATAATTTCTCAAGGAAAACAGTGGCCGTTAAGAATTGTGGATTCTAGGTGTCCTCAAACAAACAAACAAAAATGTCCATTGTACTAGCTTACATGATTCTGTGAACATTAAAATGAGATAATGAATGTCAAGCTCTTAGTAGAGTGCTTGGAACAAGAGTTGATACTCCGTATATACTGGCTGTTATCATCCAGTGGAGTGTAGACTCCATGAGGCCAGAAGTTATGTTTATGTTTGTTCATCATTGCCAGACAATATTAGTGAGTTGCTAGATAGTTCTTGAGTGAGTGGATGAATGAATGTCAGAATGTAATTAATGTGTTCTATTGTGTGTTTATAAATTATACAGTTTATCTGAAATCAGACACAAAATATGAAAAGTGAAACTTACCATTTCCCTTGGCTTGCTTTAAGATCAAGAAACATTTAAGATAAAATGTTTATGTCCTGTATCCTTGAATTAAATTCCACAATGAATAATCTCTGGATATTTTAACATCAATACTCCTAACTATTTTCAGAAGCATCTGCTGGTCACTGCAGATGATGCACTATGCTGCTTTAGTGACCTCTAGGTGGGTTACTTCCTAGAGTGAGATAGAATATGTTAAGTGATCTTCTTAATGCCTCATCTTTTATTTAAGAGTCATTACTATTACTGTTTTTACTACAAGGAAGTTTTTACTACAAGGAAGGCTGACACGTTTCTTCTTTATCAGGGACTTAATCCTTGTGATTTTTAGGTACTTCGATTGTAATCTTTAATAACATTTAGTTGTTGGACTTATACTCTTAAGAAAGATTTTTTTGTATCAATCAATTACACATTCTTTCATCCATCCAACAGATATTTATTGAGTGTTCACTTTGCGCCATAGGCCAGAGAGTTACATGATGAACAAAAGTAAACATATTCAGGTTCACATGGAACTAAGCATTTAGGAGTAGAGATTGGCGTGTGTCAAATACTCACAAATCCATGTAAAACCATCTGTGATGAGTGTTGCTAATGAGAGATATGTGTTGTCTCAAAAAGGAATGTGGCCTTGTCTGGACATCAGGAAAATTTTCTCCTAATAAATGATGTCTGAGCTGAGAGTTGATTGATAAATTTGCATTAACTGAGCAAAAAATTTGAGGAAAGAGTTCCAAGGAGCACGAGCTAAAAGTGCACATGTTCTGAGGCTAGAAGGAGTTTGGTGGAGATTGGCAAGGAAAGCCCAGTGTGGCTGGAGCAGGGAAGTGGGGGAGTACAGTCCAGACTGTGGCTGGACAGTTGGATTGGGTGTCAATTCTCATAGGGTCTTGAAGGTCATGTTAGAGTTTTGTCAGCAATGGATTTTAATCATGGACATGACCGAACACTATTTGCATTTAAAAAGACTACTAAAATTCAAAACAGTGATTCGAAAAGATATATGCACTCCTATGTCCATTGCACCATTATTTATGATAGCCGAGATATGGAAGCAACCTAAGTGCCCATTAATAGACAAATGGATAAAGAAGAGGTGGTACATATATACCACGGAATATTACTTGTCCATAAAAAGAATGAAATATTACCATTTGCAACAACAGGATGAACCTACAGGGCATTACGCTAAATGAAATAGGTCAGATAAAGACAAATACCATATGATTTCACTTATATGTGGAATCTTAAAAACAAAATAAATTAACTAACAAAACAGAAACAGACTCATAGATATAGAGAACAAACTGGTGTTTGCCAGATGGGAGGGAGGTTGAAGGGGGCTGGGTGAAAAAGGTGAAGGGATTAAGAAGTAAAAGTTGGTAGTTACAAAATAGTAATGGGGATGTAAAGTACAGCATAGGGAGTATAGTTGATAATAATATTGTAGTAACTATGTATGGTGTCAAGTGGGTACTGGGTTTATCAGAGGGATCACTTCATAAGTTATATAAATGTCTAACCACTATGCTGTACACCTGGAACTAATATAATATTGAACATAAACTGTAATTTAAAAAAAAATAGACTATTGAAATGGTGCTTTGGAAAAGGGACTGGAGGGGGCTGGAGTGATGGCAACACTCCAGTGTATTAATTGTGACTCAGATCTGCAGAGACATATCTTGGGTTGGCGTGTGGAGCATATGACAACTGTAGTGAGAACTGTTCTACCAGGCTTGTTGTCTTCCATCTATTACCAACATCTGATAACTGACAACTCAAATACTGTTTAATGCTGACCTCATTAGCAATTAGAATTCTACATCATATCTCAAATAGATCACAGTAACTTCCATAAAAAGAAATGTAAAAAAAAAAAAAGACATAGAACAGATGATACTTTAATTATCTCTGCCCCAGCAAGATCTTATCCTTTACATGTTCGTTTACAGAAATAATTGTAACCTTTCTACCAATCTCCCATTCAGTTATTTTTCACTCACTTACTCATCCAACAGTTTTATGCTTACTATGTTCACTCTTGCTCTAGTTGTTGGTGAATTAAATATGGATAAAAGAATCTCTTCTCTTTTTCAGAGAGAGCATATTCAAATAGGAGATGAGGTAAAAATGTCAATGATGAACTAATACACTGTGCTGGGTTCTATGATAGATATATGTACAAAACCCAGTCTAGCAAAAGGAGAGGTGATGGGGAAAGCTTTGCTTAGGGGGTAATTTTTGGCTTGGTTATAATAGCTGATAGTTATTATTGAAGAAAAGGAAAGTCTACTGTATTGGGGGAATATTTTAGGTTAAGTATAAAATACATGAGGTGTATTTGGTTAGTGGATATATAAATATATCATGTATGCTTTTAATATATCATGGGAAATAGTCTGTAAGTTACACTGGTCAAAATAGAATGCTTTAACCCTGTGTTTGTCCAGTGTGGTAGTTACCAGTTACATAAAGCTATTTACATTTAAATTAATCAAAACTAAACAAAAATTTTAAAAACTCAGCTCCTCAGGAACACTAGCCACATTTCAAGAGTTCAATAGCCACATGTTTTAGTGGATATTGGACATCCCATGTATTGGACAGCACAGATACAGAATATTTCATTATTGTAGAAAGTTCTACGGGAAAGAGCTGTACTAACCAAACTAGCTTTAGGAGGACATAAATTGATCAGAGTAGTTATAGGAAGACCTCGGTAAGGATCAATAAGAGAAGAGATTGCAGAGCATTTAAATTCTTGTGACCACAGAGTGAGATGTGCTAGCTGTAGATAAACTAAGTGAAGGAGAGGATTTGGCTGAGGCCCTTCTGATTGTCCTGGCCAGAGGGGTTTTCATCTCCTGTTAGTGACATTATAAGCAGAAAAGCCATGTGCAAATAAGATGAACAGGAATAATGAGTGGTCTGGCTAGTTTCATTATGGAGAAAAGTTGGGGAAAAATTGAGGAGGGGGGTGTGCCAAAGGAATAAGGATGACAGGTCAAGGGGATGGTGGGGTTGTAAACAGAATGATTAAACCCAGCCTCTGAGCTTGAGAATTTATAGTTATTGAGACCTACTGTGCCTCTGCAGTCATGGTCGCAGCCTGCAAAAACTAAGTAGGTGATTGTAAACCCATGGTGCCCTGCCTGTTGACCTGGCAGCCTCTGCCTAGAGGAAACTAAACTGGGTGAGATAGCAGCACCCTTTCTCTGGGAATTTGCTTGGATAACTGTTTTTGTCAGCTTGTTTCTCAGTACTTTCCACCTTTTGCTACCAGCAAAGAGAGATCCAGTCTATCCATAGGTGTTAAGTTGGGTGGAAGAGAAAAGGATGGCTTGGATGTGCATTGAACCAGCATAAATAACTTGTTCAAAAGAATGAAGGAAGGTAATGCATGGCATGCTTGAGAAATAATTCTGTGACTGAAACAAAAAGAATATGAGGAATGTGATGGTAAATGAGGCTGGTAATTTAGGTGGGCCAGATTGTCAAGGATCTGCTGGAATGTCGTGATAATGAGAGGCACTGTGGAAAGAGCTTGATCTTTGGAGCCAGAGGTCTCCTATCTACTGGCTCTGTGAACTTGGGTGAGTTATGTTACTTTTTAAGCTTCAGTTTTCTCATAATTATAGCCCATAAGAGTTTCCTCCTGAAATGAGAATCTGCCAAGAATTATAGCTTGTTATGTCCCATACTTGTCTAAACATCTTGAGTGCCCATTCCTTTAACCTTACCGAGGCATTTGGATAGATCTTCAGTTTTGTTGCTCTCAAAGGGTTGCTTTCCTTCTTCCTCCTAAGCTATGTATACAAATTACATGTATTGTTATAGACTACGGCATGGACTGCTGGTCCACAAGGCTGGTTTCTCCAGGTCTTTGCTGGCCTCATGAAGATCTCTTTGGTCCTACTTGGTAATTGCCACTGACGCTTAGAGACGGTAAAACTTTTGTCTTATTTTCTTGGTTAGTTTTCTTTGGTGTGTTTTTCTTCCTTCTTTCTTGTTGCAGATTCTTTGAATCTCAACTATATCTTTAATTTGAGCCCAAGATCTGGTTGTCCACCCCACTACAAAGTCACCTCTTAATGGATGGCTGACTCTCACCCTAATAGTTATATTTTCGTATTCCTCTCTCGGTGCATGTGGAAACATCTAGATTCCTTCCATGCCATCTTTGCCAAAAATATACCATGCCTCCTTTTTCTCCATTGTAGTACATTGATCACTGGGACCCCAAAATTAGTCTTCTTCTGGAATTCAAGTGGAAAGCAGGTCCCAAATTCCTGAAGTTTTCAGCTCCCACCTCATGCTATCTGGCATTTTTACTGCCTTTCACTCAGCTCCACCCAGGCTCTTGAAGGGAAGTTGGTACCCTTGTGCCTGACCTCAGACCTCCTTTCCTCTTCCTCCACATTCCTGCCAGACTCCTTTACCATGCAAATACTCCCCACTTCCTGTCTGGGCAGCTTGGAAATTTCCTTATGAGATATCCTGATTTCCAGGCTTCTCTGGCTTGTGGTAAAAAAGAATGTACATTCTGATCTTAGAAAGCTTTACTTTTGGTATGTTCAAGGGAGATTTTAGAACTGCCTTTTCTTTCTTAACTCAGTCTAGCTTCCAAAAATCATTGTTTCACTGATGCGTCACTGTCCTAAAGTGATGGTGATTAATGGAAACACAAACTGATGAAGTTGGAAGATGTAAGAATCTTAAATGGCAAATGATACATAAACAGAGTAGAATTTGTCCCTGCATATTTTCAGAAGGATGGCTTTTCAGGTCCCTCAAATTCTTCACAAGGACCTACAGTCACGAATGATATTACCTGTGTTGAGTGAGGGGTCTACCAGGTATGAAATGCCCCTTTGCTAGTCTAACTTAGTAAAAAATTATTTTGACCTCTTTTTCCTGTCTGACTTATCTGGAGACTCGGGCCCACCAGGTGCGCCATATATATTGCGCAATATAGTTCCAACTCTTTCCTTAGCGTTCCCTGTAACCGTGTATGAAGTGAAAGTCAATTCTCTGAGGGACCCACTCATCAGCCTTTGAGGTCCACTCCTGTAGCATGAGACTGCAAACCTGAATTTCATAGTCATAGCTGAGTAATACTTTTGATTGTTTTAGCACAGTTTCTCAACCTTAGAACTATTCACATCTTGGGTTGGATAATTCTTTGATGGCGGGGCTGTCCTGTGCACTATAGGATCTTGAGCAGCATCGCTGGTCTCTACCCACCAGACACCAGTCATCCATACCCAGTTGTGACAATCAAAAGTGTCTCTAGACATTGCTAAATATCCCCTGGGGGACAAATTGTCCCCGAATAGAAACCACTGCCCTACTGTGCATCAGGAAAAATGGAAACCATTTACTCAATAGATAAAAAGCTATAGAACGTATCATTTAAGAGAAATTTTAAAAATTTATTTAATAATTTATAAAATATCATAATTGTTATGTTATTAAATGAAATTGTTTACAAAATGCTCAACATATGGGTCTTCTTAATGGTTATTATGAGGATTTTGGATTTAGTCCAGTAGGAAAGCACTTTGTCACTGAAGATTTTTAAAACAGTGTCCCGACAATATCAGATTTATGTTTTAGAAAGGTATCTCTGATGGCAGTGTGGAGAATTGATCCAAGGAGTTTAGGCTGATGACAGAAAGATTAATCAGAGTTTAGAAAGAAAATTCTGATTTTCCCCAAAACCAATAAAAGAGTCTGGGCTGGACTATACATATATATATCCAGTATATATAAAAATACTAGCTGGAACGGAGACAATTAGCTGAAATCAAGGAGTCATTCAGACATTTTTTCTAGAAAGGTTGGGAGACCAATGGCTGGATCTCTAAGTTGTGTTGTAGCATAGAAAATTATAGGGTAAAGTAGCCTTCTATTTTTTACCCCCTAGGTAGACCAGACTCTAATCATAAACATTTCAAATGCGTTAATATTATAAAAATCCATTTCTTGAAGACGGTTTTTTGCAGGTATAGCAACATCGTTTACAATGCCCAGAAGTCTCTTCTTTGTTAGAATGAAGTAACTTATTTGCAAAATCCTTTTGAAAGTTTCCAGGGAGAAATGATGGATTGCTTGCGTTCAGTTTTAGCCCTGGTATCCTCTTCTTTTTCATAATTTACCTGCTTTCACAGAACGCTTGGCTCCTAAGCATCCTAGGACATAGCTCCATTTTGCCACCTTGTACATTTTGTGTATGTTGCATTCTAGTGGATGAGAAGTGACCATGGGTGCTGCAAACATGAATTTAGTACTTGCATGGCACATGAATCAGTAATCTGTCTTGAAGAGGGGGAGCAGCAAGATGCCAAGTTCTGGAAGCAAGCAGTAGTCTTTCTGATCAATTATGCACTAAAACTTGTGTATGCTATTGTTTCCATTTTGAACTAGTAACATTTATAAGACTAGCTGCTTATCAACCATCAGTGGTTGACAGACACAATGATGCCATGCTCTCATTAGCTTTTGCAGGTGTGGTTTTCAACAAAAGACAATTTATGCACTTCCCTTCTCCTTTTGTGTTAGAAAATGGGAGAGATTCCCCACTCCGACTCCTGCCCTGGGCTCTGCCATGTCTTTCTCCAACCTGCAATCATTTTTACTCTCCCCTCAATAACTAGAAAAATGAGCTTGTATGATAAATTTGCTCTTAAATTAACTCGAAGAATGTTCTCATACAGATTGTAATGTTAAATGTCTTCCTAAAAATCAATTAAGTCCTTAAAAAGTTTCAGTGCACTGAGAGAGATGGTTTAATGAAAAATCTGCAGCATTTTCTTCCAGAGTTGGATGTTTTTAGAACTCCCTCTTCATTTATATTGTACATAGCAAATCTCTTAGGTTTTGCTTATGTTTGTACTGATCTGCCACTTTTGATTTTTTTATTAAAGCCCAAACTAGCTACTGATATCCTGCTGCTCAAACCATATAGTTCCTCTTATTCAATTCCAGACAACTTCTCTCAATACAAAAGTCAAGTCTATAACCCACTGGCCGGCCACCTAATGTGGGCTTTTGATATTTCCAAGTTGTTTTATTGTGCAGTTCCAGCCTCTGGCTTCAGAAAACACAAGTTTCATAACAGTTGTAATTGCTAAGTCTATTTTTCTCATACACTAGGCCAGCGTTTTCTGTTACATGTTGCTTTCCCCATATTAAAGGGCTCCCTTTCTCCTCCAGCTCTCACTCTTTGACTCCCTTCCACATCATACCCTCAGGTGGGGAATGTATTGGAAACTCAACTATAGTAAAATAACTGGTTTTCAAGGAGAAAATAAGGTTCATGCCTGCTTAAAAAAAAGAGCAGGACAGATGGCATTTGCATTCTGGAATGATAATGATCATGATGGTGATGATGGTGATGACAATGATGATGATTATGTCACTCTTAAGGGAAACAGCTAATATTTGTTGAAGGCTTATCAAGTGCCATGCTTGATGCCAGGTGCTTTATATATATGACATTACTGAGTACTCCCAACAACTGTACAAAGTGCTGTTGCTATTCTCATTTTACAAATGAGAGAACCAAGAGAAGTTGTTAATCAATGGTGATTATAAATAAAGAGAAGAGGCAAAAGTTGTCCCAGACGTTAATGGTTAAAGACATTGATTCATTCATTTACTTCTTAATAAAATTTTAATTGTTACCTATATCCCAGGCCCTAAACTGAGTGTTAAGCTGTAACACTCTTCAAAGCAATCCTTAATGTGCCTAAAGTGATTATTATTTTAGACACTCATTGAAAATCTCCAATAGACAGGAATTATCTGCTGACATCTAAATGAAGACTGGCCATGTTGGAAGCTTGGTTACTTGAAAGTCTAAAAGACACAAATCTCCTGTAGGATATTGAACCAAAGATGTAAGAAATTTTGCCATCTTATTAATAGTATTTATCTATTTTTTAAAATTAAAATTACTTGCCAGTTATAATAAAATATTTTATATGTATTTAACATAAAGAGTGAAAATCCTTTGTCCCATTTATTAATTTCTATTGATGTGATTGGATCTTTGTTTCTAAAAGAATCATAATCTATTTTTAAAAAGAACAATAGTGAACTTTGCTTTGCATGCAATATGGCCCTACAAGTTTGTTAAGTTTTATGTATAGTTTGAGTTATTTAACGATGGATTTATCTAATCCCGAAAAAGAAGAATGAGGGTTTTACTGAACTATAAGTAGACAAAAAGATATCTATTTTTTTTTTCACATAAGTACTAAGCTAATGGAACCCATTTTGGGGGGGACGGTATAACACAAACATTTAATTTGTTTAATGAGGCTATGTCAAAGTTTATAAATGGCAGCTCAGGAAAACTGC
>NW_011888822.1:2057054-2065925 GCF_000151845.1 Pteropus vampyrus | reverse complement strand
AACATAAAGAGTGAAAATCCTTTGTCCCGTTTATTAATTTCTATTGATGTGATTGGATCTTTGTTTCTAAAAGAATCATAATCTATTTTTGAAAAGAACAATAGTGAACTTTGCTTTGCATGCAATATGGCCCTACAAGTTTGTTAAGTTTTGTGTATAGTTTGAGTTATTTAATGATGGATTTATCTAATCCCGAAAAAGAAGAATGAGGGTTTCACTGAACTATAAGTAGACAAAAAGATATCTATTTTTTTTTCACATAAGTACTAAGCTAGTGGAACCCATTTTGGGGGGGACGGTATAACACAAACATTTAATTTGTTTAATGAGGCTATGTCAAAGTTTATAAATGGCAGCTCAGGAAAACTGCTTTTTGAGTTTGATATCCTGGAGGCTCTACTCTCTTGGAGCTATTAATAGCCATCATTTGTTGAGCAATACTATATGTATGCGCTGTGCTGTGCAACAGTTTGAAATTATACCTATACTTTCATGCAAGCTCCCTTGTCAATAGTGTCACAAAAATGAAAAGCTGTATAATCATAGAGATTAAGGATCATTTCTTTTAGCCTTTAGGATAAAATAAAAAAGAAAGAAACACAGGTGTACTCATCGATATAGCTATAAGGGTGTTCTTTGCAGTGTTGCTTTGAATGGCTAAAAATTAGGAACAACTGAATGTCCAAAGATAGGGAATTTATTAAATAAATAATAATATTAGTCAGGATTCGCCAGCGAAACAAAACCAATAGGATCTATATAAAATGTATGAGGAGAGATTTGCTGTGGGAATTGGCTCACATGATCATGGAGGCTGAGAAGTCCCATGATGTGCCATCTGCAGGCTGGATAACTATGAAAGCTGGTGGTACAATTTAGTCCAAGGCAGAAGGTCTGAGAACTAGGGGAACTGATGGCACAACTCTCAATCCAAGTCTGAAGGCTCAAGAATCAGAAGCTCTGACATCCAAGGGCAGGAGAAGATAGATGTTTCAGTTTAAGAAGAGAGAGAATTCGCCCTTCCTCTGCCTTTTGTTCTATTGGGGGCCTCATCAGATTGGGTGTTGCCCACCCACATTGGTGAGGGTAGATCTTCTTTACTAAATTTATTGATTTAAATGCTGATCTCTTCCAGAAATACTCGTACAGAAACAACCAGAAATAATGTTTTGCCAGCTATGTGAACATCCCTTAGCCCAATCAGGTTGACGTAACATTAACCATCACAATGTTATAGAACATAGTCATTAAAATAGAAATGAGGAAGAAAAATGAAGAAATGAGAAACGCTCACAAGCAAATTCCTAACAATCTGTTCAGTGTGATTCCATTTTCAAAGGTTTTATGTGTGTATAGAACATTGATTAGAAAAGACATATTCTAAATGTTAGCAATGGCAAAAATTAATGTTAGCCGTGGCTATCTTGTGTAGTAAAACAATGGTGGTTTTACATTCACATTTTTCCTACCTTGATTTAAAAAATAAACATGTATTACTTTGGTTATTTTGCAAAAATGGTAAAAGTTACACAAAAGAGTAGGAATGAAAGGAGCCACACACAAATAGAGAGAGAGAGAGAGAGAGAAAGAGAGAGAGGGAGAGAGAGAGAGAGAGAGAGCTAGTTAAAGGCTTTTAAGGCAAATGAGGAGCACAAGAGACATAATAACCCAACATAGCCTGGATAGGTTAATGCTTGAAAAAATGTAGAAAAATATTGTATCATGTGATTTAACTTTTACTTTTTCTTGTATTTCTTAGGTTAATTTTTTGTGGACTCAATTGTTTTGAACTGAGATTTATGTTTATTGAGGCAACTAAATCTTGTGGTTTCTCCTATGCTATAAATTTCTTGACCCATACATTGTTCTGCTATGGGGATATCTAAGCATTTTATAAATGTTTTCATAATTATCACTACAGCCAGATGATTCAGTAACAGGCACCATTTAAACAATCCTATTTACAGTGTTACAAACTTATAAAATTACTAAATCAGTTTCTTGTTCCACGCCTCTCCTAGAGTGTATGTAAAATATAAAAATAAATTCAAATAATTATAGTTATGAGAATAATTAAATCACATGAAAAATAAAATTATAGCTATCTTACTTGAAACTTGAAGAAACTTAATTTTGTTAAAGGTAGGAATATGTGTGCTTCTAAGTATATATAAATTATGTTGGAGTTAAAACCTGGAGGCTGTTATGATATCACTTTCTCTAATATTAACGTGTTAGGGCGATCAAAAATTATAATGTAGATGTGGAATGTGATTAGAAAAGAATAAGATTTATCGGGTGGGGGAGTCTGTTTATGTGGCACCAGGACTGGCTACATAATTTGTGGGGCCCAGTGAAGAATGAAAATGTGGGGTCCCTTGTTCAAAATTTATTAAGAATCTCAAGATTTTGAAAACAGTATTGAACAAAAAGCTTAGTCCTTCTAAGCACGGGGCCCTGTGTGACAATGTTGTATACCTATGAAGCTGGCCTATATGGCTATGAGCTGAGAGGCAGGATATCAGGTGCTAGCGTGATATGACCAAGCCAATCTCTCATTCCCTCTAAACTTCATGGTTCTCAACTTCAAAATCAAGAGGATATTTTTTGAGAAATACTTTGTTGTAAATGATAGAACTCTAACTTCCACTAGCTTAAATTTTAGGGGCTTGCATAACAGTTCAGGGCTGGCATTGGCTTTTCTCTAGAGCAGGAATTGGTGAATTTTTCTGGAAATAGCCAGAGAGTAAATATTTTCAGCTTTGTGCACCTTATGGTGTTTGTCACAACCATTCAACAATGTTGTTGAAGCACAAATGCAGCCACAGATAAGATGTAAATTAAGATCATGGTTGTTTTCCAAGAAAACTTTATTTATGGACACTATATATGAATTTCATGTAATTTTCATGTATCACAGAATATTCTCCCTTTAATTTTTTCCAATCATATAAAACCCTAAAAGTCATAGTTATTTCTCGAACCATATAAAAACAGGTGGAGGGCTGGATTTGAGCTTTGGATAGTAGTTTAACGACTCATGTTCTAGACACAGAAGGCATCATCAGGTGTTTGTGTCTGTGTGCATGTTTTTTTTCTCACATGGCTCTGTTCTCTTTTGGTGTTGATCTCATTCTTTTCCAGTAACAGATGAACTTCCTCCACATTGCCATATGAATAGTGGTGCAATGGGGAGTGAGAGCATCACTGACTTCAGAACTACCACCCCAATTTAGTTACCTCAAGGGAAAGAGTGCCTCTTCTGTCTTCCAGTGCCTGCAAATATAATCTTGTTTGACTGGATTGATTTGGTTATATAATTATTATGGGTCAACTACTGTGGATAAATGGGTATGATATTCTGATTTGCCATCCAGTCCAAAGTCTTGTGGCTACTTACTCATGTGGCAGTTGTGGAGAGCGGATCCCATAAATTTGACGTCCTCCATTAGAACCATAGGACCTCTCATGACCCTTTTTCTCTTTCAAATTGCCTCTGACAAATAGCTTGAAAGCATTCTCCATTTTTGCAGACTTGACTCCTCCCCAGTCACTCTTCAACTAACGGCAATCTGTCCTCCATTCTTCCTCTGCCACTAAAGAGGCTTCCTTGGACACCATGAACCTCCAGATTGCCACAACTCTTAAGCTCTTATATACTGTGCCAAAATTTAAATAGCTGAGCATGTCCTCCAGCTTGATGTCTCTTTTCTTGGCTTTCATAATTCTTTAAGGACAGGGCATAGCAGGTATTGACAACTACATTATCCCACCTAATCCTTATAGCAAACTTGAATATAGAAAGGACAGGTCCTGTTGCCCCCACTTTAGATTTGAGACTGACATTCAGAATCATTAAATGACTTGTTCCAAATCCTTGATAACTGGCAGAGCTAGAACTTGAATGCTGACCTTCTGACACTAAGTCAAGACTTTTTGCTCAAGAAACATGTTGATATCCTGTAGCAATCAATCGTCTCCCCCTCCTTTTGCTTTAACTTTTCCTTCTCAGTCTCCCTAGCTAGATCCTATTCTTCCTCTCTTAGGCAATATAAAGGTTGTCAACAAGGGTCTTACCTTTTCCAGCCTCTATGATTGGGCAATAATTTCCACTCGAACTGACTCTTAGAAGGGTTTCTTGGTCCCTGTTGTCGATATGAGCCTTCACTTCCTCTGTCATTTGGCTTTAACTATACCATGGCTTTAACTATACCATGCTTCTTGTGTGCTTCACTCCCTGACAAAAAAGATCTCTGCCACCCAGGTTAGCCTCCCTTCCTGACCACAGTGCTGTGTACCCTGTTGATGAATATTTTTTAAATTAAAATGTAATTGAACTTAAAAACTTTTGTGCATCAAAAGATACTATCAACAGACTAAAAAGGCAATCCACAAAAGGATAAAATATTTGCCAATCATATAACTGATAAGTGATTAATATCCAGAATACATAAAGAGCTCATTCAACTCAACAACAAAATAAAGAACTCAATTCAAAAATGAACAATGAACTTGAATAGACATTTCTCCAAAGGAGATGTATGGATGGTGATTAAGCACATGAAAAGATGCTCCGCATCACTAATTTTTAAGGGGATCAAATGAAAACCATAATGAGATACCTCTTCACATTCATTAGGATGGCAATTTAAAAAAAGCTAAAAATCCCAAGAAAATAACAAGCATCGATGAGGATGTGGAGAAATTGGAACCCTTATGAATTGCTAGTTGTAATGTAAAATGGAAGATAGTATAGTGGTTTTTTACAAAATTAAACAAAGAACTAGTCTATGATCAAGCAATTTCACTTCTGGGTATATACCCCAAAGAAATGAAAGCAGGGATTCAGACAAATATTTACACATGCATGTTCATAGCAGTATTATTCACAATAGTTAAATAGTAGAAATGATTAATGGATAAACAAAATGTGGTATATATGTATAGTCAAATATCATTCAGCATTAAAAAGGAATGAAATTCTGATACATGCTGCAAAATGAATGCACCTTGAAGACATTATGCTAAATAAATAATCTAGACAGAAAAAGATAATTATTGTATGTTTCCACTTATATGAGGTACATAGGATAAGCAAATTCATAGAAATGGAAAGTAGAATTTTGCTTATCAGGGCCCAGGGGAAGGAGAAAGGGGGAGTTATTGCTAAATGGGTCCAGAATTTCCGTTTAGGAGGATGAAAAGTTCTGGAGATGGATAATGGTGATGGTTGCATAACACCACGAATGTACTTAACGCCACCGAATTATACACTTAAAAATGATTATAATGGTAAGTTTTATGTTATGTATATTTTACCACAATAAAAACATTAAAAGAAATGCAATTGAACCAAACTGCATTTCAAAGGGCACCTTTGATGTTCTATGTTGTCTCTCGTAGCAGTGGTATAACATGGTGGATAAGTACCTCTTTCCAGAGACAGCCAGCCAGCTGTAAGATTGAACACCAGTTTTATCACTTACGAGTTGACTTGGGGCAGATTACTTACTTAATTGTGCCTCAAGTCCCCTCGCTCTGGAATTGGCATGGTTAAGATCAACAACAACCCCACGGGTGGTTATGAGGATGAGATTAGGAACACAGGATACTTGCAAAGTGGCTGGATTACAGTAAGCTTTCAGCGAGTTGAAGCTATTAGTATGGTTTCATGTGTTTTACATACGTTAAATAATAAAGACAATTTATAGAGTTTCTCAATGAGGTCTTTGTCTCCCGAGCTATCACTTGGGGTGGAATCTCTGTGCAATCATCTATTTTCATGATGTTAGGAGTCTTAATAAATATCTTCAGTTTGCTTTAGCCTCACTCACCTATCATCTGCCTAATGGAGTCAGACCTGCCAAGGATGAGTGATCCAGACAGGTGAGGCTTGTCAGCCATCCTTGGCAGAGATCCATGACATGGGTGTAATTTAGCAGCCATTTTCATACTGCACGTTTTTGCCTCACACTGCAGTGCTGATCCACATATGTCTGTGTGTACACTGGGGCTAATGATGCTTAGGATGTGCTTTGTGACATGATTAAGTCAGAGGCTATGCGGGGTATTATTTAATTAGCACAGACGTGTCTCCATGCCATTTGAGAGGCTGTTTCTTGTCTTGCTACACAATTCCACAGAGCATATCTGAGGGCAGAGTTCCCTTTGAACTCTGCAAGAGGTCTGTCCTTAGATAAGCATAGCAGCCCTTGGAAAATGGGCAGAGCATAGGCCCTTTCAGGATCATTAACTAGTGTTAGTAAAAAAAAAGAAAGCTCTGCCATGATAGAGTAGCAAAGTGGAAAAGCTTGTCTTAAATATGGGGAAGAATATATTTATTTGCCTTTACTCATTAGAAATTGGGGCAAATTTAACTATTCTGAAGCTTACCTTTGTACTAGCTATGAAGTACAGGGTTATAAAGTAAATGAGTCACATAAATAAGATAGTTCAAGTAAATGTTTAACTCATTATTGAGATCAGCTATCTTTTAAAGGAATAACCAATTTCCAAGAATTCTCCAAAATCCTCTACTCTGGTCAAATTTGTCTCATTCCTCTCCCCCACCCCCTATACTTAATCTCCCACTCCACAATTAATTTTCTTCTATGCTATTTTATTATATGCTTTTGTCCATTAGGCAGGAAAGCCTGTTGCTCTCTCTTCTAATGCAAACTAATTCATAGAATATTGTTGGAACATCCAGTATGTGTCAGAGCCTATGTTAAATGCTGGAGACACAGAGAAATGAAGCACAGAGGCAGATGACTGCAGGAGTTAAGAGCATAGAAACTGATGTTAGATAGGGATGGATTTGAGTCCTGTCTATATCACTGAATGGCTGTGCCACTGGGCACAGTTCTTAATCTCTGTGAGCTTCAGATTTCTGATGCCTAAAATGTAGAGAACTACAGTATCTTCCCCAGAGAATTACTTTAGATATCACATTTCTATTTCTAGAGTTTGTCTGTTAAGCAGATATTTCTAGTTACAAGGTTCAGAAACAGAACTTCAAATCTCAAAAGAAGGAAAAAGTTATAATGGTTCATGTAACTAAAAAGTCTTAGAGTAGATTTCAGGTATAGCTGAATCCAGGCCACTTAGTGTTGTCAAGATTCAGCCTCTTTTTTCATCTCTGATGTTGCTTACTTCTGTGTTGGTTTCATTCCCAAGAGGGCTCTTCGATTTTACTTTATTATCCTTATACCTAATCACCACAGCAGAGAGAGGCCATCTGCCTTAACAGTGCCAGCAACATGGATCAATTCTCATTGAATCAATGTGGGTCATTGCTGACCAATGACCATAGGCAGGGAGATGAAATTTTTTGAGAAGGTTAGCCTGGGTCACGTGTCCACTCACCTAAACAAATGGACTACAACTGTGTGTGTGTGTGTGCGTGTGTGAGCATGCAGGCATGGGGAGTGGAAGGAGTTCCTCAAAATAAAATCTGGATGCTCTTCTCAAAAAAAGAGAGGAATAGATACCATTAGGTGTCCACCAGAGTGGGTTAACACAGAAACTGGCATGTAGAAATGTTTGCTATTATTGTAATTATTACTTCGAAAATGATTAAAATGAAAATAAATTAAAATGAAATTATGACTTGATTTAAGTAATGAAAATGATGTAAATGAAAATAAAACGGGAAATGATCCGGTTTCCCATTATGATAGAGAAGACAAACAGTAAACTAGAAGGGGGAAGGGTTGTTAAGAAAAGCTTACCAGCAGCAGTTGTAGAAGCCCCTGAGTGAGAGTAACTGAAGATGCTTCAAGAATGGCCTGTTTCTTGATGGTGCCTGACAGTATCATTGAATGATGCTACAGGCCAACAACCAAATAATGCCCTAAATAATGACTCCTTATGAAATATGTTATTTTATAATGTTGGAGGGGTGTCTGTTTATTTTAGAAATATTGGGTCCTCTAACTGGGTAGGCTGCTCAATAAATTAATTGATCCTCTAAGAAAGACAGATTTATGAAATCCTCTTGTATTTCTATGGTGTCCTCTCCAGCATTTTGTACATGATTCAGTAGATATTTGTTGATTAATACAGGTGAAAAAAAGCAGTTAATGCACTTTTACAAACAAGTCTCTTTTACCAATTAAAACTAGCCCTATCAGGTCCAGCACCTTGTTATATATATATATTTTCATTTCAGGGGCATAGACTACAAAAATAGCAATGTTTATTTCATTTTCAAATATTTTCCTATTCATGTTTTACTAATGTAGACTGGCTTTATTTTCATTAATCCAAATTAGCACCATTTTATAATATACACACTCTTGAATAAATTACTCTTCCATTTCCACACTATTTAAAAGCTATTTTCTTACTTTAGTCTTCCAAAACTGTAATTATTTCCAGCACTTCCATTTTAAGCTCAGGTATCTTTTAAATGGACCAAGATAAGACAAATATCTTGCATATAAACCCTTAAAGACAGACACCTCAATTCCAGATTTTATTCTGTTTACATCCCTCCCCTCGCCCCAAATATTAGTATCAAATTCTCGTTATTTACAATTTCATTATGTCCCTAAGACATTGAGTCATGTAATGTTTTGGCCTGATTTTTTTTTCTATTATTGCAGGAAGATCAGTATCTCAGCTGCTGAAACATGTGATTCAAGATCTATTTCATTTAGGAACATCATATGATAAACAGGAAGTAAAATGTTTGTTATCGAAATCCTTTTATTTTTTGCAATGAACTTTTAATAAGTTCAATCATTTGTTTTCCATTCATCATACCTTAAAGAATATGTTTTGCTTGATATATGATGCACAAGTTTATTATTTTCCTAAGTTATAATCAATACCTCTATAGTGCCCTGGTTAATTAGAAAATATTTTGTC
>NW_011888822.1:2050177-2057004 GCF_000151845.1 Pteropus vampyrus | reverse complement strand
CGCCCCAAATATTAGTATCAAATTCTCGTTATTTACAATTTCATTATGTCCCTAAGACATTGAGTCATGTAATGTTTTGGCCTGATTTTTTTTTTCTATTATTGCAGGAAGATCAGTATCTCAGCTGCTGAAACATGTGATTCAAGATCTATTTCATTTAGGAACATCATATGATAAACAGGAAGTAAAATGTTTGTTATCGAAATCCTTTTATTTTTTGCAATGAACTTTTAATAAGTTCAATCATTTGTTTTCCATTCATCATACCTTAAAGAATATGTTTTGCTTGATATATGATGCACAAGTTTATTATTTTCCTAAGTTATAATCAATACCTCTATAGTGCCCTGGTTAATTAGAAAATATTTTGTCGTTTGACTTTACATTTAAGAATCTTCAACTGAATTTTTTCTTTTTGCTGTGCATTTCTGGAGACTATGACCAGTACTTTTGGTTTTACACTTTCTTTTGGTACTAAATCTTTTCTTTTCTACCTGACTCTAGGCCCTGCTTTATTGCCTTAAAAAAAAGAAAACTCCTTATCTAGTAGCTTCTATCATTATATTTCCTGTCTATGACTGTACTTTATGGTGCTAGGGTTCACCATAGGGATTAATCAAATATTTATTGGCTCAATTTGATCATCAAATATTTATTGGCTCAATTCGATCCTCAAAAAATCTTAGAGGTACCCATATCATACCATCTGGAGCAATTGTATAGAGAAGATATAAAAATTTACATATATGTATTTAATGCATACTTATATATACATAAAAGCTCTTTTTTAACTAATTCATCAACTTACCTAGGGAATCTACAGTATATTAAAAAAAAAAAGCCAGGTTTCTTTAAATCATATCATCTGGGATATTAGGCAAAGCTTAACGTTTTTTTTTTTTTAGAGCACTGGGCTCTTTGGAAAGGATAGAAAGGGTAGATCAGTTGGGTGATTTCTTCAAATCATGCATTTGGACATCATGTGAATGGCAAAGATGGAGTTATTATGACCATAAGATTAATTTTTTTATTGAATTAGAAAAATATCAATAAAGTATGTAGCTATGATTGCATTATTTTTTAAATTGTTATTTACTCAACATCATCCTCCCTTTACTACTCAGGAGAGAATAGGATACTTGTGGCTGAGAAATATTTTCTCTATTTTTATGTTTTTTTAAGTCATTTCCAGGTTTAACTTCCACATGGAAAGATTATCTATGTTAAAGAAATTGTAGATTATAGAAGCATCACAATATGTATTGGTAAATACATATAGAAACTTGAAATGACCAGCAGGCTCTACTTTCTGGAGCAATCAGTCCATATAACAATGCGTAATACTTCCTCAGATCAGTAAATTGTCTATATTGTGGGGAATGGTTTTACTGGTCTTCCAGGTCATGAAGATGAGGAAGAGGCTATCACAATCAATGCTCTCTTAGCTTTAGCTGGTGATGATCTGGACATAATTACTCTTTATAGCTCAAAATTATTGGGTTGACCACTCTGATTGCGCTAGGATCATTTTAGCATCTACTAAATTGCAAGGAGGATGTGAACGTAACAGTGGACTGGATACAAATCTGTTCAGAAAATGGAGGAAAATAAAATTAAACATCAGAAAAAGGATTTTGATTATCTAAGATAACTTATATGGTCATTTTTAGTCTCACGGATTTTTAAAAACAGCATTATTGAGGAATAATTACAAAGCACAAATTCACTCATTTTAAGTATATAATTCAATGATTTTTAGTATATTTACAGGTGTGTGACCATCACAATCTAATTTTTGAACATTTTAATCACTCCCAAAAGAAATCTTCATTTACAGTCACTCCCTGTTTCCCACTCCACCCTTAGGCAACCATTAATCTACTTTCTATTTCTATAGGTTTGCCTTTTCTAAACATTTCACACAAATAAAACCATACAAGATGTTGCCTTTTATATTTGGCTTTTGTTCACTCAGTATAATATTCTTTGGGTTCACCTACATTGCAGTGTTTATCAATACTTAGTTCATTTTTGTAGTATTCTATTGTATGAATATACCACATTTTGTTTATTCACTTGCTAGTTAGTTGATAGACATGTAGATTGTTTCTACTTTTTGGCTATCATGAATAATGCTATTATGAACATTTGGCTGCAAGCCATTATGTGGACATATGTTTTTAGTTCTCCTGGTTAGATAAGTAGGAGTCACTTTGCTGTGTCCTATGGTAAATTTGTATTTAATATTTAAAAAAACTTCCAAACTGTTTTCCAAAGAGGATGCACCATTTTATTTTTTCATTTTTCACTAACAGTGTATGAGAGTTCCAGTTTCTCTACATCCTTGTCAACACGTGTTATTGTGTATCATTTTTTTTTCCCCCAAATGAGTTGGTTTAATTCTGGGTGCTACAGAATGGTGTGTCTTTTTGATTATATATAATCTTGTATGTGTGACATGGTATCTCCTAGAGTTTAATTGGCATTCATTTTTATCTATACATCATTCAATCATTGATCAGATAATTTCTGAATATCCATTATATGCCAGCCTCTATTCCAAGAGCCAAGTGTATAAAGAAGAATAAGGCAGCCTTTCTAACACTGAGAAGTTTGTAAAGTAGAAGTACAAAAAGGACATCTATCTCTAAGTAATGATGTGCCATGAACCTTGATATATCATCAGTAGCTAATAGCTGCTTAGGCATCTGGATCATAGCCTCCAAATCCCACAAAAGTACTAGATGTGTTTCATTGTCTGCTCCATCCTTGAAGCTCTCTAGGTAATATTCTCTCCTCTTTCTTTGCCTTCAGACACTACAGGTTGGACTAGAGGTAAACACTTGACTCGAAGGTGGTCACTCCATTGGTTGGCCACCTATCTGTGACTTCTAAGGCACTGCCAAAATTCAGATGAGTTTGGCTGCTCAGATACCCTTACCAGAGAGATTGTCACAGAAGATGGGCAATAAAAAAAGCAAGCGATGTCATCTGAGGTTTGAGGATATTACTGCTTGACTATGCTTAAGATGAGTAGGCAAAGGAAGCCACACGAGAGGAAGAGCCACATAGAGAAACCTTGGTTGTTGTCCTCTCCATGATCCTGTTTTTGAGTAATGGCCAGTTAGACTTCATTTCCATTTCCTGGGTTTTGTGAGATTGCTGTTGCATTACAATTAACTCCTACCTCCCATTTTCACTTAAGCTACTTTGAGTATGTTTTTCCTGCTTATAATCAAAAAAGCTTTGAGGAGAACAGCTATAATGCTAACTCATGATCATTTTGTGAACATCCTCACTCTTAGATACTTGTAAACAGGTTTTTCCAATTGATCATCATTTATCACTTTTTCCCCGCTCTGGACCCACAGGTAGTGTTTAATTACCCATACCTATCAAAATAAACAGTGGAATATGTAAGCTAAATCACCAGATCTCCTCCTCCTCTCAAATTTCAGAGTACACTTTGTAATGATTAAAAAAATTAGTCATATCCACTGAATATGTCACTATTATTCATTCAACAAACATTTGTTGATTGCCTACCTATTCCAGACACTGTCTACAACTGGAAAGATGAGATGAATAGAAAGTCCTGGTCCTCTGTAATCTTTTCCTTGGATGGTAGCCTAGAGTCACATTAAGTAATACAGAGGGATTAAAAATATATGTGGATAGTCACAGAATGGATATAAGAAAAGGGATGATATTATTGTACTTTATCAGGCACATGATGGCATTATTTCCAATGTGAATGATACTGCAGTAAAGATGGCTGCCTGAGAGGTAACCCACAGCCAATCCCTTCTACAAGGCCTGAGGAATAAATTATGGTAAAAAAATAACCAAAGTAATTCCCTTATAGCAACCAAGCAGAGGAGCTTAAATGAAAGTAATAACGCAGAATTACGGTGGCCCCAAAGGAGATAAAAGCCAATAAACAAACAAACCAAACCCTAAAGAACAAAAAACAAACCTTCCAATATTCCAGACTGATTTAAAAGATGGAAGATAGGAAAAGATCTCTGACTTCCCAGAAGTTGACTGGAGATTCCACAGCTCTGAGACTTCTTATGGCCAACCCAACCTGGAGACAAAAGTACCCAAGAAGTCTTCTGTTGCTCTTCTGACTGATGCGCTTTGGAAATGGCACTGGGAAAACAGATGAATTACATGCGGCTGGTTGGCTGGGTTGCTTCCCTTGAGAAATGAAAGTCCCACGACCTGATGTGAGGAAACAAATGGAAGTCTAAGTGCACCCACTTCTGGGGTGGGCCATGTTCCTGCAGTGGATACTGTGAAATGTGTTCAAGTAATCTGACTACATCAGAGAGGAGTGCATAGCTCAGGAATTCTAATGGCGGCTCTACAACTTCCATTAGCTTCCATGGGGAGACCTGGATGGTCTCCACCTGGCACCCGCAGGCCACAGTCTTGAAGTGAAAGCCTTGAAAGCTATAATGGGGCGGTGGGGGGAAGGCTCACAAATTCCAGAACAATGGAAAACTGGCATAGTCTTAAGAGAAACACCAATACTGAGTGAGAACTGTATCAGCTTAAGTGGAAGCCTACATGCCAAGTCAGACTGTGCCCATCCCTCTTGGGCCCCCACACACTTTGTTTTTGTTACGCCATGTCTGTGTCCTGGGAGAAAATGGAAAGAGCATCAGATTAGCACTCAGCAGAACTAACCTCCAATCCCAACTGGTGACCTACTTTGTGAAATAGGGCACATATATACAATTATGATCCTTAAGGGCTCTTAAGCACTAAAAAATTATATCGTGCAGTGATTCTGCCTACAGCCCTGTCAAAGATCACATCTACTTGCTAGTAAAGTCTGCTGTGGGAAAGAAGTTTCTGGAGTCACCTCAGGACCTGCTCACTCCACAATTCAATGACTGAAACCTTGAACTTCTGAATTTGCTGACTTGAGGTAGGAGAAAAAGGCTTTTAGTAAATGATGCTCTTTAATCTTTGGTGTGTTATTCAAATAACCACAAATGAACAGAATTGCAGTTCTTGGCCGTTTAGTGAGATTCTTTATAGCAAGCTTGGCTCCTACCACCGGACTATCACTCTAAAAACACTCTGGGAGCAATTACACACTCAGTAACCCCTTATTAAGTAGCACTTTCATCTAACCTTCCCCGTTTCCTTCTGAGTGTGAGAATGAAGGGAGAAATGAATTAAAACACATCCTGAAGCTCCATATGCTCTCACCGTGGACGGTATGGAGACCTGCAGGGTTGCATAATGCATGTGCCCTGCATGGTGCACAAGATGGGGGTGGGGGAATTTTGGTTAACACCTCCCACTCTTCCACCACCCACACTCCCAATCAGTCCGAATTCCCTCGCTGTCAGAGAAATGGGATGTGCAGGAGGGAAATAATGATGTGCTGGCACAGTCCCCATTTCAAGTGGCAAATATGTATGTAAGATTAATCCCGTTTCAGACTTGGGGGTCTTAACCTGACACTGGAAACAACTGAGAAACAGCATGAAGCAGAGTCTCTTGAGGAGGGGGTGATCAGCTCAGCTGTTTCTCTATTCTCATTTCTCTTAATTCTTGATGGTAAGAGTCTTCAAATTTTCTGAACAGAATTAAATTAATTTATGACAAATTATGCCTGTAATAGGTGCTGAAAAAAATGCATACAGATAAGTAGAGAGATAAAATGGATCCAGAAGTAGAAGACCCCAGAATAATGTGTTTAAAGTGATTTTACTGACATCTTTTCTTTCTGTGTAACGATTCCAAATTACCTAACAAAAATTTTGTTTTCTTTTTTCTCCCCTGCTTTCTCTATTTTTCCTGGCCAGTGAAAACAATGAATAATGTAAATAAAGAATATTGCTAGGATCCCTCCCCCTCCTCTTTAATTCCAGACCTTTGCTACCATTATTCCTGCCCGTAGTTCTGCAAGATTGTTATCAATAATCATGAGACCTAATAAATATTTTTTCTTGATGATTTTTGGATAAAATCTTGGTAAGGACAAAACTAAATTTTAGTTTTTTGACATTTCCCAAAGATCACTTGTTTTAGGAGTTGTGTAATTCAAGAGACAATACAGTGTCATGGAGCCAGACCACCTGTTCCTACCTATCTCAGTGCTACCACTTACTGGGTAAATTTCTTAACCTCTATTCCCCCTTTTTCACCTCTTGACAAACAATGATGGCAATAGTATCTACCTCCTAGGGTTATGTAGAGGCAAAATAGCTTTACCTGTGGAAGAACCTTAAAAACCATGTTTGGCAAAGAGTTGGTCCTCACTGAAAATTAGCTATAGAATTCATTTACTGAACCAACATTTCTTGAGGACCTGCTCATACAAGGAATTGTTATAAAATTTAAAGACACAGAGACCCAGAATCTGCTTTCAAGGAACTTTTAAAAAACTAAACAAAAGATCACGGAGTAAGTAAACGCTGTGCTTGCCTCCTCTTACAACTACATCAAAATTACGACTAAACTACAGAATAGCCAATCATTGGGAGTTGTCTAAGTCTGGCTGAACAGAAGTCCTACAACTGGGGACACATAGAAGAGGCCACCTTGAGACTGGTAGGAAGGGTAGAGGTGGAAAATGGACTGGCCCCATACCAGTGTGTGGCAGTTGTGTGTGGAGGTTGAGTATTGGGAGAAATATCTCAGCCTTGAAAGTCCCTCTGGAAGAGCGAGGGGTCCCAGACCCACACCGGGCTCTCCAGCTCAGGGCTCCAATGCTGGGAAGAGAAGTCCCCATAACTTCTGGCTGTGAAAATCAGCAGAGATTGTGGCTGAGTGAGATGGAGAGCTGAGGGAGTTTCAGACTTTCC
>NW_011888822.1:2045070-2050127 GCF_000151845.1 Pteropus vampyrus | reverse complement strand
CTTTTAGTAAATGATGCTCTTTAATCTTTGGTGTGTTATTCAAATAACCACAAATGAACAGAATTGCAGTTCTTGGCCGTTTAGTGAGATTCTTTATAGCAAGCTTGGCTCTTACCACCGGACTATCACTCTAAAAACACTCTGGGAGCAATTACACACTCAGTAACCCCTTATTAAGTAGCACTTTTATCTAACCTTCCCCGTTTCCTTCTGAGTGTGAGAATGAAGGGAGAAATGAATTAAAACACATCCTGAAGCTCCATATGCTCTCACCGTGGACGGTATGGAGACCTGCAGGGTTGCATAATGCATGTGCCCTGCATGGTGCACAAGATGGGGGTGGGGGAATTTTGGTTAACACCTCCCACTCTTCCACCACCCACACTCCCAATCAGTCCGAATTCCCTCGCTGTCAGAGAAATGGGATGTGCAGGAGGGAAATAATGATGTGCTGGCACAGTCCCCATTTCAAGTGGCAAATATGTATGTAAGATTAATCCCGTTTCAGACTTGGGGGTCTTAACCTGACACTGGAAACAACTGAGAAACAGCATGAAGCAGAGTCTCTTGAGGAGGGGGTGATCAGCTCAGCTGTTTCTCTATTCTCATTTCTCTTAATTCTTGATGGTAAGAGTCTTCAAATTTTCTGAACAGAATTAAATTAATTTATGACAAATTATGCCTGTAATAGGTGCTGAAAAAAATGCATACAGATAAGTAGAGAGATAAAATGGATCCAGAAGTAGAAGACCCCAGAATAATGTGTTTAAAGTGATTTTACTGACATCTTTTCTTTCTGTGTAACGATTCCAAATTACCTAACAAAAATTTTGTTTTCTTTTTTCTCCCCTGCTTTCTCTATTTTTCCTGGCCAGTGAAAACAATGAATAATGTAAATAAAGAATATTGCTAGGATCCCTCCCCCTCCTCTTTAATTCCAGACCTTTGCTACCATTATTCCTGCCCGTAGTTCTGCAAGATTGTTATCAATAATCATGAGACCTAATAAATATTTTTTCTTGATGATTTTTGGATAAAATCTTGGTAAGGACAAAACTAAATTTTAGTTTTTTGACATTTCCCAAAGATCACTTGTTTTAGGAGTTGTGTAATTCAAGAGACAATACAGTGTCATGGAGCCAGACCACCTGTTCCTACCTATCTCAGTGCTACCACTTACTGGGTAAATTTCTTAACCTCTATTCCCCCTTTTTCACCTCTTGACAAACAATGATGGCAATAGTATCTACCTCCTAGGGTTATGTAGAGGCAAAATAGCTTTACCTGTGGAAGAACCTTAAAAACCATGTTTGGCAAAGAGTTGGTCCTCACTGAAAATTAGCTATAGAATTCATTTACTGAACCAACATTTCTTGAGGACCTGCTCATACAAGGAATTGTTATAAAATTTAAAGACACAGAGACCCAGAATCTGCTTTCAAGGAACTTTTAAAAAACTAAACAAAAGATCACGGAGTAAGTAAACGCTGTGCTTGCCTCCTCTTACAACTACATCAAAATTACGACTAAACTACAGAATAGCCAATCATTGGGAGTTGTCTAAGTCTGGCTGAACAGAAGTCCTACAACTGGGGACACATAGAAGAGGCCACCTTGAGACTGGTAGGAAGGGTAGAGGTGGAAAATGGACTGGCCCCATACCAGTGTGTGGCAGTTGTGTGTGGAGGTTGAGTATTGGGAGAAATATCTCAGCCTTGAAAGTCCCTCTGGAAGAGCGAGGGGTCCCAGACCCACACCGGGCTCTCCAGCCCAGGGCTCCAATGCTGGGAAGAGAAGTCCCCATAACTTCTGGCTGTGAAAATCAGCAGAGATTGTGGCTGAGTGAGATGGAGAGCTGAGGGAGTTTCAGACTTTCCCCTTAAGGGACCTGTGCATGGACTTACTTGGTGACAGACTCACTCACTCTGAGCTCCAGTGCTGGGGCAGCAGCTCTAAAGACATCAGGGGCATACAGGGAGAAACTGAGTTGTTTGAATTCAGGGCAAAGGCTGGAGGGGCATATTTTCAGACAGAAGGGCTGGCAGAGGGCATTGTTCCTTCCCTTCCCTGGCTTGTAGACCCAGGTGGGTGCCATATCTGAGTCTCTATCAACTTAGCTAATATTGGTCACCCTGCCCTGGTGATTCTGAGACCCTGCCCCACCCAACTTGCAGGCGCACCCAAGCTTCTTCCAGTGGATTTTCCACACAAACAGCCTGTCTTAGCTCATGCTATGGACTTTCCTAAAATCTCTCAAAGGTTCACAAAACCTAAACAAGCAGCATCCAGCCTTGTTATGCCCCATAACTCTTGTTGAGCAGCCCCAAGCCTGGTCCTAGCAGCAGCCAGCCTCAGTTTGTGGCTTGGCCTCTTGAGGCACTTCCAAACCTAGTGTGGGTAGTGGCCATCTTCAGATTGCTTGGTGATTCATCCAGGTGGCCCCAGGCAAGGCACAGACTGCAGCTGAACTTGGCCTGAAGCAAGGCCTATCCCAAGAGGCCCTGGCTTACATGCCTGATAGCTAGTGTCAGTCTGAGCCAGAACACCACCCAGGATGACACACCCGAGGTGCAGAAGGGGAAGACACCAGAGCCCTGCTAAAGTGAATCCTTCTCTGTAGGATCAGCCCCTGCCCAACAACTCCTCCACTGTAGTTACTGGCCAATCTTCACAACCAATCAGCCAGAGGGTCAATCCCTCTTGCTGACATGCAAACAGCAACCAAGGCTCAAATACAACAGGAGGGCACACACAACCATACAAGGAACATACCTGGAGGACCCGGCTCAGGTGATCAGAAGACTGAGCCACTAGGACCCACAGGAAAACTACTACATAAGACCACTCTACTGAGACTGGGAGACCTAGCAGCTCTATCTAATCCATAGAGAGAAACATACACAGGGACCTACAGCACACCTACTATATAAGGCTCCTCTACTAAGACCGGGAGACATAGGAGCCCTACCTAATACATAGAAAAAACAAACAAACACACAAATAGGCAGTCAAAATGGGAGACAAAGAAAAATAGTCCAAGTGAAAGAATAGGACAAAGCTCTAGAAAAAGAACTAAACAAAATGGAGACAAGCAAACTACTAGATGCAGAGTTCAAAACACTGGTCATAAGGATGCTCAAGGAACTCAGAGGAAGAATAGATGAACTCAGTGAGAACTTTAAAAAGAGACAAAAAAACATAAAATTGGAGATAGAAAAAATAAAAAGTACCAGTCAGAAATGAAGAATACTTTACGAGGAATTAACAGTATATTAGATGAAGCAGAGGATCAAATCGGCAGTTTAGAAGATAAGGTAGCAAAAAACATGCAATCAGAACAGCAATAAGAAAAAAGAATTCAAAAAATGAGGATAGTTTAAGGAGCCTCTAAGACAACATTAGGATCATAGGAGTACTAGGAGGAAAAAGGAGAGCAAAAATTTGAAAAGCTATTTCAAGAAATAATGACTGAAAACTCCCTTAACCTGGTGAAGTAAATAGACTTACAAGCTTAGGAAGTGCAGAGAGTCCAAAACACGATGAACTCAAAGAGGCTCACACCAAGATATATCATAATTAAAATGCCAAAGGTTAAAGAAAAAGAGAATTTTAAAAGCAGCAAGAGAAAAGCAGTTAGTTACCTACGAGGGAGCTCCTATAAGACTGCCAGTCAGTTTCTCAACAGAAATTTTGCAGGCCAGAAGGGATTGGCAGGAAATATTTCAAGTGATGAAAAGTCAAGACCTACAACCAAGTTTATTCTACCAAGCAAAGCTATCGTTTAGAATCAAAGAACGGATAAAGAGCTTCGCAGACAAGAAAAAGCTAAAAGAATTCATCATCACCAATCCAGTCTTACAAGAAATGTTAGAGGGACTTCTTTAAGAAAAGGAAGAAAAAAGAAGAAAAAATGTGAATAATAAAATGGCAATAACTACATATCTGGCAACAATTACTTTAAATGTAAATGGTTTAAATGCTCCAATCAAAAGATAAGGTGACTGAATGGATAAGAAAATAGGACCCTTACATATGCTGCCTACAAGAGACTCATTTTAGATAGAAAGACACACACAAGCTGAAAGAAAAGGGATGAAAAAAGATATTTCATGAAAATGGCAACAAACAAAAAAGAGGTGGTGTAGCAATACCTACACCAGAAAAAGTAGACTTTAAAACAAAGGTTGTAACAAGAGAGAAAGAAGAACCCAGTAATTCCACTTCTGGGTATTTACCCAAACAAATCCAAAACACTACTACTTTGAAGGGACATATGAATCCATATGTTTACTGCAGCATATGTTTACAGTAGCCAACATATGGAGGCGTCCTGGGTGTCCATCAATGGATGAATGGATAACAAAGAGGTGATTATACACACACACACACACAATGGAATATTACTTAGCCATAAAAAGAATGAAATCTCACCATCGGCAGCAACGTGGATAGTCCTAGACGGTATTGTGCTGAGTAAAGAAAGTCAGACAGAGAAAGACAAATGTCATATGTGGAATCTAGAGAACAGGATAAACAAACAACAGAAACCAGCTTGTAGATACAGAGAGCATTTTGATGGTTGCCAGATTAGGAGATAGGAAACGGGTGAAGAAGGGAGGGGATTAAGAGGTACAAATTGGTAGTTACAAAATAGTCATGGGGATATAGAGTATAGTATAGGGAATATAGTCAGTAGTATTGTAATAACCATGTTTGATGTCAGATGGGTACTGGATTTATTGTGGGGATCACTTCATAAATTATATAAATGTCAAATTCCTGTGTCGTACCTGAAACTAATATAATATTGTATGTCAACTATAATTGAAAAAAAAAAACCTAAATATTTTGGGAATATTTCTTCATGTTATCAAACATCATTTTTAAAAATGAGCTCCACAGAATTCTGAAATGCAGGTAATCTGTTGGACAATTAGATTGTTGGATGTTCCCCTTTTGGGTGTGGATGTAGGTTTTGTAACACTGTCAAAGCAATCTCTCTTCTGTTACTTACTGTTTGACTACTGCTCTGTCTTTAAAAACTATTTTCAGGCATG
>NW_011888822.1:2041225-2043700 GCF_000151845.1 Pteropus vampyrus | reverse complement strand
TGTAAAACTAGATCAAACCCTCCTCTATCCTCTGGGAGGCCTTCTTCAACTCTCCATAGTGCTGTCTCCTCTCCTTTGCTATAAAATAACAAAAAGTAAAATAGTGCCTTATTTTACAAATCACAGTGTCAAATATTCTACTTTCTATCTTCATCATATTGTATTAGTGTGGTATTTCCCCCATGTATACACAGGAATCTTGTATTATGAACCTTCCCTCTCACTCCTACTACCACCCTAACATTGAGACTCAAAGTAGTTCCTCGTGGATATTTGATAAATGAGTGAACGAGTGAATGAATGAAAATAAAAAAACAAAACTAAGGCGCAGGAATTGTGCTGAAAAATGTTATAATTCATTAAGTAAACTGGATTTAAAGATGCCTTCCTTTAAAATTGCTCTGGGCTCCAGATGCCTTTTGTGGGGACTGGCAGGGGTTTGGGGGTGGGCAGGCAGTAGACTAGTTACGAAGTCCTAAATGACCTCAAAGATAGGAGTTCGCCAGAGATACCTGTTATTTACTCTAAGCATCCCCTGGATTATACTCCTTTCTGTGCTCAACAAACCAGTTAAAAGCAAAGTTGTTGATAGACTAAATTGTAAATTAAAGGGCTGGGATACGTCATTAGACATATGGTCTCCTAGGAATTGAAATCTTTTTGTAGTAGTTAGAATTTGTAATATTCTGGCCCCTAGGACCATATGGTTATATTTAGAGGTGCCAACAGAAATAAATACTTGACTTCTAGCACAAGATTTTTTTTGTTGGCCCTCCCCCACAACCACAGAGAAGTTTTCTGTGCAAAATTTAAAAGCATAAAATTAACATTTTGGTTCGCATCATTTTACTGATTTGTCAGTGATGATTTTACCCTGTATATGGATTTGTCAGTGTGCATTTTACCCTGCTGAGGGTCAGTGACCCTAGGCTAATTCTTGATGTGTGCAAGGGGCATGATCTCTACCACAGGACTCTGGCCTCTTAGTTATTTACAACAGTGTCATAAAATGAAGTATTTAGCGATAAATTTGACAAAAGATGTTCAAGATCTGTACACCAAAAACTATACAACTTTACTGGAAGAAACTAAAGATGTTATAAATAAAAAGATAGTCATAGATTGAAAACTCAAAATTAAAGTGTTGATTCTTCCCAAGGTAAACTATAGAGTCCATGTAATTTCAATCGAAGTTCCAACAGAATATCTTGTTTAAGAGCTAAATCAAAACAAATCTTTGAAAAAAGGAGGAGAGTTGGACATCTACCACTACCTGATTTTGAGACTTACTGTAAAGCTATATAAATTGAGACAACATGGTAGTCAAGATAGACAAATAGGTCAGTGGAACAGAGTAAAGTGCAGAAATTGACCAACACATACCCAATCAATATAGTTTGATAAAGGCTACTCAAAAGGCAATTAAATGGTGAAAGAATAGTTTTTCCAATGAATGGTGCTAGAACAATTGTCAGTTTATATTCATATGCAACAAAATGAACCTCAACCCATACCTCATACCATAGAAAAAAACTGACTCAAAATGAACCATAAGCCTAAATGTAAAACCCAAACCTATAACACTTCTATAAGAAAACAGGAGGAAAGCTTTGTGACCTTGAGCTAAGCAAAAAGTTTTACATAGAACATCAAAAGTACAACCTATAATAAAAGCAATAAACAGGACTTTATCAAAATTAAAAATTCCTGCTATTTAAAAAACACAGTCAAGAGAATAAGAAAATAAACCACAGACTGGGAGAATATATTTGCAAATCACATACATAAGAAAGAACTTTTATCCAAAATATATAAAGAATTCTCAAAGTACAATAAGAAAAATAACCAAATAAAAAAGTGGGCAAAGGATTTGAACAGATACTTCACAAAGAAAATGTATGGATGGCAAAGAAGCACATGAAAAGATGCTTATTTTTCATTATACATTATTATTCATTAGAGAAATGCAAATTAAAATTACAAGTAAATATTATCACTCCTTTTAGAATGGCTAAACATTAAAGAGATGTACACACCAGGGTTGGAGGAGATGTGAAACAACTGGAGCTCTCATACACTGCTAGGGGGAATGTAAAACGGTACCACCACTTTGGAAAACGGTTTGGTGGTTTCTTAAAAATGTAAATATGCACTTACTAGGGGGCTGAGCCATCCCACTCCTCGATGTTTACCCAACTGCAATGAAAGCACACATCTACATAGAAACTTATCAACTTTATTCATAATAGTCAAAAACTGAAAACAATTTAAATAGCCATCAGTAAGTAAAGAGATACACAAATTGTGGTATATCCCTACAGTGGAATACTGCTTAGTGATAAAAAAAAAGAATAGACTATTGATAAATACAATATCATGGATGAATCTCAAAATAAGTATTCTGAGTAAAAGAAGCCAGACAAAAGGAGTACGTATTGTGTGATTCCATTCACAAAACATTCTTGGAAATAAAAC
>NW_011888822.1:2037492-2040755 GCF_000151845.1 Pteropus vampyrus | reverse complement strand
TTTTTTTTTTTTAAGTTTTCATTTTTCCCTCTCTCCACTTGGTATAATTTGGGGACAGTAGAAAGCATGTATTCAAAGACACCTTCCCCACAAACCCACCTTGAGATCTAAGATTCCTATGCCCCTCAAATCTTTGGTTTAAGAAAAATTTTGTTATATTTTCTGGAAGTTTCAAAGGTTCCAAGAATGTGCTTTGTCCACTGGGGGAAGGAAGGGTGAGGGGATCACATAGCTCTTGGGCCATCTTCTATCTAATTTACGTACTGACTTCCACATAAGAACTTTTTTGATGAAGTGTTCTGTGGCTGAAGAATCAGTTCAAAAATGCTGCATCAAAGCATCAGAAGTCCATAGTGAAACATCATTCTATCACCTGGAAAGAGACTGAGGGTGCTTTGCTTGAAGAATAACAATACCATTGGAGGCATGATGCTGACTCTGTGTATCTGAAGGGTTACCATGTGGGTCCAGAGAATCAACAAGAGCTGGTTTCAGCTTGGTAGTGAGCAGGAGGAAGACATGTCTAGCAATTCAAGCTCTTTCTAGCAATTCATTTCTGGGGATTCCCCTCAGGAGTAGAAGAATGAACTGTGACTGTCAAGATTACATTTAATCTGTAAAATTCTGTGATTCTGAATAACATAGCAAGGTATCAATATGTTATACCTCCAGTGAACCTCTTGGTGAAATTTTATCACCTTATTAGATTCCAAGAGTATGGCTTTAAAAGAATGTGCCATAAGACAGTTGCACTTTGAACTGACTTTAGACTTACAGAAAAAATTTAAAACTAGTCCAAAAAGCTTCACAATCCCTCACCCAGCTACTCTTAATGTTAAAATCTCACATAACCATATGCGATGATCAGAACCAAGAAATTAACATTGGTGGGATATTATTAACTACATGAAAGACCTTATTTGAATCATATCAAGTCTTCCACTAAGGTCTTTTATCCAACAATGGAAAACCTGGGTCTTATTGTTTACAATATGTTTAGTTATTTGATCAATGTTAGAACTACATAAGCTGGTTTTAAAATTATTAACACATATCCTTGAGAGAAACACATTTCTTGACTAATTTTTTTTATAGCTCTATTACCTAGAATCACAGATTTTTAGAATTTGATTGTAATCTTAGCGGTCACAGTTTATCTTACTCCTTTTGAGGGAATCCTCTCAAATATTGGTCCCTGACAGCTCATCTTGGGGGAACTTTTGGAATTGTTTTTCTTTCAGAACTATGCCATTGCTCATTTAACAGATATGTATTTAGCACCTATCTAAAGGTGTATGTCTACACTAGAGATAGAGACATAACAGATATGACTCTTTCTTGCCTTCTAGAAACTTATAGTCTAGAAAAAGATAGAGACGTAAATAGACAATTATAACGGAGTAGAATGTGAGATAGAGAAAAGAAAGCAAATAGTAATTACACTACATGGGATGAGTGCCATAGTAGGATACATATCGGGACACAGAGTGGGCACCTCACCCATCCCTGAGTAGCAGAAAGACTTCCTAGAGAAGATGATGGATGAGCTGAGTCCAGAGGGATTAGATCCTTAGATTCAATTCAGCCAACATCTCCTTTGGATCCTCCAACTTCAAGGAATCTAATTATGAAAGCGACCAGAATATCTACATATCTATTCAGTGACCTAAAGTGTTATATTTGTAAGGCACTTTATTAAGTGTTATTGCTTGTTATTTCATTGGCTCCTCATAACAACCTTGGAAGTTCTATAGAACAGGTGATATTTGGCTGCTGTGGCAGAAAAACTGTAAGAAGGCAAGAATGGAAGTTATGATCCAGGACAGAGGTGATAAAACTTGGACATACAGAATGAGAAATTAGACCAGTGTCAGGTGGGTCTCTTACTAGCTGCAGGATCTTGGTCAAGTTACTCAACCTCTCTGAGCCTCGGTTCCCTCATCTATTAAATAAGGATTAAGAATACCTATTTCATAAAATAATGTGAAGATTTGGAATCATATGTAAAGTGAAGTTGTGCAATAAATGCAGAGCTGCCATTGCATTACATGTATATATGTTAGGGTCCCAGCAGAGCACATATTGTGCACTCGAATTATGATAATTTAAGAGAAGTTTAATTATGAGACAATTTTCAAAGCTATTGGCAGAATATATGGAAACTCACAAAAAATAGTATAATACCCCAGAAATCCTTACCATCTCTAGGCCTAAAAGGACAAGCAGGGGAATGGTTACGAGAGTCAGGAAGTAAAGTTTGGCTAAAGAGGATAGTCATAACAGGGGATCTAATGCACAGCCTGGTGACAGTAGTTAACAGTACTGTTTTGTATACTTGAAAGTTGCTACGAGAGTAGATCTTAAGTGTTCTCACTACCACCACTACCACAACACAGGTAATTATGTGAGGTGAAAGATATGTTAACTAACCTTATTGTGGTAATAAATATTTTGCACTATATACATGTGTCAGATCATTATTTTGTACACCTTAACTTACAATGTTACATGTCAATTCTATTTTCCATAAAGCTGGGAGAAAAAGGGGGCTGTGATGGTTGGTTGAGCGATATATTTAAACTGAAAGGACCCTTTTCCCCCTCCTTTAGATCTCTTGCTGGGGTTCCCCATCACCAAACCCAGCCAAAAGTTAAAGGGTCCAGGAACTCTTGTCCATTCAATTCAGACTCCTTGGATAGAAAGTAGGATTAGAAGGGTGCAGAATGGCTCTAGAGGGGCAGGCAGAAGGTATCAGGCTCAACACATGAAGCAAAAGGAGGAATTCTCAGAGAAGGGTAATTGGCTAGGAAGATATCCCCAAAAGGGGCCACTCTACTTCCCAGCTCATTGCCAGTTAGCCTACCTATTGCCCTATCTCTTGGCCCATGTTTTAACTGGAAACTTCAGTGGACATATGTTATTTCCCCTGCAAGCCTCTACTGTCTTTTTTTTCTAGCAACAATACCTGTTTACTTTTAAAGATTCATCCTTCCCTTAGCATTGGTCTTGTATAATTGGAATGGGATTCTGTCCTGCAAGGATGAATGTGTGAACCAGGCCCAAGTTAATCAACATGCCTGATCCTGCTGGCTGTGGTGGTTGGTCCAGGACTGAGAACATGATTCAACTAGAACTTGAGAGCCACAATGAGGCTTTCACTAAGAATTTATGGGGAGAGATAGGATGAGCGGGCATTCTCATCTTGCCATCAGGAGACAGTTTTGAATCTGAAAATAAAACCAATCTGGCAGAAAACTGGCCTG
>NW_011888822.1:2017920-2034672 GCF_000151845.1 Pteropus vampyrus | reverse complement strand
GATCTCATCTTTTTACAAGGTAATTATATTAGAAAATCTCTTAAAAGTTCTGCATACAGTTGATTTAAATGCCTTTAAAAACATATGATAAACTTCGGCAGATTTCCTCTTACAAAGAATAATTGATATCCCGAGGGACCAAATGAAATGTTATGGGAATTCTTGTCTTAAAGATGTTATAAAATTCAAACTCTATATTGAGCATCAGTCTAAACCAGTGCTTCCAAACTGGGGGTGATTTTATCCCTCCTTCTCCACCAGGGGGGTATCTGGCAACGTTTGGAAACATTTGTGTTTGTCACAACTGAGGTTTGGGAGCTATTGGCATCTAGTGAGTAGAGGCCAGGGATGCTACTAAACATCTTATCATGCATTGGTCAGCTCCTGCAACAAAGAATTATCCAGCCTAAATGTTAATAATGCCAAAGTTGAGAAAACCTAGTCTATATAAAATTAGCATTCTGAGATATTATTAAAATAAAACTAAATGGTTCCTTATTCCTTTTTAACGAGCAGTTCGTGGAAATTCTTGAATAATAAAACACGTCTGCCTTTGTTCACTCAACCAGCATTTCTTTAGCAGCTACTTCATGACAGGGACTGGGCTAAGCACTACAAATACATGGTTTAAAATATATGGCATTTATTATTCATATGCTTACCGTCAGAAAAATATACACCTCACCTGGGATTTAAAGAGACCTAATACAGTTAAAGAGACATAATACAGTTGGAATGTATTCTAAAGGTTGATAAAATTTAGGAAGAGGAAGAAAGGACATTCCTGGCAGGGAGACTAGCACAGCAGAGGAAGAGAAGTGTGAACAAGGATCTGCAAACTTTTTGATGTTAGTTGTGTAGCATTGAAAGCAAAGAAAGGCATTTCTTTGAGATAAGGCTAAAAGGACAGGTAGGGCACAGGATGGAGGTTCTTGTGTGCAGATTAAGGAGATAGAGGGAAGGGGAAGCAAGGTACAGGGTTTAAGCAGCAGAATAATGTAATCTAATTTGCATTTTATACAAATAACTTTAGCTACCCTGAAAATGATGATTCTAAGGAGTCAAGATTAGATGCAGGGGGACTGATTAGTAAGTTGTTGCAATACTCTAGGTAAGATATAATGAGTGCTTGGACTTAAGTAATGGCAGTTGGCTAGAGAGAAGGACTTGGAGAGATATTAATGAGACAGAATCAGCAGGGTAGTGATTGGTTGAATGTGAGGGCTAAGAAAGAAGGAGTGAGTGGGTCCTAATCCAATGACTGGTGTCTTTATAAAATAAGGAAAATTTGGACACAGACACACAGAGAGAGGAATACCATGTGACAGCAGAGACAGAGATTGAAGCGATGCGTCTACAAGCCAAAGAATGTCAAGGATTGCCAGCAAGGGCCAGAAGCTAGGGAGTGGGTGAGGAACAGATTCTCTCTCAGAGCCTCCAAAAAGGAATCAAGTCTGTGAGTGAATACATTTTTTGCTATTTGAGCCACCTAGTTTGTGGTAATTTGTTATAGAAACCCTAGGAAACTAAGGCACATATCATGGTTAGAAAATTAAAATAAATAAATAAAAGATAGTAATACAACAAATCACAAATAAAACACCTTGGTTTTTTCATTTCATGAAATATTTTGGAAATCTGGTCAACATCAGCACATACACATCTACCTTTTCTTTTTAAGCTGCTGCGTATCAGAAATACCAATGTTTGGTTGAGGGGCAAAGAAGGAGAAGGGGAAGGTAAGTAGGAGGAGAGTTAGCCAAGAGTAGCTTCCTGGAAAGGGAAAGTTTCAAGAAGACCTGTCATTAACTGGATCTGATGAAAAATCAGAACTGAAAAATATTTTTGTCATTGGCACTGTGGAAGTCTTAGGCAATCAGTGTAAGAACATTTCAGCAGAGCTAGAGTAGCAGAAGTTAATATTAAGTAAAAGATCTTTATTGTCTAGGTGCCCATTCTCTGAGACAGGACGAAATAATAGACAGGACAAATAATTATGCAGAATGATGTGTAGTTAAGTGTGAGATACAATGGTAGAATTAAGATTGGAAATCATAAATTATAAAAGGTGCAAAAGGCAATATTATATTTAGCATGGCTTCAGAAGTCAATATGGATATGCACCCACCTTGAGCTCTGTCTGTCTGAAAAGGTGTCAGACCATAAGACTTTTAGACTAGTATATTTCACCTCTCAAAAAGTTGTCCGCTGTTAGGGTCAAGAACCATGTTTTATATTTATATAAATACACTCTCCTAACATTGAGTGCTAATTACATTCTGGGCACTGTGTCCGAAGCTTTTTCTCATTTAATTCTTACAACCCTCTGTGAGGTAGGTCCTTTCAGTATCTTCATTTCACAAATCATGAACTCAGGCCAATAAGTTATTTTTCCTAAGGTCACCCAGTTAGCAAGGAGAATACAAATGCTGGGCTCACGAGACTCCAGATCCCAGGCTTTAACCAGTAGGTAACAAAACACAGCGGGCGGAGGAAGAGAGAGGAGAGGGCACGTCCCTCTCACTGTTTAGCAGTGAATTGCTGATAACTATAACCAAGTTCTAGCTGAACTGTGTCCCCCAAACAGCATTGTCCAACCAGACTGAACTGACAGTGGGAGATCAAGAACATCTTTGGGTCAAGTTCGTTCAGCTACAGGTAAAACAACAGTTAGCAGAGCCTTTCTGGAATATTGTCAAATTTAAATTTGTTTTTTACTATATAATACTACATAACATTTTCATTGCTTCTAAAAAATTTAAGCCACCAACAGAAGAACTGAGTTTGGTTCTAAGACTCAGTATAGAGGAAAGACCCTTAGCTATGTTAGTCTAAGATATGACCATGGTGGGAGGGGTTGTGGAGGTCAGAACCTACTGGGGCCTGGAGCAGGGACCCTGATTCAGTGGTCCCCTCCACTCTATAAGCCAATCTGCAATGCTTTATAAATACCTGTTTCTCTCTTTAAAGTATGTACAATATACATATTATATAGGTCTGTATACATATATGATATGTGTATAGTTTCAAGCATACACAAAAGTAAAGAGAATAAAATAGCAAATATTTATTTATATCAGAGATGGTATGTAAAATGTTTAACAGGCACCAGTCATCAGATAGGCAGAAGGATAGCCATAAACAAATGAAGGGGCTATACTGATAAACACAATTGACTGGCTGCTCTTTTCACCCCAACTCCTAAAAAAATTCTTCTAGTCACCGTAATAGAAGAGCACACTTTGAGACTGAGCTAGTGTTTTTATAAGCAATATCTTTATAAAAAAATTTTTAAGTAAATTTTTATAAAATTTCTTTACTGTGCTTGGTCTATTATTAGAATTCAATAAATGTTATTTATTTATGTTTCTAATAAAACATGGAATAAACAATTCACATGTTAGTCATAAATTACATAGAAACATGGGTTCTGTCAACACAGTGCAATTTCTATTTATTTCATTGTCTCACCCAAAATATTCCTAACCCGCTCCTTGATTTTATGTCTTCTAAGGACCAGAAATAGGGTAAATAAGAGAAAGAGTTAAGAAGAGGGTAAGAAATGATAAGCCAGTGTTTTTGTTGTGCATAGTCATTGGGGTCTGTCTTTTATAGTAATTCCCTGTGTTGGCAAGTCAAAAGTGTTTTGGCTGGAAATCTCCACTTCAATACAGCAGAAAAAATGTGTTTATTGCTAATTTTGCTGGTAGAATAGTTATATGGGAAACCAACTCCCAAGTTAAGGAGGATGTTCCTGTCCCTCATAATATATACGTATTAATTCATTGTACCAATTCTTGTGCATCCCAGACATGGCCATAATACAAAGAATACTTCTCTCTGGATCTATGAACCCTATCATAAAATAGTAGTGGCAAGAGTGTTTGATAAATCTGGGAGATAATGAAACCTGACTTACCTACCTCACAGGCTTTTTGGAAAGATAAAACGAAATAATGGATGTGAGTGTGTTTTTAAAAAGCAAAAAATGCTATAAAAGTCAAGGTGGATTTTTTCGTGGCTTGGTTGTAAAATTGTTTTCTATCGTAGTCATCATTTTTCAGCTCTTTTTCATATACACATGAAAAAAGTATTCACATTCTTTTTTCTCTGACCTCAAAAATTAGGAATTTTTATCTGTTCCTTTATGAAGGTAGTATCACTTAGATTTACATGAAATTCTTAGTTTCTCATTTATTGTTTTTACACTGTCCAAGGTGAGTTTCAGATAAGTACATAGTTCATTCTCTAAGGCCTAGTAATCTTTGACCAAATCTAAGCAACATAGACGAAAGGATTTCCCTGGGAGTAACATCTCCAGTCCAATTCTAATATCTATGGATCAAACTGTTGATAAATTAATACTGTGATATACCAACATGTTATGTCACCCACATGGATAATAACATATAACCAGTTAATTTATAGATGTCTTTTTTTTTTTCCCTGAAATGGAAGCTGTAACCATTTCAGACTCCCCATTCAAATGTATCTTGTTGGTCTTTCTTCTAAGGCATCATTAATTTTTTTAGCCTAGACAGTAATTTCTTCAACTCCAATAGCTGTCATTTATAAAAGAAGAGATTGGAGAAATAATGTAATAATACATATTTGAATGGTTTTTATTTTCTAACAATGTGTAGCTTTTTATAAATAAAACCAAAGACATGAAACAAGAAATAAAATGAAAATGTGAGCTGTATATATTTGTCTCTGAATGCTAGTTGAGTAAGGAATGAGTCCCCAGATGAAAGCAGTGTGAGTCATTTCAAATCTAACAACTTCTTATTATCATAAAATTGCATTGATGTATTTGTAAAACTCCATGAAGAATTCTACAAGGAACTTTTGATCTTGGCAGGATCCAGGGGTAGAGATGTAGAATGAAGAGGGAATATTTGTGTTTTTTATCCAGTGGATTTTGCAACACAGTCATGTTTAATTTGTTAATAAAAGAGGTATCAGATTTTTAGACTAAAGTAATAAGAATGAGATTTGAAGAGAAAAATAATTGCATTTCCCTGCATGGAATGTTAGAATAAAAGAGACTTAGCATCTAGTTTAGGTATAGATCTTTCTACATCTCACTTACATTGCTAATTAGTCCCTGCATTCCTTTCTGCCAAACCTTTAGATGACCTCAGAATCCTTCTCAGCAGACCTCCGGGCAGCCATTACTAGACAATTAGAGGTTTCACATGAGTGAAATCTTTATCAATACCCCTACAGAGCATTTCAAATAATCATCTTTAATTTCCTTCAAAATATATTACAAATATTTCTTGTGCACTGCTATATTCCAGACATTGGGCATATACACCAATAAAGAGATCTCAATCTCTCCCTCAAAGAGCTTATAGTGTAGAGAGGGGAAAGTGAAGTTAACAAGTGATTAAAATACAGTGTACTAAGAGCCAAGATGGAGGTATACACAGGCTACATACAGGAGGGCCTCATAACATAACCTAGGGTTAGGCTTGATATTTTTCTTAAGAGATGATGCCTGTCTTTATCTTATCTCAGATTCCTTTGTGCTATTGAAAGTTATTGAGGATTTCTCAAAAAGTGTAACATAGAATTACAAGTGTAACATAGAATTCAGCAATTCCACTTCCAGATATAGACTCAAAAGAACTGAAAGTACAGTCTCAAACAGATACCTGTACACAAAGTTCATTGCAACATTATACACGAAAATGTTTGTCAACAGGTGAATGGATAAACAAAATGTGGTACGTATATGCATGTTATAGAGTATTATTCAGCCTGAAAAAGGAATGGGATTCTGGTACATGCAACAACATGAATGAACTGTGAAAACATTATGCTAAGTGAAATAAGCCAGATACAGAAGGAGAAATATTGTATGATTCTACTTATATTGCGTACCTAGAATAGGCAATTCATAAAAACGGAGAGTAGAATAGAGGTTACCAGGAGCTGGAGGGTGGAGAAGAATAGGGAATTATTGTTTAACGGATACAGAGTTTCAGTTTGGGTTGATGAAAAAGTTCTTGAAATGAATAGTGGTGATGGTTGCACAACTTTGTGAATATACTTGCTGCCACTGACTTGTACACCTAAAAATGATTAAAAGTGTAAATTTTATGCGAGTTATATCTATCTCTATTTACTGATTTCAAAATTAAAATAGAAAAAATTTTAAAATATTTATTAATATTTTAAAAATAAAATAATAAACCCATTGCATGTTAAATAAATAACATATTTGGTAAAAATAATTATATTTTCCAAAACAATAAAAACAGTGACAAGAGTTGTATTGCTTTATATTTTGACAAATATCTTTAATGTCTATGATTAATAGAAAACAACCGGATTCTCATATCTGCTTCTATATTCGGTTTATTATGATATGTTGTTTTTGTCAAAATATGAGAAGAAAATCCAGCTTCATGAATATAAATAGTTAGAAAAGAGAGGTATATTTTAAGGGCCCGTTCAGATAGTTTTAGGTGTTCTTTTTTGATATTATATCAAAACTGGACAAGTGGTAGTTTTTAAAGGTTTGTTGCTGGGGGAGCAGGGAGGTAGCTGGAGTAAAAGGGGTCAAATATGAGGTGACAGAAAGAAATCTAACAATGGGCAATGAACACACAATGCAACATATATATATATGCCCTACTGTTAAAATTTATACCTGAAACTTACTGGATTTCATTAACCAATGTCACCGTAATAAAAAAATAAGTAAAATTAAAAATAAATTTTAAAAAATTGTTAGTAATTAATACTGACACAATTCCTGAAGATCCTTTTGTAGCCAAAAGTATATTTAATAAATACATTGTTTATGCAATTTTACTGTTTAAATCATACCCTTTTTAGGAGGCATGATTGTAATTTGCTCTATAATATATATATTATATTGTGCTAAATATTAAACAAAAACAAAAAACAAACAAAAACCACCAAAAAAATAAAGGTTTGTTGCAATATGGAACCTAACCTTATATTAATAAACTTTTGTATGTTGTTAAATTACAATTCATTGATCTTGTACTTTGAAAGGATTTTATACTTATGTATAATCTTGTAACACCATGTTTTGGGTATTTGGGAAATAGGAAATCACTGACTTTTGCAGATCTTCCAAATGTTGACAAGTTTCACTACATAATATATTTAAAAATCACATATATTACTACTGCCACAAATCTCATCAGAAAAGTTCTGGAAGCTGTTGGTCTCACAGGGAGGACACAACATTCTATGTTTTCTAACTTTCTAAATTTTCACTTGAAAATTAACTTTTATTATTGTCAACAAATACTGTCAGTTGTTTTGAGGAAAAAGGTGCACTTACTTAGTTCGTTCTTGAGAAATGTTTTGACAAATGTCTGCTAAGTCTAAATAAGCATAGTTTGTTCCATGAGAAAAGCAGCTAGTTCAGTTTGCAACTCAAGCTATTACAGAAATGCTCCCTGGCCCAGACGTAGCCATTGAACTTGGTTATGCATCTTAAGTACTTGATGCATATTTCCCATTTTGTCACACAGCGCATTACAAAGACTTGTATTCAAGAATTGAAATTTAATAAAACTAATCATTTATATTTTTTCAGTGAAGACATTCTTTAGTGAAACTGGCTTAAAAAAAAAAAAAAACGAATTGCATAGTAGTGAAGAATACAACAATTTCTACTACCACTGCCTTGATTCATGCTATGACACCAACAATTTTCCCACATTTGTTTTTACATCATTAGTGCAAATGTCAATACAATGAAGAAAATAAATAACATTTTAATATTATAATGAAAATTCTTTTGACCTTACAGATTGCCAGAAGTCAGCAGATTTTCAGAGCCACTATTCTAGGAAAGGAAGAAATACATGTAACAGTCTAAAGGAGGCGGATAAAATAAATCCATAAAATTGCTTGCAACTTAATCTTTTGATTAAGTAATTAATAAGTGTCTACTATTTCCAAGCACTACTGAGGCACTGGGTGTACAGTGATGAACAGAATTGGTCATCTCTTTTCTCAGGGAGATTTCATTTAGGCAGGGGATTAGGTAGGGTAAAGGTTGAGATCAAAAAAGAAAATATACGAATTATTTCATTGTATGCATATATTACAATTTATTTATCCATTTATCTATTAAGAGACATTTAGGTTATTTCCATTTTTTTTTTAGCTATGAAGAATAAACGTATGAATTTTTGTGCACAAGTCTCTTTTTGGACATATGTTTTCATTTCTCCTGAGTAAATAACTAGCTGTGCAATTGCTTGGGAGATAAGCAGTTCTCAACAGGGGGTGATTTTGGCATTGTCTGGAGACATTTTTTTTTTTATGACTGTGGAGGTGCTTCTGGCATCTAGTGAGTAGAGGCTAGGAGTACTGCTAAACATCTTGTAATGCACAGCAAACAACCTTCTGGCCCCAAATGTCGATAGTGTTGAGATTGAGAAAACTTGGATTAGATATATGTGTCAATTTTAAGGCAACTTCTAAACTGTTTTCTAATGAAAGTGTACTATTTTGCATTCCCAGTAGCAGTGTATGAGAGTACCAGTTGTTCTACATCCTTGTCAACTCTTGATATTGTCAGTCTTTTTAATTTTAGCCATTCTACAAGGAGTGCAACAATATTTTATTGTGTACATTTTCTTATTGACTAACAAAGTTGAGCATCTTTTAATGTATTTATTGGTCATTGGTATATCTTGTATCGTGAAATGTCTGTTCAAATCTTTTGACTATTTTGTCTTTTTATTATTGAGATTTATGAATTCTTTCATATTCTTTTTTAATGATAAATATACTTAACATAAAATTTACCATTTTAACCATTTTAAAGTGTACAGTCCAGTGATGCTTTAAACATTCTTAATTCAAGGTTTTTATTTGATATTTTCACCCAGTCTGAGGCTTGCCTTTACAATTTCTCTGCAGGTTATTTTTGTTTTAAATTTTGTTGTAGCCTATTTTACTACTTTTTCCTTTATGATTAATGTTTTTTTGGTATTGTCTAAGAAATCTCCGCCTTAAAACTTTCTGAAAATATTCTACATTTTCTTCTAGAAGTATCATAAATTAGTTTTATATTTATATCTATGTTTCATTTCAAGTAAATTTTTGTGTATAGTATAAGGTAGAGGTTGAGTTTCATTTTTTAAATACAATATACTATACAATGGAATATTACTCACTCATAAGAAGACATGAAATACTGCCATTTGCAACAACCTGGATGGACCTCGAAATAATCATGCTAAGCGAAATAAGCCAGACTGAAAAAGTTGAAAATCACATGATATCACTTATATGTGATATATAAATCTAAAAGCAACAAATGAACAGGACAAATGGAGACTCAGGGACATTGACAATAGACTAGTGATTACCAAAGGGTAGGGTGTCAAATATATGGGGGTTGCAGGGGTGAAGTGAGTAAAGGGGATCAAATATGTGGTAGCTGAAGGAAACTGGACTCTGGGTGGTAATCACACAATAGAATATACACATGTCAAATTATGATGTACACCTGAAAATTATATAATTGTATTAACCAATATTACCCCAATAAACTTAAAAATATACATAAAAAAATACAATATACATTTGATCCAACACAGTTTGTTGAAAAACTGTTCTTTCCCTGTTGAATTATCTTTCTACTTCTGTTTTAATTACTGTAGATTTAAAGTAAGTCTTGAAATTAGGTGATGTGAGTCTCCCAATTTAGTTTTTTTAAAAAAAATTTTGATTATTCTAAACTCTTCGAAATTCCAAATAAATTTTATAATTACTTTGTCAGTTTCTACAAGACAAATCTTGATGAGATTTTGATTAGAATTGTTGAATCTATAGAACCATGTGAACAGAGCTGATACTTTAATAATATTCAAACTTATAATCTATGAAGATGATATGTATGCCTTTTCATTTATTTATGCCTTCTTTAATTTCTTTCAGCAATGTTGTGTTTTTTGTTTTTTTTTCAGTGTGCAGGCTGTACTTTTTTCTCCTTAAACTTATTCCTAAATGTTTATTTTTTATGCTATTATAAATGGTGTTTTATAATTTAATTTTCTGATTATTGATAGAATAGAGAAATGCAATTCATTTTTGTATACTGAACTTATATCCTATAATTTGCTAAATTCACTTACTAATTCTAAAAATTTAAAAAAATAGATTATTTTTGACTTTCTATGTAGACAATCAAGTTACATGTGCCAGGTACTGTAATTCATGTAACCAATCTTTTATTGATGGACATTTAGATTTGTAAAAATATTTAGCTGTTAAAATTAATGTTGCAATGAATAGCCTTGTACATAAATCATTTATCTGTAGGATAAATTCCCACAGGTGGAATTGATATATCAAATATTATTTGTATTTGTAAGTGGTTAGATATTGCTAAATTGTCCTCCTTTGGCAAGTCCAGATATTTCAAAATCTTTATTCAAAAGCTTATTCCAAAAGTATTCATTTCTCAAGTCCTATACTGTTTTCTACTTGCTGCAAGAACTTTTCTTCTGTGGACTGGAGGAAGGAAGAAGAGAAATAACAGTTTTTGGAGACGATTTTCATATGAAACTTAAAATTCTTTATGAAACACAAGATATAAAAGAAAAGAAAATTATTTAAGGTTGTACTATCTATCATGTGTTGTTCTTGTTTATCTATGTACATAAATCCTCACTACCATTCTGTGAAGTTTGTTTCATTTTATTTATTCAAAGATGAAAAAAGAGGGCCCAGAATGGTTAAATATCCCACCCAAATTTGTGGTAATGGCTGTTCAACAGAATCCAGAAGATTTTTTCCTCTCCCTTAAGAGGGACATGTCTATAAATGGGGAGATTCTATTTTTTATCACAATCAAGCTCCATATGCCCTTTGATGGTAAATCTATCTCATCCCTGATTATTGTGTTAGGATGCACTGTTGACCATATATTTTGACCATTAAGTTTTGATTTACCCCAAACTTGGTTAAACTATGAAATCCATCAGAAGATAGCACAGAGTTGAATTCTCTGATTTTTTTCATAGTTCTGTAGAATATCTTATCTAATAATAGCATTTTCAGTTACACAATCTATGATAAGGCAATCAGATCTTTTGCTTAAGGATATAAATTAATTGCTGGCAGAAGTCAGTCAAGAGAAAGTATATATGTTTTGACTGGAGTCCAGTAACTAAGGAGTCTTAATTCAGGCAGACCATTGATTTCTAGGTGACCTGAGGCAAGATATTTAATCATGACTGTTTCAAGCATTCTATCTGTAAAATGGGAGTGGGGAGGTCATTACTGGGAACAATCACTAATAATGTATTTGGCATAAAATTAGTCATGATTTCTGATGCAACATGAAATGTGAACTGGGTAAGAGAACAGACTTTATAGCCGTACAGACCTGGGTTTGAACCTCCCTCAACTGCTTACTGGATGTGTGACCTTGAGAACCTCAACAACTTTTTAAGTTTTTTTTTTTATCTGAAAAATGATTATTTCAGTAGTACCTACCTTACACGGTTGTTGTAAAAATTAAATGAGATCACAAGAATAAAATGTTTAGCAGAGGGCCTAGATACAAGAAATACTCATTAAATCATAACTGCTATTATTATTATTATTTCATATTTCTGCTCATTCCTATCCTGAAATCTCTTTAGCACTGGCCGTTGGAGCAGATTTCTGTACAGTGTGAACCAGTTTTGTGTCTTTAATATGGCTCTCTGCTCAGCTAAATTAAAACACAGAGATAAAGCTCTATCTGACCTTGTTGGCGATTAGCTTTTGCTTTTTCATGCATGAGATTTGATTATCTTTATCTTTGTCTTAGCTTTGTGTTACCTACACACCACAAAATTATCCCAACCTTTTAATATGCTGTCACAAACATTTATCTTTTTAACCTTCAATGGAATTGTGAAAATGTTGCCTGCTCTTGAATACATCTATCTCATGTAATGTGAAATTACTAGTATTTAAGTTTAATACATACAGCATGGTCATTTAGGTACCATGTGCTTTGATTCATCCTTGCCACTAGATGGCACTATAATAGAACACATTTATTACAGTTATCCTTTCCTATCTAGGAAAACATGCCATGGAAATAGGAGCCAAAGAGTAGCCTTCCTATGTGAAACTGAAATTGAGAGGGTTAGAAATAGAGACATTTCATAAGTAGAAGAATTTAGTGTTTGAGTATTAAGTGTTTTGTGTTCCTCCAAAAGCATTCCTGAATCAAAGACTGTACGCACGTTTATTTGAGAGGTGATTTGGGGGGTAGGGATGAGGGAGCAGGAAGATAGAAATGGGAAAAGAGAAAAAACGTAGATACATAAGGGTGATGTTTCAACACTGTCACTGCGGACAACAGGGCTTAATTCTCCTGAAACGTCCTAAGAAGCACATAGGCTGCCTCTCAGAATTGTCCACATAATGGTTAGGAGGCAGGAATGTTTATCCATTAACTCCTGTCCTTTGGTCAAGATTTTCCCCGATATTTCCCTGCACATATGTAAGGGCCAAGAAAGCTCCTGCTAGCATCCAAGACAGTAGTGGAGCAGAAAGTAGAAATACTCTATGTGGGCTACAGGTGGGATGCTCAGGTGAAACAAATCTAAGCTTGCATTAAATTATCTATTCCAACCTGGCTAAAATCAGATATAAGGCTAGGTAGATGTGATTCAAGGCACCAGATGTCTCTGTTGCAGCTACCTAATAAATCATGTACTCTGTAAATTCTTCCATTTGAAATAAACAAAGAATCCTAATGAACCATCTGCAACTCCATATCCTTAGGGGCTGCCCAATAGATATTATGGTAAACGTTTAGTGACTAGAAATAAATGGTTACTTTATGAAATTCACAGGAAGGAGATCCGTTGCCCTTTATATCCTAGTATGAAAGGTCCAAATCCTGCCCTTTATATTCCAGTATGGAAGGATTTCCACATCTTTTTATCCTTGTGTACTAGGATATAGGAGCAGGAAGTGCTTGTTGTTTTGGAGCTCAGTTTGCCAATAGGAAAAAAAATGGGTTGGGTAGTACGTAGAGAGGGAATTTATTGGACTAGTATTCAAGAGTTCAGAATCTGCATGTGACGTTGGGTAAATAATTTAGGCCACCCTAAACTAACTTTTGGGACCTCAGTGTTTTTATTGTAAAAGGAATATATTACTAAGTTCAATCATCTTAAGGTGTTTTTTAGTCTTAAGAGACTGTGGAAATTACACATGTAGAAAAACTGTTGACTTTTGTAAATGAGAACATTGTATTCATATGTATATGTACATTTACATGATGATATTATGAGTTATTAGACATTGGGATTGATTATCCACTTGAACATGTGGAAATTTCCTTGATCTTTAAAAATAGAAATTCCTTTTTAAAAAAATTCAGAATGATGTTAGATATGCAAGTAAATAGAAGTAATACTAATTCTAAGACATGTACAAATAATACGTATGAAATCTCTGTTCTTTTTTATTATTTAGTCATGTTGCATTCTTTATTCTTAGAAAAACTAATAATTAATTATTATTTTAATGCAGGCAAGAAAAAGCATAAAATCACCTTTAAAGGTAGGGTAATCATATAATGTATTGGATATACTAGACATTTTTGAGAGTGAAAGGGGGCACTAGTAATAATTATTCCAGAATAAAAGATATAAATCAGAACCATCGCAGACAAGCTGGGATATAGTATCACCCTATTTAAAGGTTGATTTCAACTTCCTTAGTGGTTGAGCAAGTAGTAAAGTAAATTAAAGCCCAGTTTTCTAGTATTAGACCTTTCTCACTGAAAACAACTACAAATTCTCAGTAAAATACAAAAAACAGCTGTTTGAAGTCATCAGACAATAACCAAGTTGCTCAAAACTCAAAGGACCACCATCAGAGAGAAGGGAAAAGCATAATATGAGAACAACATTTTCTGGTGCTTTTGCCTGTGTAACATTTCCTAATTTGCCTTGCAAGGCATAGAGACTGAAGAGAAAGCAGAAATCTAGGGCTTGCAGCAATATTACTAGGATGGGAAACCCAAAATTTAACTTCAGGGCTGTTAAAGTAGGCAAGACTTAAGGGCTAAGATCCTGAAGAAATGAGAACTTCAGAGAAGTGACCTAAGAACTCTCCATACAATTTCCCTTCAAGGCACTAGCAGATTCTTAAGCTGGTGTGAGTGGGATGAGAGGCTAAGAAACTCAGAGAAAATTAGTTGCTAAGGGGCTAAAAGGCTACTCAGTACTTTTGGAAGTCTCCAAGTACTAAGGAGAGACAAAAATTATAATTGAGAACCTGCAAAGGAGAAGAAATGTCACTAAATTCCCTAGTCTTTTAAAATAGACCTCTGAAGTGTTATAGCTGATGATGGGGCTAAATCAGTAATAGATCAGCCCTCACAAAGTCTTAAAAATAGTCTTCAATTCTTTCAGTCTCTAATTGGATCAAGGATTCCTGCCTTTTTAGGCAGAAGAAAATAAAATATTCTCTGGAGAAATATAACATTATCCATAGTCTCTATAATCCTCATGTATAATGTCAGTAGAAAATTCAAATCTATGAAAGTATGACCAAATGGAAGTTCTAGAGCAGAAAGAATTAAGAAAACAAAAGATAAGTTTATCTGCGGATTAAGTACAGCAAAATAGAGTATTAGTAAGTAGAAAGTATGTGAGTAGAAAATATTAAGTTTAAAGTGCATAGAGGAAAAATAAATGAAAAATAAAGATAGGAGCATAGGACACATTTAAGACTTGGTAGAAATGTCTAATATGTGTAATTGGAGTTCCAGAAGGAAAGGAGAGGTAAAATGGAGCAGAATAAATAAAGATACCTGGCCAAATAATTTTCAAAACTAATGAAAGATATCGAACTGCAGATTCATGAAGGCCTACAACCCCCAAACAGAATAAATATAATCATAACAAAAAGTGCTGACACATAATGAGAAAATCTAAATTGTATTCAGAGAAAAAGGACAAATTGCCTTTAAAACAGTAACAAAAAAAAAATAGCAGTTGACCTTTCAAAATAAATAATGAAAGCTAGGAGGTAATGGAAAATATATATATATATACACATACACATACTGCTGAAAGAAAATAACTGCCAAAGAATTCTATGCCCGGTGGAAATATCCTTCAAAAATGAAGGTGAAATAAAGACATTTTCATTGAAATAAAAATAGAGAGAAATCGTTGCTAGAAAGCACACACTAAAATAAGCAGTAAGGGGAATTCTTCAGCAGGCAGTTAATGATCTTGGATGGAAGTGTGAAAATGCAGGAAGGAAAGAAGAGCAGCAGAAAACATGAATATATGGGTAAGTCTAAAAATATTAAGTCTTTCAAGCAATAATAATAAGGTCTAGTGGGCTTAAACTATATGCGGAATTAAAATACATGACGACAATTGCACAAAGGGCAAGAGAGGAGTAATTGGACTTAAAGTGTTGTGAAGTGATTGTACTATCTGAGAAGTGGTGCAATTACTAATTTCAGGTACATTAATAAATTCTGGATGTATGCTGCAATATGTAGGTAAACACCAAATGAATAAAAAATTGTATAAATAATCTAATAAAAAGATAACATTGATAAAATTATTGTTTGGTTAATCAAAAAGAATGCAAGAAAGAAGAAAAAGAAACACAAAAGAGTTGGGATAAATGAAAAACATATAATAAGTTGGAGATTTTTTTTTAACACTCAATCAGAACTCACAATTTTTATTTCTGAATTGAGCTTAATTCTTTGTTATAGTTTGGCAACCCTTGACTATGTTAGTATTTCCTAACTTCTTTATTTTTTTGTTATTTTTTAAATTTACTGTGGTGACGTTAGTTAACAAAATCCAATTAAATTTCAAGTATATAATTCAACTGTAAGTCGTATATATATATATTGCATTGTATGTTCCCTGCCCATAGTTAGATTTCTTTTAGTCACCAAATACGTGGTCCCTTTTATCTCATCTACTTCACTCCCCCACCATCCCTGTGATAACCACTAGTCTACTGTCCATGTCCATGAGTCTCTATTTGTCCTATCTCTTTGTTTGTTGTTTTTAGATTTATATCCCACGTGTAAGTGATATCTTGTATTTTCAACTTTTTCTGTCTGGCTTTTTTTGCTTAGCATATTATCTAAAGATCCCTCCATGTTGTTGCAAATGGCAGTATTTCATCTCTTCTTATGGCTGAGTAGTATTCCATTGTATATATGTACCACAGCTTCTTTAGCCAATCATCTATCATAGGATGCTTCGGTTGCTTCTATGTCCTGGCCACTATGAATAATGCTGCTATGAACGTCGGTGTGCAAATATCTTTTCGAATATAAGTTTTCAAGTCTTTGGGGGTAAATACCCAGTAGAGAGATTGCTGGATCATATGGTAGATCAATTCTTAGTTTTTTGAGAAAACTCCATACTGTTTTATGTAGTGGCTGTACCAATTTGCAATCCCACCAGCAGCGTATGAGGGTTCCTTTTTCTCTTCACCCTCCCAAACACTTGTTGTTACTTGTCCTGTTGATAATAGCCATTCTTACAGGTGTGAGATGGTATTTCTTTGTGGTTTTGATTTGCATTTCTCTAATAGCTAGCAATGTTGAGCATCCTTTCATATATTTGCTGGCCATTTGTATGTCTTCTTAGGAGAAGTGTCTGTCCAGGTCCTCTGTCCATTTTTGTTGTTATTGAGTCGTATGAGTTCTTTGTATATTTTGGATATTAGGCCCCTATCAGA
>NW_011888822.1:2016326-2017870 GCF_000151845.1 Pteropus vampyrus | reverse complement strand
GTATGAGTTCTTTGTATATTTTGGATATTAGGCCCCTATCAGAGGCGTTGCTTGCAAATATATTTTCCCATCTGGATGGTTGTCTCTGTACCTTGTTGATGATTTCTTTTGCTGAACAGAAACTTTTTAGTTTGAGGTAGTCCCATTCATTTATCTTACCTTTTACTTCCCTTGCCTTGAGGTCAAATTAATAAAATGTCCTTGAGTTTAGTTCCTATGTTTTCTTCTATGCATTTTATTGTTTCAGGTCTTATATTCATGTCTTTCATCCATTTTGAGTTAATTTTGGTATATGGTGATAGACAACAGTCTAGTTTCATTCTTTTGCAGATGGCTTTCCAGTTTTCCCAGCACAATTTATTGAAGATACTCTCCTTTCTCCATTGAATATTTTTGGCTTCTTTGTCAAAAATTATTTGATCATATAAATAAGGGTTTACTTCTGGACTCTCGATTCTGTTCCACTGGTCCGTGTGTCTGTTTTGCTGCCAATATCATGCCGTTTGGATTATTGTCAATTTGTATAATTTGAAGTCGAGCAGAGTGATGCCTCTAGCTTTTTTCTTTTTTTTCTCAGAATGACTTTGATAATTCGGGGTCTTTTGTGCTTCCATACAAATCTGATGATTTTTGTTCTATTTCTTTAAAAAGTGTTCTATTTCTTTAAAAATGAGATTTTGATGGGGATTACATTAAATCTTTATAATGCCTTAGGTAATAAGGTCATTTCAACTATGCTGATTCTTCTAGTCCAAGAACGTGGAATATCTTTCCATTACTTTGTATCTTCTTAAATTTTTTTAATGGAATCTCATAGTTTTCATTATATAGGTCCTTCGTATGTTTTGCTAAGTTTATTCCTAGGTATTTTATTCTTTTTGTTACAATTGCAAAAAGAATTGTTTTTTTTTTTAATTTTTTAATTTTTTTTATTTTTTTGACAATTCATTATTAGAGTATAAGAATGCTATGGATTTTTGAACATTGATTTTGTATCTTGGAACTTTACATTATTTGTTTATTATTTGTAGTAGTGTTCTTGTGGAGTCTTCAGGATTTCTATGTAGAGAATCACGTCATTTGCAAATAGTGACAGTCCGACTTCTTCATTTCCTGTTTGAATGCCTTTTATTTCTTTCTTTTGCCTAATTACACTTGCTAGGACCTCCAATGTTATATTGAATAACGGTAGTGATAGTGGACAGTCTTGTCTTGTTCCTGATTTTACAGGATTTTTGTTTTTCATCATTAAGTATAATGTCAGCTGAGGGTTTGTCATATATGACCTTTATTATGTTGTGGTACTTTCCTTCTATACCTATTTTATTAAGTGTTTTGATCATAAATGGATGCTGTATCTTGTCGAAGGCTTTTTCTGGGTCTATTGATATGACCATATGATTTTTATTTTTTAATTTGTTTATGTGGTGTATCACATTAATCGATTTGCATATGTTGAACCATCCCTATGCCTTTGGGATGAAGCCCACTTGATAATGGTGTATAATCTTTTTAATATGTTGCTGTATTCAGTTCACTAGTAT
>NW_011888822.1:2012421-2016276 GCF_000151845.1 Pteropus vampyrus | reverse complement strand
TTTATGTGGTGTATCACATTAATCGATTTGCATATGTTGAACCATCCCTATGCCTTTGGGATGAAGCCCACTTGATAATGGTGTATAATCTTTTTAATATGTTGCTGTATTCAGTTCACTAGTATCTTATTTAGGATTTTTGCATCTGTGTTCAAGAGAGATGTTGGTCTGTAGTTTTCTTTTTTTATGTTATCCTTACCTGGTTTTGGTATCAAAGTGATATTGGCCTCATAAAATGAGTTGGGAAGTATTGCCTCCCTTTCGATATTTTGGAAGAGTTTGAGGAGAAGAGGTATTAAATCTTCTTTGAATGTTTGGTAGAATTCACTGGTGAAGACATCTGGTCCTGGACTTTTCTTTTTGGTAGGTTTTTGATGATTGTTTCAATTTCCATTCTGCTGATCGGTTTATTTAGATTTTCCAGTTCTTCTTGATTCAGTCTAGGAAGGTCGTATATTTCTAAGATCAGTAAATTTGAGATTTAAACTCAAACATATTAGTAATTATATTAAATGTAAATGGATGAAACATTTCAATTAAGGGCAAATATTGTTACATTGAATTTGAAAATCAACCAAATACATGCTGCTTACAAAAGATATGGCTTAAACATAAGGTGACAGGAAAATTGAAATTAAAAAGATGGAAAATGATATGGCATAAAAACACAAACTAAAAGAAAGGTGGCTTATTTATACCAGTAGTATAAACTTTGATGCAAGAACTATTACTAGAGATAAAAAGACCTTTTCAGAATGATCTAAGTGACAATTCAACATGAATTGTTGAGTTGCAAATAATGACATAATGCATATGCAAATAATGACAGACTCAAATATATAATAACAAAAACGGCTGTAAAAAAAAGGAGAACAAGACAAATCCATAATCATCATAGTGAGAGATTTTAATACATCTCTTTCAGGCAAGAAATTTAGTAGAGATATATAATATTTGAGCAATATAATTAACGATTTGCATGTGTGTCTATGTACGTGTCGTATAACACTGTACCCAACAAATGCAAAATATACATATTATTTTTCTGGTGCATGTGGAACATTTGTTAAAATAAACTTACCTCTGAGTCATGAAGCAAGTGTTGACAAATGTCAAATTATTCTTTCCCAAACTCACAACCCTTATCAAATCATAAGAAAACCATTAGACAAATTAAAAGTGAGGGATATTTTGCAAAACGTTTGATTGATACTTTTCAAAACTGTCAGGGACATGAGAAACTGTTATAGGCCAGAAGAGACTAAAGAGACATACTGACTGAATGTAATATGCTATCCTTGTTTGTATTATGAGAGAGAAAGAGGACATTATAATGGAAAAATTGGAGAAATCAAGCCTGAAGCTTAGTTAATAATAATATACCAGTGTGGGTTTGTTTCTAAGGCCTATCAAATGTATCATGGCATTGTGAGATGTTAACATTGGATGAAAGTGGGTGAGGGGTACACAGGAAGGCCTTGTGCTATCTTTATAACTTCTCTGTAAATCTAAAATTATTCTCCCCCATTTATTAAAAAGAAAAGAAAAGAAAAGGTGAATGACTCAATTCAAAAATGTGCAAAAAATTGAGAGGAACGTAAAAAAAGATGACTGGGTTGTATAGTATGGAAAATTTCTCTCTCTCTCTCTCTCTCTCTCTCTCTCTCTATATATATATATATAATATATATAATACATATTATATATAATGTGTGTATATATATATATATATGTTCTATTTTTTTAAAATTTTCACAACTCTAGAAGATACTCTTGCTATCCTCCATTTCACAGATGAAGAAGCCGAGGCTCAGTGAGATTAAGTTGCTTAACTAAGGATACCGTGTTCATAAGTGGAGGGGCCATGATTCAAATAAGTAAGGCTAGCTCTTGAGCCCAGGCCCTTACTGTTATTCAAAGCAGTATTTCTCGAAGTACAAGTCAGGTGCCACTTGCATCCCAGTCTCAGGGAGACTTGTCAAGTATAGATTCCCAGATGCCCAAAGCGCAGAATCTCTGGAATGATCATAATTTTTCTTAAGGGCACTGAGGTTGAGAACCACTACTCTTTGCTCTAATGACCATGAATGGGAGTGTGACATTTTATCCAAACCCAACCTATCAAGTTTACACAAATATCAAATAATAGAACAGAATAATGTTCTTTGAGTATATGCATGCTGTTGTCTTATACATTCTCTCTCTCATTCACAGATTTTTAAGTGTTTAGATACTTTTCCAACCACTTTCAAACTGTTTCTGGGTTGAATATACATAAAAGAAACATCAAGTTTGTTTAAATAAATTTTTATAGCTCCCAAGAAGAATACTTACCTATTGGTTCCTTCTAGTACATTCTAAATGTTAAGTTGAAGCAATAATTTCATCAGAAGGAATATTATTCTACCTATGCAGTTTTCTATATCAGACCACTTGAGACTGGTAGAAATACCAAATAATGGTATGTCATGTATTTTTTCAGTATAAGATAGACAAAAAGTGATGTGAGAATTATCAAATAATATGTAACAGCTAATTCTTTCCATCTTGAAGACATTATTTTAGCATGTTTCCTTCCCCAAACGCTCTTTTTTGAAAAATGAAGAGAAGATGGGTAAAAGGATAAATAGAGGTTACTAAAGCTTAAGTCTTGCATTCTATCCCCCACCCTAATTTTTGGAAAAAAACATCTAATATTATGTTCTGAAAATTTCTTGGTGGGACAGGAAAAGAAATAATAAGAAATAATAAGACTCTTAGTCATTAGGATTCTGAGATACAGCCAGACCTGGATTTGGGGCCACCTATTCCACCTAACATTGTGATCTTTGGTGAGTTTCTTACCATGGTGAGTTTCTTACCACGTCTCTCTCAGCTTCTTCATTTTAGGTGTGATAGATAATGGTACCAATTTCATGGGACTGAGAATTAAATGAAATAATGCATGTGCAAAGGATAACACAGTGCCTGACACAAAGCAAGTATGCAGAAACATCAGTTACTTTGTAATTATTAGTGTCGATTTGTTCCATGAAACTTACCATTTATGTTTTAAGGAAAGTTTCTTTTTATGGAAACTAAATATCAAATATACTATTAGGAGTTTCCAGAGTTAGGAAACTGATGAAATAAAAACATTTCGTGTGACAGCATCAGCTGGGTGTGGTTTTAAGCATTCTCCTGTGTCAGGTAAATGCTCCCTTAAACAGGTTCCTTATTGTTTCCTGGATTTTGTGTTGTGGAGGTTTCTTTTCTGCTTTCTTCCTGGAACCAGAGTTACTGTTTCCTTTTCTGTGGAGTAGCAGCTTCCTCACCACACAGATTTGAGCAACAAACATAATCTTGTGGTATTGAGGACAAAGTTAATAGAAACTAGTTAGCTTATCAATGTAGTACGTTTTCTGAATATCTCTTAGTTCCATTGCTAAGTGAGAATTACCACAGAATTTTTTTCTCTTTAAAAAATCATTTTCCCTTTTATACAAAGAATATTTAATATAGAACAACTGAAAAATGGAAAAGTAAAACTGTGAAAACAAATACATTCTAATTCTAAAGAAAATTACAGTTAACATTTTCGATTATTGTATTTATTGGAACAACCACACCCACTTGTCTAAGTGGTGTTGTAGCTTGAAAGCATCCATAGACTATATAAATGTATGGCCCACGACACAAAATGTGTAATATCTGCCAGTTTAAGAAAAAGTTTGCAAATTTCTATGCTAGATCATTTGGGTTGTCTTCAGTTTGAGTTAAAAAACGTTGAAATCTTTACCCAGGTGCACAAGTGAGTGGTGTGGGAGTAAGGACACTAATCTGCGTGGTGATGCTCAGCCTTCAAATAAGAGGGGG
>NW_011888822.1:2006821-2012371 GCF_000151845.1 Pteropus vampyrus | reverse complement strand
TGTGATAGATAATGGTACCAATTTCATGGGACTGAGAATTAAATGAAATAATGCATGTGCAAAGGATAACACAGTGCCTGACACAAAGCAAGTATGCAGAAACATCAGTTACTTTGTAATTATTAGTGTCGATTTGTTCCATGAAACTTACCATTTATGTTTTAAGGAAAGTTTCTTTTTATGGAAACTAAATATCAAATATACTATTAGGAGTTTCCAGAGTTAGGAAACTGATGAAATAAAAACATTTCGTGTGACAGCATCAGCTGGGTGTGGTTTTAAGCATTCTCCTGTGTCAGGTAAATGCTCCCTTAAACAGGTTCCTTATTGTTTCCTGGATTTTGTGTTGTGGAGGTTTCTTTTCTGCTTTCTTCCTGGAACCAGAGTTACTGTTTCCTTTTCTGTGGAGTAGCAGCTTCCTCACCACACAGATTTGAGCAACAAACATAATCTTGTGGTATTGAGGACAAAGTTAATAGAAACTAGTTAGCTTATCAATGTAGTACGTTTTCTGAATATCTCTTAGTTCCATTGCTAAGTGAGAATTACCACAGAATTTTTTTCTCTTTAAAAAATCATTTTCCCTTTTATACAAAGAATATTTAATATAGAACAACTGAAAAATGGAAAAGTAAAACTGTGAAAACAAATACATTCTAATTCTAAAGAAAATTACAGTTAACATTTTCGATTATTGTATTTATTGGAACAACCACACCCACTTGTCTAAGTGGTGTTGTAGCTTGAAAGCATCCATAGACTATATAAATGTATGGCCCACGACACAAAATGTGTAATATCTGCCAGTTTAAGAAAAAGTTTGCAAATTTCTATGCTAGATCATTTGGGTTGTCTTCAGTTTGAGTTAAAAAACGTTGAAATCTTTACCCAGGTGCACAAGTGAGTGGTGTGGGAGTAAGGACACTAATCTGCGTGGTGATGCTCAGCCTTCAAATAAGAGGGGGGCATGGGCAGGTCCTTCAAGTTCTCTGAGTGCCAAAAGGAAATCATTGAGTGTCCAGGAGCTTCCCCACTGCCTCGCCCATGTGCTGTAGTGCACCTCCTAAAAGTTTCTTCTGGTTCTGCCCTTAGACTCAGGCAAGCGAAGAACCCAAGTTTTAAAGGAGCCCACATATAACAAATGTGGTTTTTCTTTTCACTTTTGTAAGAAAGCTGAGTAGAAAATTGAGTATATAGTAACTGAGGAAAAATAACCTTTGAACCTATGTAGGCCCTCTTAGCCTGAAGATGCAGGACTGAAGGCTTGCAAGGGTGGACGGTGGAGAATGGGGAACAAAAAAGCACAGCCTCTGTGCTTTTGTTTCAAGTTGGCAGCCCCGAGTCATCACAAGCAGATGTCTAGACAGACTGAGTTTCTCAGATAACTGGGTTATAGTTTGGGGCTTTTTAGAAACAGCTTTTTGAGATATATTCACATACCATACAATTCATTCATTTAAAGTGTACAATGCAGTGATTTTTAGTACACTCACAGTTATGCAATCATCACCACAATCAATTTTAGAATATTTTCATCACATCAAAAAGAAACACATACCTGTTAGCAGTTACTCTAATTTCCTCCTAACCCCCTGAGCACTAGGCAATCACTAATCTAATTTCCATCCCTAGAGCTTTGCCTATTCTAGACATTTCATAAAAATGGAATCATATAATATGTGGTATTTTGTGACTGACTTCTTTCATTTAGCATAATGTTTCCAAGGTTTATCCGTGTCATAGCATATATTAGTACTTCAGTCCTATTTTTTAAAAAATATATATTTTTAAAATTTTTATTGTATATTGGGGTAGCATTTGTTAATATAATTATATCATTTTCAGGTGTACATTATAATTTGACATCTATATATTCTATTGTGTGTTTATCACCCAAAGTCCAGTTTCCTTCAGCTACCATATATTTGATCCCCTTTACCCACTTCTCCCTCCCCTCTACCTCCCCACTCCTTCTCTACCCCCTACATTCTGGTAACCGCTAGACCATTGTTCATGTCCATGAGTCTCTGTTTGCTTGTCCTGTTCATTTGTTGCTTTTAGGTTTATGTCCCACATATAAGTGATATTATGTGATTTTCCACTTTTTTTTGTCTGGCTTATTTCGCTTAGCATGATTATCTCGAGGTCCAACCATGTCGTCGCAAATGGCAGTATTTCATCTTTTCTTATGGCTGAGTAATATTCCATTGTATATATGTACCACGGCTTCTTTAGCCAATCATCTATCGTAGGACGCTTCAGTTGCTTCCATGTCTTGGCCACTGTGAATAATGCTGCTATGAACATCGGTGTGCAGATATCTTTTTGGATATGGATTTTCAAGTCTTTGGGGCAAATTATCCAGTAGAAAGATTGCTGGATCATATGGTAGATCAATTCCTAGTTTTATGAGGAATCTCCATACAGTTTTCCATAGTGGCTGTACCAATTTTCAGTCCCACCAGCAGCGTATGAGGGTTCTTCTTCTCCACATCCTCCCAAACACTTATTACCTTTCCTGTTGATTATAGCCTTTCTAACAGGTGTCAGATGGTGTCTCATTGTGGTTTTGATTTGCATTTCTCTAATAGCTAGCGATGTTGAGCATCCTTTCATATGTTTGCTGGCCATTTGTATGTCTTCTTAGGAGAAGTGTCTGTCCAGGTCCTCTGTCCATTTTTGTTGTTATTGAGTCATATGAGTTCTTTGTATATTTTAAATATTAGGCCCTTATCGGAGGTGTTGCTTGCAAATATATTTTCCCATCTGGATGGTTGTCTCTTTACCTGTTGACGGTTTCTTTTGCTGAGCAGAAGCTTTTTAGTTTGATATAATTCATTCATTTATTTTAGCTTTTACTTCCCTTGCCTTTGAGGTCAAATTTATAAAATCCTCTTTAAGTTCAAGTTCCTTGAGTTTAGTTCCTATGTTTTCTTCTATGCATTTTATTGTTTCAGGTATTACATTCAGGTCCTTAATCCATTGTGAGTTAATTTTGGTGTGTGGTGATGGACAACAGTCTAGTTTCATTCTTTTGCAGATGGTCTTTAAGTTTTCCCAGCACCATTTATTGAAGAGGCTTTTCTTTCTCCACTGTATGTTTTTTGCTTCTTTATCAAAAATTATTTGCCCATATTAATAAGGGTTTACTTCTGGACTCTCGATTCTGTTCCACTGGTCTGTGTGTCTGTTTTGCTGCCAATACCATGCTGTTTTGATTACTGTCACTTTGTAGTATAATTTGAAGTTGGGCAGAGTGATGCCTCCAGCCTCATTCTTTTTTCACAGGATGGCTTTGGCAATTCTTTTGTACTTCCATACAAATCTGATGACTTTTGTTTTATTTCTTTAAAAAATGCTGATGGGATTTTGATGGGGATTGCATTAAATCTGTATAATGCTTTAGATAATATGGTCTTTTAAATTATGTTGATTCTTCCAATCCAAGAACACGGAATATCTTTCCATTTCTTTGTATCTTCTTTGCTTTCTTTGAATAGGGTCTTGTAGTTTACATTATATAGGAACTTCATATGTTTTGTTAAATTTATTCCTAGGTATTTTATTCTTTTTGTTGCAATTGCAAAAGGAATTATTTTTTTTCTACTTCTTTTTCTGACACTTCATTATTAGAGTATAGAATGCTATGGATTTTCGAACATTGATTTTGTATCCAGAAACTTAACTGTATTTGCTTATTGTTTCTAGTAGTGTTCTTGTGGAGTCTTTAGGGTTTCCTATATAGAAAATCATGTCATTCGCAAAGAGTGACAGTTTGACTTCTTTGTTTCCTATATGGATGCCTTTTATTTCTTTCTCTTGTCTGATTGCACTTGTTAGGACCTCCAATGTTATATTGAATAACAGTGGTGATAGTGGACAGCCTTGCCTTGTTCCTGATCTTAGAGGGAAGATTTTTATTTTTTCACCATTAAGAATGTTAGCTGAAGGTTTGTCATATATGGCCTTTACTATGTTAAGGTACTTTCCTTCTATACCTATTTTATTAAGTGTTTTGATCATAAATAGATGCTGTAAATTGTTGAAGGCTTTTTCTGGATCTATTGATATGATCATATGATTCTTATTTTTTAATTTGTTTATGCAGTGTATCACATTAATCGATTTGCATATGTTGAACCATCCCTGTGCCCCTGTGATGAAGCCTGCTTGTTTGTGGGTATATAATCTTTTTAATATGTTACTGTATTCAATTCACTAGTATCTTATTTAGGAATTTTGCATTTGTGTTCATGAGAGATATTGGTCTGTAGTTTTCTTTTTTTCTGTTATCTTTACCAGGTTTTGGTATCAGAGTGATATTGGCCTCATAAAATGATTTGAGAAGTATTGCCTCCCCTTTGATATTTTGGAAGAGTTTGAGGAGAATAGGCATTAAATCTTCTTTGAATGTTTGGTAGAATTCACTGGTTTAGCCATATGGTCCTGGACTTTTCTTTTTGGTAGATTTTTGATGATTGTTTCAATTTCCATTCTGCTGATCGGTCTATTTAGATTTTCCAGTTCTTGATTCAGTTTAGGAAGACTGCATTTTTCTAAGTATTGATCCATTTCTTCTAGGTTATTAAATTTGGTGTTATATACTTTTTCGTAGTATTCTTGTATGATCCTTTGTATTTCTGCGATGTCAGTCACAATTTTCCCTTTTTTATCCCCGATTTTGTTTATTTGTGTCTTTTCTCTAGCCAGAGGGTTGTCAATTTTGCTAAACTTCTCAAATAACCAGCTCTTTATTGCATGTATTTTTTCTAACTTTTTGTTTTGTTTTGTTTTCAATTTCATTTATTTCTGCTCTAATTTTGTTTATACCTTTCCTTCTGCTGACTTTAGGCCTCATTTGTTCTTCCTTTTCTAGTTAAAGATGAAGTGTTAGGTAGTTTATTTGGGCTCGTTCTTATTTTTGGAAATAAGCCTGTAATGATATGAACTTTCCTCTTACGACTGCTTTTGCTGTGTCCCAAAAGTTTTGATATATTGTACTATCATTATCATTCATTTCTACGTATCTCTTGATCTCTCTTTTTATTTCTTCCCTGACCCAGTCATTCTTCAGTAGCATGTTGTTTAATCTCCATTTATTTGTGGTTCTTTCTGCTTTCTTTTTGCAGTTGATCTCTAGTTTTAGAACATGATGATTAGAGAATATAGTTGGTATGATTTCAACCCTCTTTTACTTTTTGAGGCTATCTCTGTGTTCCAGTATGTGTTCGATTCTTGAGAATATTCCATGTGCACTAGAGAAAAATGTATAAGCAGCTGTTTGGGGATGGAAGGCTCTGTATATGTCAATTATGGCCAGTTGGTCTAATGTGTCATTTAAGGATGTTATTTCCTTATCGTTTTTCTGTTTGGATGATCTCTCCATATCCAACAGTAGGGTATTTGGGTCCCCTACTATGATAATGTTTTGGTCTGTTTCTCCCTTTCGTTCTGTTAGTAATTGCTTTATATGTTTTGGGGCTCCCTGATTGGGAGCATAGATATTAATAAGTGTTATGTCTTCTTAGTGCATGATCCCTTTATCATTAT
>NW_011888822.1:1998497-2006771 GCF_000151845.1 Pteropus vampyrus | reverse complement strand
AGATGGTGTCTCATTGTGGTTTTGATTTGCATTTCTCTAATAGCTAGCGATGTTGAGCATCCTTTCATATGTTTGCTGGCCATTTGTATGTCTTCTTAGGAGAAGTGTCTGTCCAGGTCCTCTGTCCATTTTTGTTGTTATTGAGTCATATGAGTTCTTTGTATATTTTAAATATTAGGCCCTTATCGGAGGTGTTGCTTGCAAATATATTTTCCCATCTGGATGGTTGTCTCTTTACCTGTTGACGGTTTCTTTTGCTGAGCAGAAGCTTTTTAGTTTGATATAATTCATTCATTTATTTTAGCTTTTACTTCCCTTGCCTTTGAGGTCAAATTTATAAAATCCTCTTTAAGTTCAAGTTCCTTGAGTTTAGTTCCTATGTTTTCTTCTATGCATTTTATTGTTTCAGGTATTACATTCAGGTCCTTAATCCATTGTGAGTTAATTTTGGTGTGTGGTGATGGACAACAGTCTAGTTTCATTCTTTTGCAGATGGTCTTTAAGTTTTCCCAGCACCATTTATTGAAGAGGCTTTTCTTTCTCCACTGTATGTTTTTTGCTTCTTTATCAAAAATTATTTGCCCATATTAATAAGGGTTTACTTCTGGACTCTCGATTCTGTTCCACTGGTCTGTGTGTCTGTTTTGCTGCCAATACCATGCTGTTTTGATTACTGTCACTTTGTAGTATAATTTGAAGTTGGGCAGAGTGATGCCTCCAGCCTCATTCTTTTTTCACAGGATGGCTTTGGCAATTCTTTTGTACTTCCATACAAATCTGATGACTTTTGTTTTATTTCTTTAAAAAATGCTGATGGGATTTTGATGGGGATTGCATTAAATCTGTATAATGCTTTAGATAATATGGTCTTTTAAATTATGTTGATTCTTCCAATCCAAGAACACGGAATATCTTTCCATTTCTTTGTATCTTCTTTGCTTTCTTTGAATAGGGTCTTGTAGTTTACATTATATAGGAACTTCATATGTTTTGTTAAATTTATTCCTAGGTATTTTATTCTTTTTGTTGCAATTGCAAAAGGAATTATTTTTTTTCTACTTCTTTTTCTGACACTTCATTATTAGAGTATAGAATGCTATGGATTTTCGAACATTGATTTTGTATCCAGAAACTTAACTGTATTTGCTTATTGTTTCTAGTAGTGTTCTTGTGGAGTCTTTAGGGTTTCCTATATAGAAAATCATGTCATTCGCAAAGAGTGACAGTTTGACTTCTTTGTTTCCTATATGGATGCCTTTTATTTCTTTCTCTTGTCTGATTGCACTTGTTAGGACCTCCAATGTTATATTGAATAACAGTGGTGATAGTGGACAGCCTTGCCTTGTTCCTGATCTTAGAGGGAAGATTTTTATTTTTTCACCATTAAGAATGTTAGCTGAAGGTTTGTCATATATGGCCTTTACTATGTTAAGGTACTTTCCTTCTATACCTATTTTATTAAGTGTTTTGATCATAAATAGATGCTGTAAATTGTTGAAGGCTTTTTCTGGATCTATTGATATGATCATATGATTCTTATTTTTTAATTTGTTTATGCAGTGTATCACATTAATCGATTTGCATATGTTGAACCATCCCTGTGCCCCTGTGATGAAGCCTGCTTGTTTGTGGGTATATAATCTTTTTAATATGTTACTGTATTCAATTCACTAGTATCTTATTTAGGAATTTTGCATTTGTGTTCATGAGAGATATTGGTCTGTAGTTTTCTTTTTTTCTGTTATCTTTACCAGGTTTTGGTATCAGAGTGATATTGGCCTCATAAAATGATTTGAGAAGTATTGCCTCCCCTTTGATATTTTGGAAGAGTTTGAGGAGAACAGGCATTAAATCTTCTTTGAATGTTTGGTAGAATTCACTGGTTTAGCCATATGGTCCTGGACTTTTCTTTTTGGTAGATTTTTGATGATTGTTTCAATTTCCATTCTGCTGATCGGTCTATTTAGATTTTCCAGTTCTTGATTCAGTTTAGGAAGACTGCATTTTTCTAAGTATTGATCCATTTCTTCTAGGTTATTAAATTTGGTGTTATATACTTTTTCGTAGTATTCTTGTATGATCCTTTGTATTTCTGCGATGTCAGTCACAATTTTCCCTTTTTTATCCCCGATTTTATTTATTTGTGTCTTTTCTCTAGCCAGAGGGTTGTCAATTTTGCTAAACTTCTCAAATAACCAGCTCTTTATTGCATGTATTTTTTCTAACTTTTTGTTTTGTTTTGTTTTCAATTTCATTTATTTCTGCTCTAATTTCGTTTATACCTTTCCTTCTGCTGACTTTAGGCCTCATTTGTTCTTCCTTTTCTAGTTAAAGATGAAGTGTTAGGTAGTTTATTTGGGCTCGTTCTTATTTTTGGAAATAAGCCTGTAATGATATGAACTTTCCTCTTATGACTGCTTTTGCTGTGTCCCAAAAGTTTTGATATATTGTACTATCATTATCATTCATTTCTATGTATCTCTTGATCTCTCTTTTTATTTCTTCCCTGACCCAGTCATTCTTCAGTAGCATGTTGTTTAATCTCCATTTATTTGTGGTTCTTTCTGCTTTCTTTTTGCAGTTGATCTCTAGTTTTAGAACATGATGATTAGAGAATATAGTTGGTATGATTTCAACCCTCTTTTACTTTTTGAGGCTATCTCTGTGTTCCAGTATGTGTTCGATTCTTGAGAATATTCCATGTGCACTAGAGAAAAATATATAAGCAGCTGTTTGGGGATGGAAGGCTCTGTATATGTCAATTATGGCCAGTTGGTCTAATGTGTCATTTAAGGATGTTATTTCCTTATCGTTTTTCTGTTTGGATGATCTCTCCATATCCAACAGTAGGGTATTTGGGTCCCCTACTATGATAATGTTTTGGTCTGTTTCTCCCTTTCGTTCTGTTAGTAATTGCTTTATATGTTTTGGGGCTCCCTGATTGGGAGCATAGATATTAATAAGTGTTATGTCTTCTTAGTGCATGATCCCTTTATCATTATGAAGTGTCCCTCAGTATCTTTCTTTTCCTGTTTTATGTTGCAGTCTATTTTGTCTGATATTAGTGCCACTACTCCCACTTTTCTCTGAATGCCATTTGCTCGAAGTGTTATTTTCAACCTTTTCACTTTGTCTATGTTTGTCTTTGGAGCTGAGATGTGTCTCCTGAAGGCAGCATATGGTTGGTTTTTTGTTGTTTTTTTTTTTGATCCATTCTGCAACTCTGTGTCTTATTGGTGAGTTCAGTCCATTTACATTTAGGGTGATTATTGAAATATGAGGTCTTCTTATAGCCATTTTATCTTTTGCTTTCTGGTAGCTCCATGTTTCCATTGCTTCCTTGTCCTTATATTTCTCTTTTCTTTATTTTGGTAGGCTTTTGTGGGTTTTACCTCTGGTTCTTCTTGTTTTATGTTATGTTCTTCAGTTCTGAATCTTTGGTGTGTGGTTACCATTACGAATATGAAAAAGATAGAGATATATATCCATTTTCTTCTGTGTGTGCTTTATCTCCATTTCCCTTTGTGAATTTGGATCTTTGAATCCTCCCCTTTTCAGTCATTGTTGTCTCAATTTGTCCCTATGTATGCTGAACGTTCATTACTATCTTGCTATAGCAATTCTCTTCTTATTTAAGCTTCTATTTGCCTGATAGCCATTTTACTCCTAATTATGTATTTTTTTTGGTCATTTTGTTTTAGGTGAGCTGACCTCTTTCAGAATTTCCTATAGTGCAGGCCTCATAGTGGAGAATTCCCTCAATTTTTGTATGTCTGGAAAGATCTTAATTTCTCCTTCATATCTAAAAGAGAGCTTAGCTGGATACATAATTCTAGGCTGGTAGTTCCTTTCACTTGATAGTTTAAATATTTGATTCCATTCCTTTTGGGCTTGTAAGGTTTGCGCTGAGAAGTCTGAGGATAATCTAATGGGTTTTCCTTTATAAGTTACTGTTTTCTTCTCCCTGGCTGCCCTGAAAATTCTATCTTTGTCGTTGATTTTTGATAAGTTTAATACAATGTGTCTTGGTGTAAGCCTTTTCGGGTTGAGATAATTGGGTGTTCTGTTGACTTCTTGAATTCCAAGCTCCAGCTCATTCCTTAGATTTGGGAAATTCTTGTCCACTATTAGTCTGAAAATGATTTCTAGTCCCTGTCCCTTTTCCTTGCCTTTGATAATACCCATTATTCTTATGTTTCTTCTCCTGATGGCATCAGCTAGTTGTTGAATTTTTCTTTCATTATTTTTCATTCTTTGGTTTCTCTCTTTTTCCTTCTGATTTATTTCTAGATTTCTGTCTTTGATATCACTGATCCTTTCCTCCATTTGGTCGACTCTATTTCCCAAGCTTGCTCTTTCATTTTTCAACTCTTGCAGTATGTTCTTCATCTCCAGGAGTTCTATTTTTTTTTTTTTTTGAGGGTTTCAATCTCCCTGTTCTGCTCATCTAGTTGTTTTTTCAGTTCCTGAAATTGTTGATATAACTCGTTTCGGAACTCACTGAGTTTTTTTCGGAAGTACCATCCTGAATTTTCTGTCATTTAAGTCGCATATTTCTATGTCTGTAAGCTCATTTTATGGAGATTTTTATCTTTCTTTCTGAGATGCCTTGTCATCTTGATTGTTCCTGGTGTTTAATGGACTATTTCTCCGCCTGGGCATTAATGGAAGTGTATTCTGCTTTTTTCCAGAAAGAAGATTTATTATATAAAGGTCTCTTTTTAGCCTGCTGCAAAGAAGCCACTTTACTTTTGATTCCAGTAGGTGGTGTCTAAGCCTCTTGGATTCCTGCTTTATATAAAGCCTAAATAATGTCTTTTTTATTTTCTTGTAGATATTTAATCACACTCACTACCCTCATTTTCAGTCCTCATCAGTGTCAGTGTCAGTGACAGTCTCGGCAGCATTTGCTCAGATTTCCCTGGGGTGCTGCGGTGTTCCGTCTCGGAGATTATGGGAGGGTCTTCTGGGTTGAGGGTTGGGGGCTGTGGCTCAGGTACACCAGGGCTGGTAAAAATCGACTCTTGTTTCTCTGCGGTCCAGGCCCACTTCTCTGCTTTCTGCTCTGATGACTGGTCCCTGCTGCCAGCTGCATGGACTCAAAGTATTTCCAGGCTGGGCTGATCAGGAAAGTTGCTGCACCTTCACCCCTCCCCATCTTCCTGCAGGGAGCTCCAGAGGCTAGGAGAGGCAGCTTCTTTATTCGTCCCAGTCCACCACCTGACCTGTGGTAGTTCTTATGAGCAGATCTCATGCTCAGACATGCTGGTGTGCAGTTTGGGTATTTTTTGTTGAGTTTCAAATGTTCATCTTATTGTCGTTTCAAGGTGAGAGATCTGAGTATGTCTCTCACTCTGTCATGCTTCCCAGAATCCTCACTGAGAGAAAGGCAATACCAGTTCAACTCTGACTTCTTCAAAGCAGCAGAAAAAACGTTGGAGTGATGGGAGTTCTGGTAACACACACATCTCTAGGTTCTTTTCACTGCTGAAGAAATGGATTTCAACACAGTGAATATGAGAAATATTTGCTTATTAGAAGCACATTGTGAGATAGAAGACAAGTCAAACCTAAAACCAGCTAGCCATGTGGAAATGAGGTTATGTACCCCTAATGAGGGGGTACGGGTTACAGCCTGGGAAGATGGAGAGCTGTTATAACGTCACTCCTTTTTATTGTCAAAGATCCCATTGTCCATTCATTAGTTGATGAACATTTGGGCTGTTTTTACTTTTTTGGTTATTTAGAATAATGTTGATATATGAAAATTTATGTATAAGTTTTTGTGTGGACGTGTTTTTACGTCTCTTGGCTACCTAAGAGTAGAGTTGCTGGATCATGTGATAACAATTTGGAGAAAGTGCCAAACTGTTTTCTAAGGTGGCTGCACCATTTTACATTCACACTAGAAATATATGAGAATTTCAATTTCTCCGTATCCTTGTCAACATTTATTATTATCTGTCTTTTTGGTTATAGTAATTTTAGTAGGGAAAAAGTAGTATCTCACTGTGTTTTGATTTACATTTCCCTAATGAGTGAAGATGTTGAACATTTTCAAGTGTTTATTCATTATTTGTATACCTTCTTTAGAAAAAAAAATGTCTATTTGAATCTTGTGCATTTGAAAATTAGGTTGTCTTTTTATAATTGAGGTGCAATAGCTCTTTATTAGATATAATGTTTGCAAATGTTTTCTCCCATTCCATGGGTGTTCATTTTCTTAATGGTGTTATTTGAAGCATAACAAGTTTCAATTTTTAATGCTTAGTCTCCCAAAGTCTAATTTATCTATTTTTCTTTCGTCACATGTGTGAATGGTGTTGTATCTAAGCTTTGTCTAAACCAAGATAATGAAGATTTACTCCTATGTTTTCTTCTAAGAGTTTTACAGTTATACCTCTTAAATTTAGGTCTATGATCCACTTTGAGTCAAGTTTTCTACATGGTAGGGATTGAACCATATTCTTTTGTTCATGCATATCCCAATTTGTAGAAAAGGCTACTACTTTCCCCATCGAATTGTTTTGGTACTCTTATGAAAAATCAATCAACCATAAATGTGAGGTTATATTTTGGATTTTAAAGTCTATTTCATTGATCTTTATGTGTATCCTTATAGACATATATCATGCTGTCTTGATTAGTGGAACTTTGTAGTTAGTTTTGAAATTGGGAAGTATGAGTCTTCCAACTTTGTTCTTTTTTCAAAGTCGTTTTGGCTATTCCGGATCCTAAGCATTTTCATGTGAATTGTAAGATCGGTCTGTTGATTTCTCCATAAAAGCTAGCTTAGATTTTGATGTGGATTGCACTGAATCTGCTGATCAATTTAAGAAGTAGTCCATCTAAACAATATTAAGTCTTCTAATCCATGAATTAGAATGTCTTTCAATTTATTTAAGTCTTCTTGAATTTCTTTCAAAATGTTTTAGTTTTCAGAGTATACATTTTTTACTGCTTTTGTTAAGTTTATGCCTCAGTATTTTATTCTTTCTGATGCTACTGTAGATGGAATTATTTTCTTAATTTTGATTTTGGATTGTTTATTACTAGTGTCTAGACATACAGTTGATTTTTGTATGTTGATATTGTATCCTGCAAACTTGTGGAACTTGATCATGAGTACTAATAGATTTTAGTCTAGTTACCATCCACAGGTCCTGAGCCAGAGCCATGGTCTAGCTTCCATCTTGCCCTGCTCAGTGTTAGGCTGGGGCTAGGTTGATTTATAACTTCTAAATATTTCAACATGCTATGTGGTCTCCATTTTCCCTGGGTTCCACAAATAACAGGGGTGGGTTTGTTTGGTATCTGCAACTCTACTGCCTCAATACTCCCACCGCTATCCACTTGCCTCTAGTCTAATGCATAATATCCTATTATTTAGATAGTCATTCTCTTAGGTTAATAATAATGCTCTTAAAGGCATTATTCTTTTAAGACTCCTCTTTATCAGGGACAGATTGTTGAATTGAGGCTATATGGCTGACCACATGTCAAACACAGTGTAAAATAAATGTGATTAAACTAAGAGTGCGTCTTTGGGGGAGGAGGGAGAGTAGGGAATCATGATCATGGTAGCTATAATGCCTCCCCTCTTTAAATGGAAGAAGTAAAAGGTAAACTTTGTTTCTTAATATCTGAATTCAGGAGAAAGCTAGGCTTTTCTCCAAAATGATTTTTTTCTCTTCGTTTTATTTTTTTCTTTTCATTATTTTTATGATATATTAAATTGAACCATTTACTGCAGTATGCTAGTTAAGACAATTTCCTTAGCATTTGCTGAATGATTTGGCAGGCTAGACGTCCTAGAGCTAAATTGTAAAATCCCATTAAAACCATTAAAACCTAGTCATATAAAAATAAAAGATGCTGCCTGGTGCACTGCATGACATGTTATGGTGAAGTCTTAACGCATTACAATAACAAATGCCAAAAAGAAGTGACTACTGTGTAATAGAATATGATGAAGAGAGAGGAGTAGATTAGTGATGCAGCCAACTGCATTTAATTAAATCTCATGTCCAAATTAGTTCCCTGATTGGCATGTTAAAAGAAAACATGTTTACTGTAATAGTTCAAGTAGCACAATTGTTGTTTTAGGAAACAGACCTTTTAGCCTCTTTTTTATTTCTTGTCTTCAAATTTCTTGTCACTTCAAGAATAAAGCAGGTATTACTGAAGTCACTCATCTCTCAGGTGAAGAAATAGGTTCACATCGGAGTAAGTAGCTTACCTAAGTCACTAGCTAGTAAGGGACAGAGCTGGAAT
>NW_011888822.1:1995839-1998447 GCF_000151845.1 Pteropus vampyrus | reverse complement strand
TCTTTGGGGGAGGAGGGAGAGTAGGGAATCATGATCATGGTAGCTATAATGCCTCCCCTCTTTAAATGGAAGAAGTAAAAGGTAAACTTTGTTTCTTAATATCTGAATTCAGGAGAAAGCTAGGCTTTTCTCCAAAATGATTTTTTTCTCTTCGTTTTATTTTTTTCTTTTCATTATTTTTATGATATATTAAATTGAACCATTTACTGCAGTATGCTAGTTAAGACAATTTCCTTAGCATTTGCTGAATGATTTGGCAGGCTAGACGTCCTAGAGCTAAATTGTAAAATCCCATTAAAACCATTAAAACCTAGTCATATAAAAATAAAAGATGCTGCCTGGTGCACTGCATGACATGTTATGGTGAAGTCTTAACACATTACAATAACAAATGCCAAAAAGAAGTGACTACTGTGTAATAGAATATGATGAAGAGAGAGGAGTAGATTAGTGATGCAGCCAACTGCATTTAATTAAATCTCATGTCCAAATTAGTTCCCTGATTGGCATGTTAAAAGAAAACATGTTTACTGTAATAGTTCAAGTAGCACAATTGTTGTTTTAGCAAACAGACCTTTTAGCCTCTTTTTTATTTCTTGTCTTCAAATTTCTTGTCACTTCAAGAATAAAGCAGGTATTACTGAAGTCACTCATCTCTCAGGTGAAGAAATAGGTTCACATCGGAGTAAGTAGCTTACCTAAGTCACTAGCTAGTAAGGGACAGAGCTGGAATGCAAACTTAGGTCAAGAAGTTTCCAGAGTTTGTGCTCTTTCATCTATGCCAAGGGTTGGCCAACTATAGCCTGGAGGCCCAATCTGGCCAGCTGTCTGTTTTTGTACAGTCCAAGAGCTAAGAATTATTATATTTTTAAATGGATGAAAAAAATCAAAAGAAGAACGATATTTCATGACATGTGAAAATTATATGAAATTCAAACTTCAATGTTTCTATGTAATGTTTTGTTGGAACACGGCCACATTCATTCATTTATATGTTGTCCATGGCTGCTTTAACAATACAGTCAAAGGGCTGAGTAGTTGCAACAGAGATTATATGGCCAGCAAAGACCAAAATATTTACTTTCTGTCCCTTTATAGAAAAAGTTTGCCTGCAGCACTCCTCACATACTAAATTAAACATTCAATGGGAGGCTGGGGCCATGGATCTGTGTCTTTTTAATAAATACTTCTCAAAGCAGTTATTATTGCTACCTTATATTATAATTATTTGTGTATTTCCTCTCATTACTCTACCAATTCTTGAGGGCTAGGACCTTGCTGAAGTATCTTTGAATGAATAAATGAGAGTGACGTTCATGTGTTATATTAGAAAATATGCTTCTGAGTTCCTACTATATTCCAGATACTCCTCAGTGATAAAACAGAATATCTACAATCTGGAGAGATAAGTAAAAGGGCTCAGATAAAGCTACATGATAAGAGGCCCACATTAATTGAATAGAATAATGCTTGCTATTCATAATGGCAACTCATAAAACTCTTCCAAATTCAAAGATTAAATGTTGTGAATAAACCTAATGAATTTAAAAATATTTTTTAAACTTTGACTTCATTGCAATTTTCTAGGAACTGTTTAAAGCTCCCTTTGTCAATATGTTATGGTACCATAGTAGAAGAAAAACTAAATTTTCATTTATAATATTACCTCTATTCTTTGGTCATGGAAAGAGCAGCTGTTACCACACTGCCAAAGCAGGGTCAGTTATACATTCCATGAAGAATAGAAAGATGAAAATGACGATGCCATTAGGAAAAACAAAAAACTGACAACTTAAAAAAAAAAACACTTTCTGTAGATTTATGTATTAATTATCTATGCCTGTGTAATAAATTATACAAACTTATGAGCAGAAAACAGCATACTCTTTATCTCATAATTTCTATGTGTCAAGAATCCGTGGCTTGGTGGGTAACTCTGGCTAAGGACCTTGTAAGATTACATAACCAAGACTGCACTCATCTCTAGACTCAGCAGAGGCTGGGAATCTACTTCTAAGCTCCATATTTATTCATTAAGTAAGCCACATTCTTATTTATTAGAAGTAACTCACCCGATACAGCCCACCCTTAAGGAGAGGCACTTAAAGACATAACTATCAAGAGGCATTAAACCACAGTTTAATTTTTCCAATTACAAATGTAATAAATACATAAAAATTCAACTGCTGAGAAATACCATTCATTGATAAAATATGTATTGAGCATATATAGTGTGACAGGCGTGAGGGATGCAATAATGTTCAAAACAAGCAGGTTTCCTGCCTTCCTGTAGCTTACATTCTGGGGGACAGTCTGATGGAACTAAAACATGTAGAATTGCAGTGCTTGTATGCAAGAAGGCTCTCAAAAGATGTTAGTTATTTTTATTTTTGCAGAGTAGGCATCCGGTCACAGAACTAGAGCCAGGCTACCCAGTCTATGATATCTCTACTCCTACTGTAGACAAACATGATTTGCTTAACCAGAGCAGAAATGACCTTTCTTTTGCTCATGCTTGAAAGAGGCAATTCCTAATAGTTTGCAATACTATACACTTGTAACAGACTTTGTCGCATTTGTGTTTTTAAATTAGTTTTTTCCAGAAAAA
>NW_011888822.1:1993425-1995789 GCF_000151845.1 Pteropus vampyrus | reverse complement strand
GAATAGAATAATGCTTGCTATTCATAATGGCAACTCATAAAACTCTTCCAAATTCAAAGATTAAATGTTGTGAATAAACCTAATGAATTTAAAAATATTTTTTAAACTTTGACTTCATTGCAATTTTCTAGGAACTGTTTAAAGCTCCCTTTGTCAATATGTTATGGTACCATAGTAGAAGAAAAACTAAATTTTCATTTATAATATTACCTCTATTCTTTGGTCATGGAAAGAGCAGCTGTTACCACACTGCCAAAGCAGGGTCAGTTATACATTCCATGAAGAACAGAAAGATGAAAATGACGATGCCATTAGGAAAAACAAAAAACTGACAACTTAAAAAAAAAAACACTTTCTGTAGATTTATGTATTAATTATCTATGTCTGTGTAATAAATTATACAAACTTATGAGCAGAAAACAGCATACTCTTTATCTCATAATTTCTATGTGTCAAGAATCCGTGGCTTGGTGGGTAACTCTGGCTAAGGACCTTGTAAGATTACATAACCAAGACTGCACTCATCTCTAGACTCAGCAGAGGCTGGGAATCTACTTCTAAGCTCCATATTTATTCATTAAGTAAGCCACATTCTTATTTATTAGAAGTAACTCACCCGATACAGCCCACCCTTAAGGAGAGGCACTTAAAGACATAACTATCAAGAGGCATTAAACCACAGTTTAATTTTTCCAATTACAAATGTAATAAATACATAAAAATTCAACTGCTGAGAAATACCATTCATTGATAAAATATGTATTGAGCATATATAGTGTGACAGGCGTGAGGGATGCAATAATGTTCAAAACAAGCAGGTTTCCTGCCTTCCTGTAGCTTACATTCTGGGGGACAGTCTGATGGAACTAAAACATGTAGAATTGCAGTGCTTGTATGCAAGAAGGCTCTCAAAAGATGTTAGTTATTTTTATTTTTGCAGAGTAGGCATCCGGTCACAGAACTAGAGCCAGGCTACCCAGTCTATGATATCTCTACTCCTACTGTAGACAAACATGATTTGCTTAACCAGAGCAGAAATGACCTTTCTTTTGCTCATGCTTGAAAGAGGCAATTCCTAATAGTTTGCAATACTATACACTTGTAACAGACTTTGTCGCATTTGTGTTTTTAAATTAGTTTTTTCCAGAAAAACGTAAAACACTAAAAAGTCCCATGGAAGTAGCTGTTCTAGTAGTTTTCCTGGAGTGCCCTTCTGACCACTGTATCTTTTTGTACTACACACATTGAGTTGACCTAACGTCTTCCAGCTCTGAATTATTTTAATTGCTTTTTTCTCTGGGTGCATCTTTTCAGTCTCTCAAGTGCGCTTTAAAAAATGGCTTCTTGAACTATGCACAAGATTTCAAATGTGTGCCTAGTTATGGCACAGTATTCTGTGGTTGCTTTCTTTAATTAATATTCCAAATCTCAAAAACTGTCTCAAGATTTTAATTGACTTTTATCACCCCATCTCATTCAAGTACTCTGTGCTGGCCATCCCTGTATGTTATTAATAAACTATGCGTACTGTGCTTTTTCCCTCTGCCTGATGTTTGGTTCTTTCTTGAACTTTGTTTTGAACAATTGAAGGATAATTTATTGCACTGGGTTTCTATCATTATTATGGTCAGCTATTGTTTGCTATACTAATTAGGATAAAACTGCCAATCGAAGCAGTTACTCACTTTTGAGAATAGACATAGCTTGTTTGTCTTGTACATAAATTCCCTCACAGAGTACAGAACTAACCCTCACACCATTGAGAGAAGTATACTAACAAATCTGAGTTATAAAATATTCTTATAGAATTGTTGATTTAGTCTCCCAGGTTTAGAAACACATTCTTAAAATATAATAAAAAGAGTTTTAATGAATACTGTAGTTCATTAAAAATCGATTTTTTAAAATATTCTTTAAAATACTTGGCATAAGTTCTTCCATTCATCACTCTTCATTGTTAACTTCATAGATCTGCCTAATTAAACATTCTCCCAGACTCCAAGAAATTTCACATGGGTTTCCACCAAATTAACGCCATTGAGGTAGTGGTAGTTGTCCACCTGAAGCCTGTTGATCTTTTCTGTGGACTGAGCTACTGATAGGATTTCTAGGCATGGAACATCTGTTTGTAGCTGTGTTGACTTTTCCTTGATCAAACAGAACACTTTCTAATGCTCTTTTTAAGTCCATAGATCCACCCGAAAGGGAAAGCATAGCCAACCTCTACTCAGATCACCTAGGTACATAGACACTACTATGTAAGCAGTTACTTTCACTAATAAATGACAAGAAAACACATTACAAGGACTTTAGCCCAGTGAAGAAGAATCAGAGGAGGCACACCTTATAACTTTAGGATTCTTT
>NW_011888822.1:1986081-1991555 GCF_000151845.1 Pteropus vampyrus | reverse complement strand
ATCTCAAGGGAAATTGAAAAAAAATGCAAAACATTGAACTTAATGAAGCACTTTATATCAAATTTATAGGACACAGCAAAAGAAGTGATGAAAGGAAAATTTATAGGATTAATGCTTATATTAGAAAAGGTGGAAAGTCTCAAATCAATAATCTAAGTCCTCACTCAAGAGCCTAGATTGAAGAGTACTCAATGAAGTGACTGTTGATAAAGGTCAGGGCAGGGTTAAAAGAAACTAACATGGGATAGTGAAGCACCTGGAGTTTAACAGGAGTAGAAAGTACTAACACCCGTTAAGCCTGAAGGCACAAGAAGGAGGAGTTTCTGCTGAAACCTGGTGAGCACTGCAGCTCTAGGATAAGGTGGCCTGGAAGGAGTTCAGCGTTTGTTACGGGATTGCAGCCACTGCCAACTCATCAGAGGAAAAGTACCCTGACTTCTCTCTCTTTCCATCCTCTGATCTCCTATGGTGTTGTCCACTGACTGAATCTGAAAGAAAGCCAGAGGGCAAGGAAGATTTGTTCTATAAAGGCCTCCCAGAGCATAGAATAGGGAGCATAGAATGATGGAGAGTTGGTCCGAAGGGACAAACAGAGAATATTCAGCACAATTTCTTTTAAAGATATCTAAGAACTTCAAATATATAAGTCAATTATTTTCTAGAAAAGTCTCTAGACTAATAAGTATAAAAGCTATTTGTAATCATCAAAAATATAAGGATTTGAATAAAGATGTTAGATTTTAAAGAGCTTGAGCTACTTGAAAGTAATCGCCTCACTTATTTAAATAGCTGCCCTTCCCTCCGACCTATATATAATCAACAGTTTATGAAAAAATATTGCTAAGCAATGGTAGACATTAGCTTGAGCTTGGAAATATAAGCAGACTAGTGTTTGACTCTTGGCTCTATCTTTTTTCTCACTGGGTGACCTTGGGCAAGTTACTTAACCTCTCTGAGCTTCTGTTTACTCATCTGCAAAATAGTTGTGAAAATATCTACTTCCAAGAATGGTTGTGTAGCTAAGAGAATTAAATGAAAGATGCATTTGAAGGCACCTGGTAAGAGCTCAATACATGTTGATTGAATTTGAATCACAAATTCCAAATTAGTGGCTTCAAAATTCATGAGGAAGGCCACAAGTTAGAATTGAGCGAATTTTTAAAAAGAGAGGAAAATCTGTGTTTAGACTGTTAATGTCATCTATCACTCAATTATGATAATATGATCAGCAAACTGTTCTCTATTGACAGATTTTTGCCATGTTTTGATTACAAATGTGAAATCCTACTGGAATTCATTTCATATTAGGAATTTAATGAATTTCTTAATTATCTGATAACCAGCAAAAAAAAAAAGCAAGTCTTTTGGTATAAGATGCTAGTTACATCAAGAGTTTGTGCTTCACCCATTTATTCAAAATTGAGCATTATTGATGAGCATCAGCTAAAAGGAAGCCTAAGGTGTATCTTTCTTCAGCCCCTCTCAAACAGGTTGCCATGGTAATGTTGACAATCACAAATTTTTAATAGAGGCTACTGAAGGTGTGAGGAAAAAAATAATGCAGGTAGGGTTTCAATTCAGAAATATTTTAATTCCTATGGTATTAGCCAGGTTTCCTTTCGGTTGCAAGCTCAGATCTGATTATTATAAACATTTATCAATTTTAGCAATCTTTCTTTCTATTAATTATCCTTTTATTGGCATAGTTTTCAAGAACAAGCCAGCTGTACTATTCTAATAGAAAGGTGTATTTTATACACAAGAATTACCCTGCTGGGTCAGAGCCACACTCTTTGTAAGCTGCCTGTGACAGAGGCCTTAGAATCGTATCAATTGCTTTCCTTTTCAAAGTAATTTTGAGACCCATGGCTGTTACTACTAGATTTTAATTAAACAAAGAATAGATGTAAAGGATCATCTATATTCAGATGGTCAAAATTTCTAGCAGCAGAATAGTGTCCCTCTACTCATGCACATGCATACACATGCAATCTTGCAAAATCCATCATTTAATAAGTACCAAGACAGCAGGAGCCTTTTAGTTCTTTTTTCACACTATCCCTAGTGCCTAGATCAGTGGCTGGCACATAGTTTGTAAATGTAGTATAGGATGGCTGTTTAGATCACGGATCAGCAAACTTTTTTTTTTTTTTAATAAAGAATCAGGCAGTGGCGTTTTTATACACCAATGATGAACTTTCAGGAAGAGAAATTAAGAAAACAATCCCATTTACAATTGCGTCAAAAATAATAAAATACCTGAGAATCAAATTAACCAAGGAGGTTTACCTGTTCTCAGAAAATTATGTCATTAAAAAAAGAAATTGAAGAAGATACAAATAAATGGAAGCATATATCATGTTCATGGGTAGGAAGAATCAATATCATTAAAATGGCCATACTACCAAAGCAATCTGTAGATTTAATGCAATCCCTATCAAAATCCCTACCTATGCAATCCCTACAAATGACATTTTTCACAGGGCTAGAACAAATAATCCTAAAATTCAAATGGAACCATAAAAGACCCTGAATAACCACAACAATCTTGAGAAAGAAGAACAAAGTTGGAGGTATCAAACTATATATCAAACTATACTACAAACTATGCTATAGTAATCAAAACAGCATGGTACTGGCATAAAAACAGATACATTGATCAGTGTAACAGAATAGGGAGCCCAGAAATAAATCCACACCTATGTGCTCACTTAATATATGACAAAGGAAGCAAGAATATACAATGGGGTAAAGATAGTTCTTCAATAAATGGTGCTGGGAAAATTGGACAGATACATGCAAAAAATATAAGAAACTGGACCACCTTCTTACACTGTATACAAGAATAGACTCAAAATGGGTTAAAGACTTAAATGTAAGACCAGAAACCATAAAAATTCTCTCTGATATTGCTACTGATATTGCTACTAGTAATTTATTTTTGGATATATTTCCTCAGGCAAGGGAAACAAAAGAAAAAATAAACAAATTAGACTACTTCAAACTAAAAACTTTTGCACAGCAAAGGAAACCATCGACAAAACAAAAAGACAACCAACTGAACAGGAGAAGATATTCGCATATGAAACATCTGATAAGAAGTTAGTTAATATCCAAAATATATAAGAACTCATACAACTACATAACAACAAAAAAACCCAAACAATCCAATTAAAAAATGGGCAGAAGACCTGAACAGATATTTCTCCAAAGAGGAAATACAGATGGCCAATAAGCATATGAAAAGATGGTCAAGGTCACTAATCATCAGAGAAATGCAAATTAAAACTTCGATGAAATATCATTTTATACCTATCAGAATGGCTACCATCAATAAATCAAAGAACAAGTGTTGGAGAGGATATGGAGAAAAGGGAGCCCTCATACACTGTTGATGGGATTGTAAATAGGACCAGCCACTATGGAAAACCGTCTGGAGGTTTATTAAAATATTAAAAATAGAACTACCTTTTGATTCAGGAATTGCACTTCTGGGTATTTATCTAAAGAAAATCAAAACAATAATTCGTAAAGATCTGTGCATCTCTATGTTCACGGCAGCACAATTTATAATAGCCAAGTATGGAAGCAACCTAAATGCCCATCAACAGACGATTGGATATATACAATGGAATATTACTCAGTCATTAAAAAAAATGAAATCCTACCATTTGCAACAACATGGATAGACTTAGGCGTTATTATGCTGAGTGAAATAAGTCAGACAGAGAAAGATAAATACCATATAATTTCATTTATATGAGGAATCTAAGGAACAAAAAGAACAGACTAATCAAAAACAGACTCACAAACATAGAGGACAATCTGGTGACAGCCAGGGGGAAGGGGGTTTGGGGGGCTGAGAGAAAGGGGTGAAGGGTTAAAGAAGTACTAATTAGTAGTTGATAGATGGTCATGAGGTGGAACACGGCATAGGGAATGCAGTTAGCATTAATGTAATGGCTAGGTGGAGAGCCAGAAGAGAGAAAGAGCAATTAGGGAGATCGTTTTATAAACTATATAAATGTCTAACCAATATGCTGTATACTTGAAACAATAATAAAATTAAAAAGAAAAGAAAAAAAAGAATCAGGTAGCAAATATATTAGGGTTTTCGGGCCATATGATGTCTGCCACAACTACTCGACTCTGCCATTATAGCAGAAACAGGCATAGACAACACATAAACAAGTGGGCATGGCTTTTCCAATAAAACTTTGTTTACAAAAACAAATCAAGAATCAGATTTGGCCCATGGGTTATAGTTTACCAACCCAATCTGTCAATCTCTAGTTTAGAATATGCATCTATAGCTGGACTGAATGGGTGTTTATCCTGGCACTGCCACTCCTTAATTGTGTGAATTCGACACAAAGTTAGTAATAGAGGGATTTATTAAGTTCTCTGTGGCTCGGTTTCTTCACCTGTGAAAAGTGAGGTAATAATAGAGTCTTCTGTTATCACGTTTCATGAATGAGTATGTGTGAAGCTTTAGGACAAAGATCTGCCTTGCGCGTGAGTATTCATTACTATTACCGTTTGCTGAGTCAACATTAAATAGACAAATCAGTCTTAAGAGTACAAAACACAAGTATGCCTTTAAATATATAGCATTTTACTTTCTTTAAAGATAGTCAGTGACAAGCTGGGGAACACCAAATGTGAAATTATGGACATTGGATAATAGTTACAATTTTCTATTGGTCCCAGCATCCCATTAATTTTGTTCCGGTTGTATGGTATTAGGAAGCACCTAATAATGGATTTAAATAATGATGGTGTTGTTAATCATCTCGTCATGCAATTTCAGGAGATTCTTCACATAAGCAGAGATGGTGAAGGAATTTTAAATCTGACATTTATATACAAAAATGAACTAATCTGGCTGCACAAATTAATATACTGGATGTAAATTGGGAATATGATATATTTGTATGTGCATATTTTTTTACGTTTTATTTTAAAATACATCTATATTTATATGCACATATAAAATGTGACTCAGTTATATGTGGATTCTCCAGATGCCTTGCAAATGTACACCTGTATGTGTGTGTGTGTGTGTGTGTGTGTGTGTACACACACACGTATACAAACATGCATGCACATGAAATGTGAATCAGTTGTGTATAGATTCTTTAGAGGACTTCATGGAATCCTTGCATTCACCCAGCTTTCCCTGTTGGGAGCTGTGATATGTTGGCGGTGGGTTACTGTCGTAATTTGCTCTCGTGTTTCCTTACCTCCTTTATTCTGTTCTCCATATGATAGCTGACTGCTATTAAAATATGCAGCAGCTCCTCTTCCTTCCTTGTTGAATCTGATCCCCTGACCTCTCAGTGCAGGGGCATCAAGTCCAAGCTCCTAAATGGCCTAAAAGGCCCCATGTGATCTGGTTTCTGCCTGATGCTCACCTTCGCCTTGCACTGTCTCAGCTCCCATCACACAGATGGAGTAATTGATGGTTCTTTCTG
>NW_011888822.1:1983214-1986031 GCF_000151845.1 Pteropus vampyrus | reverse complement strand
AAAAAAATGAAATCCTACCATTTGCAACAACATGGATAGACTTAGGCGTTATTATGCTGAGTGAAATAAGTCAGACAGAGAAAGATAAATACCATATAATTTCATTTATATGAGGAATCTAAGGAACAAAAAGAACAGACTAATCAAAAACAGACTCACAAACATAGAGGACAATCTGGTGACAGCCAGGGGGAAGGGGGTTTGGGGGGCTGAGAGAAAGGGGTGAAGGGTTAAAGAAGTACTAATTAGTAGTTGATAGATGGTCATGAGGTGGAACACGGCATAGGGAATGCAGTTAGCATTAATGTAATGGCTAGGTGGAGAGCCAGAAGAGAGAAAGAGCAATTAGGGAGATCGTTTTATAAACTATATAAATGTCTAACCAATATGCTGTATACTTGAAACAATAATAAAATTAAAAAGAAAAGAAAAAAAAGAATCAGGTAGCAAATATATTAGGGTTTTCGGGCCATATGATGTCTGCCACAACTACTCGACTCTGCCATTATAGCAGAAACAGGCATAGACAACACATAAACAAGTGGGCATGGCTTTTCCAATAAAACTTTGTTTACAAAAACAAATCAAGAATCAGATTTGGCCCATGGGTTATAGTTTACCAACCCAATCTGTCAATCTCTAGTTTAGAATATGCATCTATAGCTGGACTGAATGGGTGTTTATCCTGGCACTGCCACTCCTTAATTGTGTGAATTCGACACAAAGTTAGTAATAGAGGGATTTATTAAGTTCTCTGTGGCTCGGTTTCTTCACCTGTGAAAAGTGAGGTAATAATAGAGTCTTCTGTTATCACGTTTCATGAATGAGTATGTGTGAAGCTTTAGGACAAAGATCTGCCTTGCGCGTGAGTATTCATTACTATTACCGTTTGCTGAGTCAACATTAAATAGACAAATCAGTCTTAAGAGTACAAAACACAAGTATGCCTTTAAATATATAGCATTTTACTTTCTTTAAAGATAGTCAGTGACAAGCTGGGGAACACCAAATGTGAAATTATGGACATTGGATAATAGTTACAATTTTCTATTGGTCCCAGCATCCCATTAATTTTGTTCCGGTTGTATGGTATTAGGAAGCACCTAATAATGGATTTAAATAATGATGGTGTTGTTAATCATCTCGTCATGCAATTTCAGGAGATTCTTCACATAAGCAGAGATGGTGAAGGAATTTTAAATCTGACATTTATATACAAAAATGAACTAATCTGGCTGCACAAATTAATATACTGGATGTAAATTGGGAATATGATATATTTGTATGTGCATATTTTTTTACGTTTTATTTTAAAATACATCTATATTTATATGCACATATAAAATGTGACTCAGTTATATGTGGATTCTCCAGATGCCTTGCAAATGTACACCTGTATGTGTGTGTGTGTGTGTGTGTGTGTGTGTACACACACACGTATACAAACATGCATGCACATGAAATGTGAATCAGTTGTGTATAGATTCTTTAGAGGACTTCATGGAATCCTTGCATTCACCCAGCTTTCCCTGTTGGGAGCTGTGATATGTTGGCGGTGGGTTACTGTCGTAATTTGCTCTCGTGTTTCCTTACCTCCTTTATTCTGTTCTCCATATGATAGCTGACTGCTATTAAAATATGCAGCAGCTCCTCTTCCTTCCTTGTTGAATCTGATCCCCTGACCTCTCAGTGCAGGGGCATCAAGTCCAAGCTCCTAAATGGCCTAAAAGGCCCCATGTGATCTGGTTTCTGCCTGATGCTCACCTTCGCCTTGCACTGTCTCAGCTCCCATCACACAGATGGAGTAATTGATGGTTCTTTCTGACCATTCAGCATGTCCCCCTCCTTTGTTCCTTTGCCCTAGTTTATACTCCCTTGGACTAAGCCCTTCTCCAGGGTTCTGTCAGGCTGGCTCCTCCTCAGCCTCAGGGCTCATTTAAGTGTCACCTGTTGGAAGGTGACCACTCTATGTAAAGTAACAACCCTTCCATCACCATTTACTTTATTGCATCTCCCCCTTTACTTTCTTTACAGAATTCATCATAATCTGTGATTACCTTGCTGTTTCCATGTTATTGTTCTCCCTAGTGAATGGCATCTCCATGACAGAGGGGACTTAAATATCTTGTCGTTGTTGATCCCTTCTGCCTCATGCAGTGTCTGATACACACTATGGAAGTATTTGTAAGATAGATGCCTCCAGGCAGAGCCTGCTATATTATTTGCAGAGCCCAGTGCAAAATGAAAATTCAGGTCCCCTTATTTAAAAGTTATTAAGAATTTCAAGAGAATGATAGCAGAGCATTGAACCAAGTGCAGGTCTTTTCTAAAGTTACACGTCCATGAAGTTCACCTGGCCTCCAGGTAAGTTACTTAATCTCTCTAGATTCAAATTTCCTCCTCTGTGAAATGGTAAAGATAGTAATATGCCCTCATTGGGTGCTGTGAACATTAAACGAAATCGTGGAAGCGCCGGGCTTAGCAGCAGTGCCCTGCCCGAAGTCATCTCTCCCACACGTCAGTATTATAATTAATTATCAACCTCGTCCATGTGAAGCGAAGCCCCCAGAGCTCTAATTTTCTGGCAATCCTCCTTTCTGAATAACCTCCCTAGCAACTCTTTCAAGTGACTAACCCAACTCTATCGAACAGGATGGGGATGTGGGTGTCACTTGCAAATTATTTTGACACGTTCAAGGTATGGACCGACAGCATATTTGACTTGCTGAAAGGAATGTGTCAAATGGAGTTAGGCTGTTATGAAAACTCGTTTGACAATAGGTAAATCATGTCACCCTTCTGAGCCTGCCAGTGACA
>NW_011888822.1:1969757-1983164 GCF_000151845.1 Pteropus vampyrus | reverse complement strand
CCTCCAGGTAAGTTACTTAATCTCTCTAGATTCAAATTTCCTCCTCTGTGAAATGGTAAAGATAGTAATATGCCCTCATTGGGTGCTGTGAACATTAAACGAAATCGTGGAAGCGCCAGGCTTAGCAGCAGTGCCCTGCCCGAAGTCATCTCTCCCACACGTCAGTATTATAATTAATTATCAACCTCGTCCATGTGAAGCGAAGCCCCCAGAGCTCTAATTTTCTGGCAATCCTCCTTTCTGAATAACCTCCCTAGCAACTCTTCCAAGTGACTAACCCAACTCTATCGAACAGGATGGGGATGTGGGTGTCACTTGCAAATTATTTTGACACGTTCAAGGTATGGACCGACAGCATATTTGACTTGCTGAAAGGAATGTGTCAAATGGAGTTAGGCTGTTATGAAAACTCGTTTGACAATAGGTAAATCATGTCACCCTTCTGAGCCTGCCAGTGACACCGGAGTGATAAATAATGTCTGCCACCCACCTTTCTGACAAGAGTGAGGCAAGCATGAATTGGATTAAGAAGAAGCCAGTTGAACACTTTGATTTTCTTGGAGAGAGGGAATATGCAAATGCTGCTTGCTAGAGTACATGCATATTGTCAGACTCCCTGTTTCCTTAGTCTGTGTGGCTCTGGTTACCATGTGCATTGTGTAACAAATTGATTGCACTCACATTTTGATTTATTTTCGTTGTACAGCCAGTGATTCAAGTTAGTTTAGAAATGCAGAGAAGAAAAGCAGCATGTCTTTTACATTTATATTGTGGTCTCCCTGGCGCTGGGAACTGTGTGTACTGAGAAATGTGGGCTGACTCCCCAGGAGGGAGCCTTCGTTCATTTGCTGGGGGGAGCACCCTGCGTGGGGAAGATCTGGACACAATAAAATGGGGAAATAACATCTGTGAAACATGTATTATATAGTATATAGCACCGTATCTGGTGTTTTACTTGCTCTAGAGATTGTATAGTTTAGTGATTAAGAGTATACTCTCTGATTTGGCAATTGTATCTCAAAAAAGCTGAAAAAAAAAAAAAGGAGTTTATGCTCTAGATCAGACAAGTGACTTACCCTCTCCAAATCTCAGTTTCTTTATCTATAAAATGGAGTGTGTTGGAAATCTTCTCTCTGTATCTTCCAATCTACTCTCCACACTTTCTACCCTGATTTCTGGTAGAAGAGGCTAGCTTTGAATGTCATCAGCAGGCTATAGCACCCTGTGCTTCCTGTTTAGGTTGGCCAGTAGGGAGCCCATGCCATAGCTGGGAGGGAGAAGAGTGAGGTTAAAGTATTTATTTATCAAGTTCTCTTTCTGTGACGTTGCCTTGGGTTCAATGTGCCCTTGGCCAAACATCACCATCTCTCTACAAGCCTCTCAGATTCTGCTAACTCCACCCTCCCTGGTCCCTACAGGCCTAGAAGGGGTGACGGCTCTGCTGCGCCCAGCTTCAGGTACCTTCACCCTCCCTTATAGTTCCTTATAACTAACCTACGTCTTTGTAAATAGCCACTTTGCAAATAAGCACTGCTCAAAGTGCTTTAATGTGAGTGGATATTTGTTTTTCTGTTAGGATTCCGATTGATACATGGGCGTGATCAGGGTAGCTACCTCTTGAGGTTGGAGTTTACATATATGTAGAGCTGACAGGACAGTATCTAGCACATATCTGAGACGTGGGTCAAATAACTTGCTGAAGGTTACAGGTGTGGTGAACATCTGGTGGTTATTTCATCAGCATTGATTCATCATTCCCCATCTCATCCATTCCAGGTTTCATTTGAGAATCTCTAGGAGTTTGGGAAAGCTGATTCCACCTCTGGGATCAACCTATAACTTAAGCTAAGCCAATCAGCACATTCCATGATACTGCTGGCCGCTGGTTTAAGTTTGATTGGTTTAAGTTTGATTGGTTTAAGTATAAGCATGTAACTTAGTCTAGTTCAATCAATGTGGCTCTCTGGACTTTTGTTAGAAATTCAAAGTGCCAAGCATTGGATGTAGTTGCAATTGGCCTCGTTGGGAGGAGCATTTCCTCACTGACCTTGTTTCAAATTGCCATTACATGGTGACAAAATTAATAGACTGACTTTTGTCGGTTTTATTATTGTTTTAAAATTCTCTATAGATAATGCACCTCCTGTTGTTTATGCCAAAGATAGACTGCTTCCTTCTCCCTTCCCTTGGCCACCACTGCACAGATGCTGCTTGCTAGGGTGGTGAGATGGACTCACGGAAAGCTGCTATGGAAAGCAAGCAGTCTGGGGGTGAAGTTACGCAGAACCTAGAAAGCAGCAGAAATAAAATTGGAGCCTGGCTTAGACCACACTCAAAGCCCTCCCGACCCCTGGACTTTTTCAATTATGCCAACCAGTAATTTTCTTCTTGTTGAAATGTTTTAAAAAACAAAATCTTCCTTAGTGATATGCCTGGATGACACTTGGATTTGAAACCAATTCTTTCTGGCTATGGAACTTGACAATATTTTCATCTGCTCATTTTCCTCATCAATTTAACTTTTATAGATCAAACCATACCTCATTTTTCTTTACATGAGATTTTTCACTATTTACTTTATGATGTGAGTTTCAGGGTGGAGGCCACGCCCATGCTGGGATCTTACTTGGTCCTCTTCCTCACTTTGGGCAAGTCCTTCCCCCTCAAAGCCTCTGCTTTTCCATCTGTAAGGGGAGGAGGTTAGACAGAATGTGTCCTTTTTGGTTCTAATATTCTGTGAGCATTTGCATGTGTAATGAAAAGCAATCTTTGAGTTGGTACAGTCTGTTTGATCAGAGGCTAATGCAGATTTGTGTCAATTAATAATAAAAATGAAACAACCTTGCTCATTATCACAGAAATATGGGCCATTTCTTCCACCTTATATTAATTTCCCCTAATGCAAACTTCCTGAAATAGTTATGCTCCATGATTTGGCAGTTTAGCACATACTCTCTTGGAATGTTCCTGAATTGCCTTATGTGTGAAAGTCTCATTCCCTGGAAAACTGTTAGAGAACTTTTAAGCACAATTCACTCTAATGGCTTCACGTGCTGCTACATAAGATCTCCATCACAAACCTGTCACCTCCATGTCCCTTAGGCACCTGTAAAGCAACTTATCCACAGATGAACCTATGTTTTTCTCTCCTAATTCTGTTCTTCTGTGTGTGTTCCTCATCTCAATAAAAGCACCATCATTTGCTCAGGCCAAACTAGAAACTAGGGAATCTTCCCTTATGTCCACTCAGTCTTGTCAATTCAGCCTCCTTAATATTTCTTTAAACCTCGTCTTGATTTTCTAGAGCCTCCAAGACAAATTACCACAAACTGTATGTCTTACACAATAGAAATTTATTCGCTCACATTTCAAGAGTCCAGAAGTCCAATATCAGGTGTTGGCCAGTTTGGTTCCTCTGGAAGCCAGCTCTGAGGTAGAACTGTTCCATGTGTCTCTCCTAGTTTCTGGTGATTGCCAGCAATCCTTGATATTCTTTGGCTTCTAGACGCTTCACTCCAATCTCTGCTTTCATCTTCACATCACCTTCTTCTCTGTGTCTCTGTGAATTCTTATGTCTCATAAGAATGTCTTACTGGATTTAGAGCCCATTCTAACCCAGTATGATCTCATCTTGATCTCCACCTCGTTTGTATCTTCAAAGACCCTGTCTCCAAATAAAGTCACTTTCCGAGATTCTGAGAGGATATAAACTGCAGTTGGGGTGGGTGATACTATTCAAACCATTTCAAACCATTTCAAACCTTTTCATTCTATTATCATGTTTTAAGTTCTGGCCCTTCCTCCAACAGCCTCCTGTCTCCAGCCTTGTCTTCTGCTCACCTGCAGCTCACTGTTTACTTAATTTTCAGGATTTTCTGAAATGCATATCTTTTCAGTCTTTTGCTTCTCTGTTTAAACTCTTTCTGACCCCATCCTCCCCAATGCCAGAGGAATGGTCTTTAAGCTATGACTGGGGCAAACCAGTCTCTCAGTGACCTGCTGGAGCACACACAGACGGTTGTCTACATAGCACTCCTTGCCCTTTTCTTCTTTAGGAACAGAGTCCTGATGGTTTGGGGCAGCAATGAGCCCAATTCTATTTATCAACCTCTCCAGCAGTCGTTGTTTTTGTTGGGGATGTGTGGCACAGTTCTGGCAAATAAGAAATAAACAAGAAGATGGAAAAAGGTAGGCAAATTTGGCTGGTGCATAGCTTTTGTTTTCTGCCTTCGTTTTCTTCCCACTTAGAATGTAGATGTGATGCTGAAAGTAGAGTAGCCTCCTGTGATCACAGGGCCAAGTGCACACTAAGGATGCTGAGCTGAATGATAGAAGGACCCTGAGTCCCTCATGGCACTGTGAGGTTTCTGTACCAGCCCTAAACTTCCTACCCTGGGCTGTTTGTATTTGTAAATATTGTAGTAGAAAAACAGAAACTGTATATGTTGGTCAAAGTGTACAAAGTTTCAGATATGTAGGATGAATAAGTTCTGGAGGTCTAATGTACCACAGGGTGACTCTAGTTAACAAATATACTTGAAATTTGCTAAGTAGATCTTAATTATTCTCACCAAAATAAATAAATAAATAAATAAATAACTACATGAGGCAAAGGATATATTAATTAACTTAATTATGGTAAACATTTCCCAATATATGTGTATATGTGTCAAAACATTTCATTGCACACCTTAAATATAAAATATTTTTATTCGTCAATTATACCTCAATAAAGCTGGAAAAATAAATGAAAAATAAAATAGAAACTTAAAAAAAATTATTTTAAGGCATTCTTGTAGGGATCTGTTACAATCAAATGAAGTTCCTTACTGTTCACCTAATATACTTCCAATGTCTTCCCCTACCCTTCCCGGTTTGCATCCTAAATTCTGGTCATACTGTATTACTTCCTGTGCTTTAAAAGCGCTGTGTTCTGTTTTTCACCACTGGGCCTTTGTAGATTACGTGCCCTCAACCCTGTAAGGCTATTCATTCTCTTCTGTGCCTGCTTAACTACTATTTATCTTTCAGACACCAGTACCACTTCCTTGTGGAAGACATCTAACTGTTCTAAGCTAGATTTAGTACTTTTATCACTCCATAGGTTGTCTCCAACCTAGTTCTTAATGTGCTTGTACTGAAGAAAAAAAAAAAAAAACAGTTTTTCCCTCTTGTGTGTCTCCTTTACTTTTACACAAAACACTTTACTTCTGACACTTCCAGTAACCAAATGTGTGTGAGTTTTCCACATCGAGCAATTCTCCATGACACCAGCTGGCGCCCTACAATTTAACTAAATTCTGACACTATCTACCTGGAGATAGCATCAGGTTTCACGGGTTTAGGGAGACTTCTCCCCAACTTCAGATACCAATCACAAGTAGCGGGTCCCCAGGCCATCCACAACTTCTTTCCGACTTGACTATAAATCAGAGGTCCTTGCAACCCCTTCCTTGGGTTTGATTAATTTGTTAGAGTGACTCATAGAATGTAGGGAAGCACTTATGTTTACCAGTTTATTAGAGGATATGATAAAGGATAGAGATGAACAGCCAGCTGAATTCATTTCAAGGCTCAAAAGCGTGTCTGGAGAATCCATTTCCAAAGTCACTTTGTAGGGCTGTTGGCAGTCCTCTGAAGATCTATTTCTAAGCTTTCTTTTTCGGCTGCTGACAGGCCTTAGTTTTGCTCTGTGTGGGCCTCTCCATGTGATGCTTGAGTGTTCACTTAACACGAATGTGGTGATGAGAGAGAGAGAGAGAGAGAGAGAGAGAGAAAGAGAGAGAGAGAGAGAGAGCACCAGCCAAGAAGAGATGAATTCAGAAGACACAGAGTCTTTATAATCTAATCTTGGAAGTGACATCCCATCACTTCTGCCATATTCTATTTATTAAAAGCAAACCAGTAAATGAGGCCTACCGTCATGGGGAGAGATCACACAGGGCATGATTATCAAGAGCTGAGATCTTTGGGGGCCATCTCGAGGCTGTCTACTACAGGGACATTCATTTATCTTCATGCTCCAGTCTTTAATTAATGAAGATAATAGCTCTTTAGACATTCTCACCTACTAAGAAGGTTTCTTTTCTAAGTTGGTAAACCCAATGGTATATTCATTCACTTAGCAAATATTCTTGGAACACCAATGTGCCAGGGACTGAGGATAAAGTGGTCAGTATAATAGATATGGTCACAGCTCTAAAATCCAGGGGGCTGCCTTGGGCACAACGGTGTATGAGAACTCATTGTATTGTATTTCCCCACTGGATATGAGCAATTTAAGATAATCACACATTTTGTCTTTGTACCTCCAGCCTAAGTCATTCATTTCCTCCAACTTGTCATTAAGAGCCCCCTGGACTCCAGTGATTGATTAAGGAACTTTTCCTCCAGCCTTTCCACCAGAAATGTAATGGATACAGGTTGGTAGGGAGGGAACTTTCTGAAAAAGGCTTGCATTCTAATCTCAGTTTTACTCCTTACCAATTAAATACTGTTTCGCACTTCATTTCTCTAAACCTCATTTTACCTATCAATGAAATGGGGACAAAAATAGTGTCTATTCATAGAGTTCTTGTGAGTGTTAAATGAAAAAAATGTGTGCAAAGTACTTGGCAGAGAGTCTGGCACATGGCAGGCGGTGGAAGGAGGTTTGTGATTCCCAATCATTACTTTGTTATTAATTTTACTACTATTATCCATTTGGAAGGAGGAACTGGCATAGGAAAGAAAAACTGCCCTGAATAATCCAGTCTGTCTAGTCATGTTTGAGCTACCTCAAATCCTCTTGCTGCAGTGGGGCTAGATATAAATAAATTAACTAATGAAGAAAAAGGGCTATGCATTTTGACTTGGTGTAACTGCCATCCTTTTTGCAATTGAGAAGTAATCTTTTGGTAAATAGAAAAGGTGGAACATGTTCAGAATAATAGTGTTTAGTTAAAATGATCAAATATTTGGCATGCCTGATACCAGAGATACCATTATTTCAACATCTTTTCTTGAGCATGTTGAGCTCTCAGAGTACACCTTCCCATGTAGCATACATCCTGCTTCTAAATGCCCAGCCTTTCCAGTGCTTCCTGCACTCAATATATTCTGAGTTTTTCATACATGCGCACATGCCAGGAATGATGAACAGCAGTTTTAAGAACACATCGTAGAAATGTCAGTTTCCAGATGGATTTGTTTTGCTACAACGTTAGTTAACACTGATTCACGACATAGTGGGTGGAGAGAAGATGTAGAGTGGGTACTTGTACCCACATAAGGTGAGACCTGCCAAGGCATGGATGGCCAAAAAGAACTGAGAAAGCTGAAGCAAGTATTCAAATTATTTTCTGAGGATAACTCATCAAAGCTACAGAGAAAAAGGGAAAGGCAAAACTAAAAAGCATGCAGGCTGGCAGGTAAATGTGAACCCCTTTTAACATTAAAGCTGTAAAATAAAGCTGTGAATTGGTTCTCTCTGAGACTGCCTGTGTTGTTCCCAAATGGTTAAATGTATGTATGTAGTAAATCAAAGCCTTAAAGCTATTAGACTCCCCTTTCTTCCCTTTTTCTTTTAAAAAAAGTAACATCTTTTGTAAAAGGCATGACTCAGGAACCCATGAAGGCATTTAGAGGGAATCCTTATCTACCAGCACTTTCTATGTTTAGACATATTCTAATTTAAACCCTGAAAATGTGGTTACGTAGTTGCTCTTAACAGGAACTTATAGGCTGACTTCCCTTATGAGATGCCCAATAAGAGATGCTGAAATAATGAATGGTTGAAGAGTTTCTGGGCTATTTGTGCTAACACCATCTCTACTGGTCACCAAACATGTGATATTGGAGGGATGGCTACTCTGAATTTCATTTCCCTCATCTATATGACACACACCTCATTGGATTTTTGTGATGATTATAGCATTCATTCATTTATTCATTTTACAAATATTTATTAAGCACCCACTATGTGCCAGCCATAATCCCAACACTGGGGATACAGAAGTGACTAAAATAAAATCCCTGCTTATAGTCCAGTGGGGAAGACAGACAATGAACAGAAAAATAAGTGTCTATGTTGTGTAAGAATTTCTTTATAATAAATATCTAGGAGTAGAATTAATTACTGTCATCTACTTAACTTGACTAAATCACTCTTCATAATGCCTGCACCTACCTACCCATCTCCGGCAAATGAGGATGCCTTATATCCCTACCAACTCTTAGCATTATCCAATTTCGTGATTTTTTTCCAGGCTGATGAATATAATTTGATTTTTCCCTAATTAGTAATGATTTTGAACATCTCTTTATATCTTAGAAGTATTTCCTCTACTGTACATTGTATATTCACATCCTTTGCCTATCTTCCTGTGGAAATTGACTGTAGGAGTTATTATTATTGATTTGAAGAAATTCTTTATATATTTTAGACTTGTGTTGTCCAACATGCTAAATACTAGCCACATGTGGCTTTTGAGCACTTGAACTGTGGCTAGTCTGAATTGAGATATGCTGTAAGTGTAAAATACACATGGAATTTTATAGACATATATTAAAAATGTATAATGCTTCAATAATAATTTGTATAAAAGATTGATATAAATAAAATACATTATAATTAATATTATCGATTTCTATTACTGTTCTGATTCTGTTGTAATCACATTCATCAGTGATTGATGAATTCATCAGTGATGATGATCTGATTCTGTTGTAATCACATTCATCAGTGTTGGTGATTTTGAAGTTTTGCTAAACAAAACTTCCATGCCTAGGTCACAAAGATATTTTCCTACGTTTTCTCCTATTACTTTTTTTGTGTTATGTTTCTCATCCTTTATATGTGGTGTCATAACAGGATTCAGTTTTATTTTTCTCCATGTGATAAGCCAGTTTTCTCAACACTATCTACTAAGCAGTCTCTCTTTTCCGCATTGATTTGTGGTGTCCTCCATTGTTCTGTATTATTGTATGCTAGCTCTAGTTTCACCTATACACAATTCAATTAAATTAGTTGACGACATTGAAAAATTGAGAGATTTCACATAAGAGTTTGGATTTCCAGTTTCTCTTGAAACATTGGAAGACCTGGCAGCACTTGACTTGCTTTGCCCCATGATGTCCATAGCTGGCCCTAAGCAATGGCTATTTCTTCGGAGAGATAGGAGTCCATCATTTCCCCACTGTACCAAACTATGCTTAGTGTCTTCTGATACCGAAGTGGAGGGTCAGTTGCCCTTTATCATGGCACATGTTTTGCTGTTTTTTTTAGATAGAGTTAAGAGGAAATAGAAATAACCTTGCCCCCTGCATCTCTCAATAGTGGGGAAAAGAGAGACTGAGAAAGTCTGCCTAAATCCTTTACATTACTTTCCTAGTTCCATAGATGCCTGAGCTTACCTCTTAACCTAGACTAACATTTTTAATACTATATAAAAATACTCTTCAAATGAAATTTTATGTGGAACCTCATGTGGAACAGTTTTGGTGGTAGTGGACAGGGTCAACTTTCTGGGTGTGTGAAGTATGCAGTTGGTACAAGGTGCTGCACAGAAAGGCCCTGTGGTTTGAAGTCTGCGGTCACCATCCTGAAATTCTTAATAGTTTTATTTTTGAACTTATGTTTTGTAAGTGAAGACTGAGGGGACAATGGAGCATGCTCATGAGCAGAAGAAATAGGCAGAATATACAACTTCTTGCCGTTCACTTGCATATAACATCAGACGATGCTCCATGAGCACAAAATTCTAATGGATCCAGGACAAGTGGGAGTTCAGTAAGACTCAAGGCCATTATAGAGTAAATGGTTATATCTATGACCGAGTAAATAGGGGCTGAAGTCACATATTTCCATTCAAACCAGAACTTGCTTCTAACACAGAAAGAAGGCAATTCTAAGAAACACAAATGGCCGAGGAACCCTGTCATATTCTTCCTTACTCTTGTTACTTCTCTGTATCAACCAACCACTTATGCTGAAAATAATGAAAAAAAAAAGGAAAAGATAAAGCAATCCATGGTATTGATAGAATATGTGCAAATCAAGAAGTAATATAAACTGTACATCACCATGGATGAATTTAAATAACATTGTGCTGAATAAAATAAGCCTTGAAAAACAACAACAACAAAAGAAGTAAAATAAGAAACAGTTGAGTTAGTTTTGTGTAGCTAGCTATACCTTTTTTTGTGTGTTTCTGAAGCAAACGGGTCTGTCTGCCTGTGCACGTCTAAGTCAATGAGATACGTACAGGTTTTGCAGCAAAGAAATTAAGGGTTTATTTTAGAGAGTTGCAAGTCCTGGAGACAAAGGGAAGTTATCGCTCTAAAAAATCTGTCTTCCTGGGTGTCAGGAGGAGAGGAGAGATTATATAGAGGAAAATCCTTAGTCATGGAGACTAAGGGAGTTGGGGTCGTGGGTGCTACTGATTGGATGGGGCTGGGGTAATCAATCATCATGCATTCCTCCCTCAGAATCAGCCATGACTCCATCCTGTCTGGTCCCGAGGCCACCTTGAGGGGCCTGGGGCCGAAGCACACCTAAATCCAAGATGTTATTCTTAGGGTAACAGAAACTTATTGTCTTCATGATCATAGACCTGAGGCCTTAAAAGATTTGACACTGACAAGAACCTTATGTCTTAAGGCGTAATGATTAAGGGAATAGGCATACAAAGGTGGAAGGATAAGGATAGAAAAAGCGAGTGAGTCACAATACTATTATATTAGGCAAAGCCTGTTTGAATTAGAGAAAAAGCTGTCTTAAAAAAAAATTAAATCCGTGTGCAGTTACACTTGTAAGAATAAAATACATTGGCATCTATGAGCTATAAAATATAAATTGTGTAATTTCAATGATTTTGCACAGATGCTTTTATATTTGCACTTAAAACTGCACTGCACATTGTTAGTGCCGAGTTGATCAAGAAGGGAAGGTTTGATGGTGAGATGCCCAGATGGAAGAATGCACAAGAGGCAGACATGAGAATGAAACAGCAGGCACCAACTTTATAGTTTGGAGTGCAATTCTGTTGGGAAGTGTAGTCTATTGCAACGGGCGCCCGGTATTGCGTGCACTTCTGCTCCCCTTTCTGTTCTCCCCTTCTGCTCTCCAGGGGACCACCTGGCTCCACATATAGCAGAGTACAATAGTGGCATTCAGCAACACATGCATGATACAATAAGCTGAAATATGTTTACATATTTTAGATGCAGATGCCCTACTACACTAATGTAACATACTAAATCCGGGTCCCATTCTTAACTGGGAGCCCAGATCACAGCCAGACCTTGGACCAGCCAGACCTTGGACCAGGAGGGCCGGGCACCCACACTCTACCCCTATGGTGCAGGATCTAGCGTGGAGGGCGCTACCTTGGGCCCACCATCTACTTGCCATTCTTGGAATGGCTTAGCCCTGTGGGGCATCTCCCCCGGAGTACTCTACCTGCCGTCTCTCTGGGTGCTGCTCAGCCCACCAGGGGCATTGTGACATGCCATCATGTGCTTGTGCCCACATCAATGATAGCCCGCACCATTTCACTACCAGTTCCATGGTATGAGCCGTCTGTGTACCAGATATCCTCAGGGATGGAAGTCCAACCCTCTACATAGGGACTCGGCGTGTCTCCCATTTCAGCAGGCTCTGCCAGGAGCTCTGCTTGGAACTGCACTAGTCCCAGTAGGGGGCGCAGTTGACTGGATGGGGGCTCGCAGAGAGCTGCACCCACTGCTCCAGGTAAGGCCCCCATTTCATCAGCTTGTGGGGCTGTACAATTCCCGTACAAGGAGTATTCCTTAAGACTACAGCCATCCCTCCATGGGGTACAAGATTACGGCTAGTGATAGCCTCACTGGCCAGCAGGGCTGCATAATGGCAGCAAATTGCTTCTCTGTCAAGAGACTACCACGCTTCCGCACTTTTCCACAATTGGAGTCAGAAGCCTATCGGTACCTTCTGGGACCCATGCTTCTGCCACAAGCCCCATCCAAACCCTGCATCATTGTAACCACCTGCACCATAAGCAGGAATGGGAGGGCTGGATCTACAACACATAGATTTTGGGCTTGTGCTACAGCTTGCTTTGTGGCCTTAAAGATCTCCTCTATCTGGAGGGTCCAATCCCATTATGCTCCTCATCACATTAAACTGTGCAGGGGTCAACAATCTCCAAAACCCCAGCAGTCCCAAATAGGTTTGGAGCTGCTTCACAGTCTCGGGTTGGGGATATGCCTGTATCTTATCAATCACCGCCTCTAGCATTACTTTTGTCTTACCCAACCAGACAACTCCCAAGAATTTAACAGAGGAACCAGGTCCCTGGACCTTGTCCTCATTGACTGCCCAACCCTAGTTGGTGAGAGCTTCTGTAAGAGAATCAGAGGTTAGCATTATGTCATCAATGTAATGATACAAGTGCACTGCAGGTGGTCATTTCCATGTGGCTAACTCTTGAGCCACGAGACTATGGTACAGGGTAGGGCTAGAGTAAAAGGCATTTTCTCAAGTCTACCACATAATGGTATTGCCCAAGTTCATGTGACAACTGGTCCATAATGTCTGTGACATTCAGCATGGCAGCATGCAGGGGCAGCATAACTTTATTCATCTCCCGGTAGTCAATCGTCATGCGCCAGGAACCGTCAGACTTCTTCATTGGCCACAGGTCAACCCTTTCCCCCACCAACTGGATGCCCTGGCCTGATCCCTAACCAGGGAGATAATTGGCCAGCTGCACCTCACAGGTTGTGGCTTTCCCGGGAATAGGAGTGAATTGCTGGTCAGGGCGTAGCTGATTCCACGGCGCCAGCAGCAGTTCATTAGGTTGCTACTCAATCTTTCTGCAGCAACTTCTGCCGCGAGGAGATCAAACGGCGTTTGCCTGTGGCTCACTTTCACAGTTGAGTGGGCTGGGCGCCGCTCCGCTCCTGCTTTTCGGCCACACCTCCATTTCTGCACTGGCCAGTCTGGAAGTGAGGTAGGCAGTAGGGCATGTACTTTGGTGGAATGCTCCTTGCGTTTCACTTCCACATCCCCCAACCTGGCCATGGTGGACATCACCTCGTGGATTCACTTATCCACGTCAGAGGCCAGCAGTGCCGCCATGGTGCCCAAAATACCGGCTGGACCAGAAGTCAAAATCAAGTACTTCATATGGTGTGCAAATACCTCTTCATCAGGGCTTGTATACTGGGCACAAAACATCATCTGTCACATGCCTGTTTCCCGAATTATCTGGACCAGATCTAAGTATGTGGTCCATTTGCTCACTGTTTCTGGCAGCTCCCCTGAGTCGGCCTACACTGTCTGCTCAGCGGACATGAGCCAGTAAATCAAGGAGTGACTGCCTGCACCTCGTGCCCCACGCTACACATGCCACATTCTGGAGGTGCTGCCTGAGGGACAGTATCGCC
>NW_011888822.1:1959859-1968487 GCF_000151845.1 Pteropus vampyrus | reverse complement strand
TAATAGTGTTAGGGAGGAAAACTTTTCCTCTATGCTATTAGGTTCAGTGCTTGGAGGCCTGTAAATTAAACTGACAAAAAACAGGTTAGCAAGAGGAAAAGACAGCTTTTTATTCACTTATGTACTCTATATTTCACAGAATACTGTGACTCAAAGAAGGGCCTAGGATTTGGGGCTATATACCATCTTAACAAGGGAAAGAGTAAGGATTTTGAGGACAATCAATGAGGAGGGGGCAATATATGACAGAAAACTATGTTGGGGAAACTAATGGAAGGTAAGGTTTGTTTTGGTAAAGCCTGTCTGTGCATTTTCTTACCACTGCACCAACTTCTCATGTCTGGTGACAGGTGTCACTTTTTTCTCTAATATGGGAAGCCTCCCTTGGCAGAGGATTTATGACAGTTGAGTTCTTTTGGAAGGTCTGTTTTTGGCAGAAAAGGGGAGCACAAATAAACCCTCTTCCTGCATCTGTTGGTTCTTAAATGTCTTCAGCTCAAAATAATTTTTATGCTATAGTTGTATATTCTGGGTCCCTTCAAATAACTTGCACATTTTTCCTGCTTTTTGAACAAGAGAACTCACATTTTCATTTTGTGCAGAATCCTGCAAACTATGTAGTTGGCCATGAAGTTGGGTTGGAGTGAAGAGGAATTTTCCATTCAAAAGGCTAACCTTATAATCAGCTCTTTGTTCTGCTTCTGTAGATATGCTTGCCTTTAGGCAGAAGGGCAGGGTGACTTCGAGATTAATTTAAGACTTATCCTCCCTTTTGCTTGTTCTGCCTAGATAACAGATGTATTGCCTAAGTTTCTGTCTGAAAATCTCGTGGTCTGTGACTGCATGTAACCCATAGCAACTCTAGCGCTCTGTAATCACCTGAGGACAAATTAATCTATCGGCCCATGCTAACTAACTGTGTGGATAAGCCCTATAAAAGCGAAGTTACCCCTGAGCTCAGGGCCCAGATCTTCAGAGTGCTAGCTCTTCTGGGACCACCAGCATCATAAACCTGAGTTCTCCAACTCTCTGAGTGATGCTTGGTTTCTTGCCAGTCTGACTTTTCTGCAACAGGAGGAGGGTAGAAAAGTTTAAAAACTTATCTATTAAGCCTGTCTCTATCACATGCCCATGAGGCATGTTGGTGAAATCCTAAGCCTCTAGTGATCTAGACCAATAAATTGCTTAAAATTTCCCTGGCTTCCTCTCACCCCCACCCCACCCCACACACATCCCCCCCCCTTTTTTTTTAAAGGCAAGCAACATCAGTTCTATAAGGAAGAGAACTTGGTATACAGGGCTGTAAGTTGCACCACTCCAGGGGCGTTATTTACCTGGACTGCAACACGAATGGTGTCCCCTAAAGGTTGTGCAGCACAGTGGTCCTGTGTACTCGTACAGTAAGGTCATGAAAAGAGATTGTTTGGAAATATAGTGACAAGTATCAGTGCTGGATGTTTGAACTTTAACTCTCTTCTTTCTCCATTGACCAACTCCAAAGCCACCTCCTCTAGTTCCACTCACTCATTTCCAGTTGCACCTCAACTGATATTCTTTCACTCTTTTAAATTTCTCTATATCATTTCTGTTCTCTTTTTAAACTGTTTTTTGCCTTAAAAAAAAAAAAAACAACTAAACTCTTTCTGATTATTTTAAGCTGGTTAATTTTAGGAAACAAATACACAGAAACTTTAGCTTAATTGCCTAAAAGGAATTTAAATAGAGGAGGGAGATATCACCATAGGTAACTATAGTTTAATATGAACTAGTGTGTGATAGACAAGGAGGAACCTAGCAAGGCCTATTTGAGCAGTCCTCTCTGTTGTTAAAAATGGCTCAACAAACATTTATCTACAAACATTTGCTTTTCTTTCTCCATGCGAATTGTCTTCCTTCCCTTTGAAGTTCCATATTATTCCCCACCCCCTTCTCCTTAGCTCAAGGTGACATATAAGCATTAACTGCCCATCTGTCCTTTGGGGTCTCATATTCTTATGGAAACCCTGTGTATACATATGTAATAAATTTGTGCATTTTCTCCTGTTAATGTTTCGTGTTAATTTGATTATTAGTCTAGCCAGAAGAGTTTAGAAAGGTAGGAGGAAAGTTATTTTTACTCTCCTAAACTTTAAAAAATGCAGTCACACTGTACATATTTAGCTAGCTGGGTTTTTTTTTACTTAATAATATTCCAACAGTTTTCCAAGTTCTTAATATTTTCTCCAACATCCTTTATAATGGTTGCAAACTATTCCATCATTCTTAATAGGTACCTTTTAAAAAAAAGTTTTATTCTTAACTATTCTCTATTTAAGACATTTTCACTACAGTAATGTTTCCGTGAAATCCCTGTAGGCAACTTTTTTCACACACCTGTGATTATTTTCTGAATGTTCCTCTTGTTTAATCTTGTATAGGAACAAATCATTTCTCCTATTAACTTTGAACTTCTTGAGATCAGCATCAGGTCAAGCCATCTCTATTTGCCTAAGAATGCTTTAAAACCAGGAGATCTTCTGAAATGCTTATCAAATGAAGTCATTTATTTGTATGCATTCTTCCTTAAACAAAATAAATATTGAAAGATAGGAAAAGAAGTCAAGTTAGCCAAATTATGGATGACTTTTAGAAACTGCCTGTGTCTGTCTTCTGTCACATGGGCTATCTGTGGATCTGCCCACCCCAACTTTGAGTCAAAAACATCTGGCTTCATTTTAAATTGATTCACACAATTTATTTCACCAGCCTCTAGGGCTCAAATTGTTTGTAGATATGCATCAGCATCTCTGGTAGTAGTCAATGGAGCTATGCCTGTGCATGGGAGAATGTAATCTACCCTTGAGTCATTACGTTAAAATGATTCTCCATGTTGAATTGTTTAGTGTGAAATAGGATTGTTTGCATTCCATTTACTCATTATTGTCTTAATTAGAGTGACCTCCAGCTTAAACCCACCAACTGTTGGATTTTATTATATCTTTCCGGGAATCCTGCCTATAATAAGGTTAACTTTAAATACTGCATTTTCTCGAGGATGATATAAAATTCATTGTCCTTTAGAGAAAAAAATACAAGTCTCCAATGAAAGACTCCAGACAGAATTCTAGGAATATTGGTGTCATGTAATTTTGGATGCTCGTCCCTTCCTTGCTGCTAATTAAAGCAGCCTTGCCTACCTTCTAGGAGGCGATGGGTGCTGGGGGCTGTCTCCAGGGGAAATCGGGACATTTTTTACTTAATGCAATTTTACTTACTGAAGAGACCTTTTTAATGTTATTTCCTTGAGTGCAAAATTAATGCGTGATCCTGCCGTTCTATACTCTTCCTATAAAAGAAAACCAAAACATAAGGGAGAGTCAGATGTTTGGGAACCATATTATATGGGTTAATAAATACACTTGGTCTTTATATTTCTGCCTCTTAATTCAGCTTCACCTGCTCCCCAGTATTCAAGTGTGATGAAATGGCAAAGCCCCGGGATGAAGTGGCCAAAATAATTATTAGGACTCTTTCTCACCTTCTTCTACCTGCCCCACCTCCCCCAGCTCCCAGTTTCTGAAAAGTTAGATAGCTTCTACTTTCTAATTGATGTCTGCAGCTACCAGCAGATCTTTGCTATTGAATTGGCTCTCTAATGCTTATTTGATCTCCTGACTTTAGAGGACCTCTGTCTTTTTAAAACTTGAAATCTCTCTTTACTAATCTGTAAGCACTAGTTTCTTCCTCTACTGCTATTGTCACTGTTGGGGTCGACTGGATCGGAGGAGTTCTGATGGGAAGGAGGAAGAGGGATAACAGCAGCGCAGAAGTGTAGTCGGCATTTTCCCTTGGTTCTTCCTCAGTTGACACAGTGAAGAATCACAGATCGCTGAGATTTAGAAAAGATTTATTAAAAGTATATTTTAGAAAGACAAAGAATGCCCCAAGGAGGCACATGGAGAAAGACAAAGTATGCCGCAAGAAGGCACATGGTCCCCGCGCTATAACCAACACAAAGGGGCCAAAAGGGCCACAAAAAGGCCACAAAGGAAGGACCCAGAAGTGGGACTGTCTACTTTATATCTGGGCCATGATGGGGCGGTTCCAAAGACATTCTTAGGTGATTGGCAAGTGAGGTCATTTTGATTGACACCTGGTTGCTATATAAGTCTTTGCCAAATGCGCATGTGCTTACCCAGAATACAGTCTGTTATAATTAGGTTCATGAACTTCCAGGCATAAACATAATATTGTAATGAAGCTTGAAATATAGGCAAATTAAGGTAGTTCCTTCTGCACAGGCGTCTGTAGCCAGATTAACCAGCTAAGATTATAATCCTTCTTTCCTTTGTCTATGGGTGTTCTTTGGATGGTCTCTTGACTGGGCCTCTATTCCTTTATTCTTCCTTTCGCTCATGTCTGACTAGCTACCTAACACTATCATGGAGTGTGATGAATTTCTTGGTGACCCTCACAAATATTGAAATCCTGTACTAACAGAAGCATTGTCATGTCTTGTGTAATATGGCCTTGCCTACCTTTCCACCCTTCTCCCTTTTGCTCTACTCACACTTAGAACATTTTAAGCTCTAAAGGACAGGGGCCCTTTGTGTATGCTCCTCCCTCTTTCTGGAATATTCTTCCCCACTTTTTCTGCTGCTGGTTCTTTCTCATGCTTTTGAACTCAGCCTAAATGACATCTCCTTGGAGGGAACTTCCTAGACCATCAAGTATGGTGTTGTACATATTTAAGCATTCTTAGGCATAGGTACCAACAAATCAGAACAGGCTCCAGTGTTAACAAATATCATCTTTGTACTGGGGCTTACAAGGTGAACCAGCCTTTGCTGACCCACCTGATTATTTGGTTCACAGCAGTAATCTGTAAATATTTGTTTGTGTGTTTGCTCTTTGTGTTTATATTCCCTGGTAGAATGCAGTTTCCATGAGAGCAATAATTTTTCTACCCTTGTCATTGTCAGGAAAGAGAAACTTTCCTCTACACTCTTAAATTCAGTGATTGAAGGCCTGTGAATTAAACTGACAGATTAGCATGAGAAAAGACAAATTTTTATTCATTTATGAACATGGGAGTTAACAGAAAAATGTGACTCAACAAACGGTCAAAGATAGGGGCTTATATATTCACTTAGTAATGGAAAAGGGAAGAGGAAGAAAAGCCTTTTATGAGAAGAACAAATGAGTTTATTTAAGAAAGACAAATGGGCTTTTAAAAGAATAAAATGGGAGATAAGAAAGTTTGTGATAGTTTGTTTATGCAGGTGCTAGTACTCCGTTTCTTCTTCTTTCTGCCCTGGGAGGACAGTTTTGATCATTTTACTCTGTTTCCTTCCTGGGAGTGCAGCTGCCCCAAAGAGGGGATTTATGGCAGCCTCGTTCCCAGAAGTTTCTGCCTTTAGTCAGAAAATGGAAGCTCCAGAAAGGCTTCTGTCTGGATCTGGTGATTCTCAAATGCTTTTAGTTCCAAATAATCTTCATATCAACTCTGAGGGTCCGAGTCGGTCCCCCCATCACCTTGCACCTAGTACTATATCTTATACATAAGATCAGTATGAATAAATGAAGTGGTGAGTAGAGTGCTCACATTTGCTCACAGTGACCAGTAATTCATGGCAGTTGCTTGACCCAGGTAGACGTTTGTGTGTGTGTGTGTGTGTGTGTGTGTGTGTGTGTGTGTGTGTGTGTGTGTGTCTGTGGTCATAAATGTGAAAGCTCAGAAAAAAATATTCACAGTACCCTGGAGAAAATGGATTCCTTAATTTTATAATTTAAAATACATGTTTCTTTTGTTGGAGAGTTGGTAAGTCTAATGACATGATGCAGATGTAGTTTATAGGTAAGATTCTTGATGATATGAGCCTTCTCTGATATTTTCGTATTGTAGGATGGAAGTGGTTTTGTACATAGTAGTCCAGAAAGAGCTACTTTTCGTTTCTTTCAACTGTTGAGATCAACATGGGCAGGCAACTGCTGATAGTAAAGCTTTAGGAGTTCTCTAAGGCAGGGGTCCCCAACCTCCAAGACATGGACCGGTACTGGTCTATGGCCTGTTAGGAACCGGGCTGCACAGCGGAAGGTAAGCAGCAGCGGGCAAGTGAGGAAAGCTTCATCTGTATTTGCAGCCTCTCACCAGCGCTAGCATCACTGCCTCAGCTCCATATCAGATCATCAGGCATTAGCTTCTCGTAGGAGCACCTGTCCCTGGTGTCAAAGGTTAGGAATCACTGCCCTAAGGGACATGGAGAGTGACATCCTTATTGGTGGGCGGTTGGGTATGTGGAAGAAGACAGTCTTCTCAGGAGCTTTGTGGAATGAGCCGATGGGGCAGCTTCTCTCCATGGCCCAGAGATAATGCTGTCCCATAATCTACTGGGATGACATTTTAAAAACTTTTTTCTTTAATGGAAAATTTTAAGCATACACAAAGTAGAAAGATTTATATTATGCACCCAGTTTTATACCATCAGCCAATTTTAACAATTATTTGCTTTTGGATAATCTTGTTTCATCTCCAACTGACCTCCCCGTTTCCCTTACATTCTTCAACTCTTCTCCTCACCAGATTATTTTAAAGTAAATCTTAGACAGCATATTCTTTCATCTATTAATACTTCAGGTCTTATTTCTAACAGTTGAACACCTTTTAAAAAATTATACTTATTTGTTTTTGGTGATTTTGTTGGTTTGCTGATTGTTTTTTCATTATGGTAAAATAACAAAATTTTCCATTCTAACAATTTTAAGTATGTAATTCAGTGGCATTAAATTCATTCACGTTGTTGTGCAACCATCACCATCATCCATCTCCAGAACTTCATTATCTTCCCGAACTGAAACCCAGTACCCATAATATTCTTTCTAGTTCTCCTAACCTCCCATTCCCTGGCAAACACCATTGTATTTTTTGTGTGAATTTGACTACTCTAGGCACTTCATATAAGTGGAATTATATAATATTTGTCATTTTGTTACCGCTTATTTCACTTAGCATAATATCTTTGACTTTCACCCAGGTTGTAGCATGTGTCAGAATTTCCTTCCTTTTTAAGGCTGAATAACATTCTATTTGTGTGCACATACCACATTTTTACTTACTCATTCATCCTTTGATGAACATGTGGATTGTTTCCACCTTTTGGTTATTGTGAGTAATACATATGGGTGTACAACTGTCTGATTGAGTTTCCGTGTTCGATTATTTTGAGTATATACCTAGAAGTGGAATTGTTGGATCATATAATAATTCTGTTTAATTTTTTGAGGTGAGCACAGATTTATGAAACACAACCACAGTTCTACTGCACACCTAAAATTTTAACAATAATTCCACAATGGCATAGACTTTACAACTACTCAAGAGACTGTATTCTAGTGGTTAACAGCTGAATCCTCAAGCTTGGCTACCTGAGAGCTTGGGCAGGTCACTGAAATATCTTGTGTCTCAGTTTTCTCATCTGTAAAATAGGTCAAACCAGTTAATATACATGTAGCACTTCAGGCAGTGCCTGTCTATTGTAAGTACATTTACACATGTTGGCATTGCTATATACTTGTGAGGTGTCACTGCTGCCCATGAAATGCTAACATAATTCTGATTCTTGTTCTACGTAGATAGCCTAGGAATGAAGCCAAGATTTGGGGGCCTAAACTTTATACATAAAATGCCCTCAAAACTAGACATACACTCGCATATAACCCATGCAAAATTTGGTATGAAATTTATTTAGAATCAGAAAAAAAATCACAGCAAGCAACAAGAGTCTTGCAAATTCAAGTTTCTTTCTTCTGAGATTTCTTTAGCCTGTTGATCTGAAATGCTTACAGGGGTCCTTGCTGATTTCAGCTTGGCTTTCTCTCTCACCTAGGGTTGTTGTGAGGTTTGAATGAGTTATTGTAGGTCATGTGCTCAGAACAGTGCTTGGCATAGAGTAAGTGCTCTATAAATGTTAATTATAATAGTTGGTATGTCTGTTCTCCAAAGAGAAAATATTGGAAGAGAAGGAGTCAGGAATGCCTTTGAGAGCTAGAAGAAGTAATGTCAGCTAGCACTCAGTGGTGTTTGATGATGATAATGGTGAGGATGGTGAAGAAGGCAATAGCATAAGTGTTGACTATTGTATCAGCTCTGGCCTAAGTAGGTTTCTTTATTGTTAGCCTTAGAATGGACAGGCTGCCTGAGAGCTCTGAGTATGTGGGCAAGGGTTATTGTTTAGATGATTTCACTTTATGGAGAGAATGAATTCAGCAGGCAAGGAACTAGATTCTAAGCTGGGGTCTCCTAAATGCCAGAAAATGGAGGTCTGTACTGAGTCTCAACTTCTATTGACAAGAATCATGTGGTTTTTTAGCCTTAGGGTAAAACTAGAGTTGAAAACTAGAGGTGGTGGCAGTAGGTCAAGAATTATGTTTGCTTTCTTGGGGATGGGGCACTGGGAAGGAAGTGTAGGAGTTACAGTCGTTCCATCAACCAAGCTCTGTACTATTTGCAGCAGGATTGGGAAGGGAAAGGTGAGAGAGGGAGCTAATGGAAATAGTCCTTTCAAAGATAATTTCAATTAACCTCTTTCTTATTATTAGCCTCTGCTGACTCTGCCCATCTTAACTATAATTTCTCTAGGGCTCCCCTAA
>NW_011888822.1:1927066-1959809 GCF_000151845.1 Pteropus vampyrus | reverse complement strand
AATCAGAAAAAAAATCACAGCAAGCAACAAGAGTCTTGCAAATTCAAGTTTCTTTCTTCTGAGATTTCTTTAGCCTGTTGATCTGAAATGCTTACAGGGGTCCTTGCTGATTTCAGCTTGGCTTTCTCTCTCACCTAGGGTTGTTGTGAGGTTTGAATGAGTTATTGTAGGTCATGTGCTCAGAACAGTGCTTGGCATAGAGTAAGTGCTCTATAAATGTTAATTATAATAGTTGGTATGTCTGTTCTCCAAAGAGAAAATATTGGAAGAGAAGGAGTCAGGAATGCCTTTGAGAGCTAGAAGAAGTAATGTCAGCTAGCACTCAGTGGTGTTTGATGATGATAATGGTGAGGATGGTGAAGAAGGCAATAGCATAAGTGTTGACTATTGTATCAGCTCTGGCCTAAGTAGGTTTCTTTATTGTTAGCCTTAGAATGGACAGGCTGCCTGAGAGCTCTGAGTATGTGGGCAAGGGTTATTGTTTAGATGATTTCACTTTATGGAGAGAATGAATTCAGCAGGCAAGGAACTAGATTCTAAGCTGGGGTCTCCTAAATGCCAGAAAATGGAGGTCTGTACTGAGTCTCAACTTCTATTGACAAGAATCATGTGGTTTTTTAGCCTAAGGGTAAAACTAGAGTTGAAAACTAGAGGTGGTGGCAGTAGGGCAAGAATTATGTTTGCTTTCTTGGGGATGGGGCACTGGGAAGGAAGTGTAGGAGTTACAGTCGTTCCATCAACCAAGCTCTGTACTATTTGCAGCAGGATTGGGAAGGGAAAGGTGAGAGAGGGAGCTAATGGAAATAGTCCTTTCAAAGATAATTTCAATTAACCTCTTTCTTATTATTAGCCTCTGCTGACTCTGCCCATCTTAACTATAATTTCTCTAGGGCTCCCCTAAGCCACTTGTCTCCTTCCTCCTACGGTGTCTCCTACATACTCTGCAGCCACTTCCTTACTCCCTCTCCTTCATCTCACAATAGACTTCTACTCTCTATCCATCCATCAGAAATTTGTCGAGGTGCCTTATTCAGTGATGACCCCCCTTCAGGGCTTGTCTTGGTTATGGGTTCATTCTTTTACTATCATTTATTTGGTCTTGGCAGGGAGAAATGATAAATGCTTATAGTTAACTCTGTTTTTAATGCATGCATTTCCATAGATATCTAAAAATATCTTTCACTTAAATATTCTATTTCTAAGAAAACAATCTATTCTCTGGTGTCAGAAGTGAAGGGCAAGAATTATCTAAAGGGTAAATAATTATCTAAATCAAATATGAGCAGTGACAGTTATCCACAGCATATTTCTATTATCATTAAATTCACTTTATTGCTGCTTTTGTATATGGCTTTAACAAATATGAGCTCTAATCCTGCCATAGTTTGGGCCACTGAAGATATTTTAGTTTGCTCTCTGCCAACTGTTCTTTGTCGGCTTAAGACAAAATTTTCTATCTTTAAAATGAGTTGATTAAAAATGTCTGCACTTTCCAAATACATTGTTACCAGTTTTGTTTCTGACTTTTACCAGTCAGTTTTAGGACAATCAAGAACAAGAAATAGACTCAAGTCATTCACAGCCAACATAACAACACCGTAAAGAAGTAGCACAACAGTCTTCCAGACTGTGGAAACTACCACGAAAAGCTAGAAAACCCCGGCCCCCAAAGTCATACATTTATTCCTTTATTTGGAAGGCAATATGGACTGTGAACAGAAACTCTGTAGGAATGCAATGCATGCCGAAGCCCAGGGTTAACTGAAAATCACTGCTCTTGTGGAATCATTTCCTCAGCCTTTGTTTAGCTTCAGTTAAACATGCAGTAAGTCCTCACTTAACGTTGTCAATAGGTTCTTGGAAACTTCGATTTCAAGTGAAATGATGTATAATAAAACCAACTTTACCACAGGCTAATTGATATAAACAAAAGTCGTTTCCATGGCATATTTCTGGTCACAAAAACATCACCAAACTGGGGGTGGCTCCATAGTGTAGTGGTTAGTACGTCTGCTTATGCAGAAGGTCCTGGGTGTGCCAGGCCCCGGGTGCACCAGGCCCCACATGCGCCAGGCCCCAGGTGCATGCCATAGGCGTGTGGGAGGAGACGCCCCGCCTTCAGAGATTCAGTTCCTAAGGGGAAAATGACAACATCCATAGGGCAGAGGTGGAAGTGGGGGAGGGGAGAAATTAAAGGGGAGAAAAAAAAAACCCAATAAAACTATCACCAAACTTCTAAATAAAGACTCCAAACACTTTTACTATTAAATGTTGAAATAAATGTGAGCTATACATACATTTAAGAAAGATGAATAAAAACAAGTAAAATAATTATTTTCCCACTCACTTATTCTAATTCAGAGTTGTGGGTGGCTGGAGCATATCCCAACAGCTCAGGGCACAACGTGGGACCAAACCCTGGACAGGACACCCTTCCATTGCAGGCCGCATCACACGCACACCCATACTCACTCCAATTAGGACAATTTAGACACACTAATTAACCCAACATGTAAATCTTCAGGATGTGGTTGGAAACCAGAGTACCTGAAGAAACCCATGCAGACGTGGGGAGAATGTGCAAACTCCACTCAGACAGCGGTCCCAGCGGGAATCAATTTCTTTTTTCATTAATGTTATAACATTATTCAAGGACCTGCTGTACTTGGGAGTGTCTCTTCCTGGCTTTGAGTATTATTTTTGCGTATTAAAGAGCAGAAAAAAGGGAGGCAAAGCCTAATAAGAAATAAATAATGAAAAGGATAAAAAAAGTCTTTGTTTGTAAGTGTATCAGACCTTATAAACTTATATAATCCACGGATCATTTCCATGGTAGACTGTTATGGCTCCAAAAGAGCCATTGTGCTAATGTAGCAGCTGATGATCTTATGCAGAGACTCTGCATACTAAATGCCCTTGTGAAATTGGGAATGAAATATGGGAACTGAACATAGCCAATAACCATTTTTAAAAATAATGAAGTACTCTACCACCTCACTCTTCTACTATCCCCCGCCAAAATCATGAAGAGTGGAGTCAATGTAATTAACCAATTGCCTGAAAATGTTATTTTAAAAAAAGAACTCTGTACATGTAGCAGGAAAAATACAAAACCAAAATAGGGCTCATATTTTGAAGCATAAAACATATTTTTGCACTCGGGGAAAACGGATGAGCCTGTGCCACATTTCATTTCAGCAGCTGATGTTTAAGCCCTAGAAATCAAATCATAGACGCCCTGGGTTTTAAAGAAGGGATGTAGGTGGGGACCTGGCTTTGCCAAGATACTTTGAGCCTAAGTAGCAACACCGTGCTTGGTCATGTTGGAGAATAGACTGCCAATTGTGCCAAATTATATGATGCTTTTGAGATGTGCACAAATAGCCCATTACACTTTTCACAGCGTTCCTTCATTAAGCCTGCAGAATTGTTTCGTTATGTTTTCCTCATAATAGCTTCTGAAAGGTCAAGAACAGCTTACTTGACTTTCTGGTGCCCTTTAGGGAATAATGCCTTAACCATTAGTGGCTTCTGTTCTTCTAAGCTAACATTTGCAACAAGGTCTCCCATTGGTTGTCAAGACTGGGTCCTTTTTCTCCTCCAATATGTACGTGTGTGTGTGTGCGCGCGCACACACACACACACACACACACACCCTCAGTCGGGAATAAGGAATAGAAGGAGGATGCTGGAATTCCTGCCAGCTGAGATTTTGTTTGGTTTTCTCTTAGAGTCGACATCTAGCTCTGGTGGCATTTGAAAAGCAGTAGAAGGTGCTGGTTTTCAGAAGGGAACTGGCAACTTGAGTTCAAATCCAGATCTACTCCTTCTGAGCTGGGTGACTTGGGGCAACTCATCTCAGCTCTCAAGGCTCAATTTCCAAATGTGGTAAATGGGGATAATAGTAGTACCACCTCCTATGGTACTTTCTTGGAATAGATTAAGCATTAAAATATTGACTCAAAACAAAAACAGCTAGCCTTGGAAGCCTGTTAAGGATAGGCCTTGATTGGTAGCATTGCATATATGCAAACTTCCATAACCAACCTGATGGCTCACTCAAATCTGTAAGGAGGCAATGACATTTATCATATGCCTTCTATATGCCAAGGGCTTACCTATGTTTCTCATCTAATTATTTACACATTCCTATAAAATAAGTATTTAATTGGCATATTATGCATGAAGACACTAATATTCAGGGCTAATGATAATGGTTACTATTTGTTGAGTGTTTACTATGTGCCAGGCACTATTTTAGACATTTTTGTCTATTTTCTTCTCAATGAGCATTTCAATCATATCTTTTTTTCTTTTTCTTTTTCTTTCTTTTTGCTCTTATGAAGAGTGCTCCCATGGACCTTCTTAAACATGTCTTCATGCACACATGAACAGGATTTTCTCTTGGGACTACATGCTCAGAACTAGAACTCCTGGGTTGAAAACATGTGAATGTTCAACCTTACCAGATAATAATATTATTTTCCAAAGTGACTGTAATAATTTATATTCCCACCAGAATGTCTAAACCTTCCTGTTGAGCTACATCTTCCCCTTCAATTGGCATTCTTATTTTTCTTAAGCTAATGGGTATAAAATGGTATTTTGGCCTTGATCTGCATTGTTCTGATTACTAATGAGACTGATAATCTCTTTTAATATTAATTGGCCATAGATGTCTTTTTTTTCCCATGAATTGTCTGTTCATGTCTTTTAATGGCTTTTACAGTGCTCTAGGAGTGGTACTCTGCCAAGAATTGTCTCTCTAATTGTTATCATCTCATGGGATCCAGGAATACAAGCTCCTCCCGCCTCCAGAGCCAGGCAATCAAGGGGCATCTCATGAGTGTAGCCACAAAAACTGAATTACCAGATGTGATAACCGGGGCACCAAACATGTTTAGAAACTTCCCTCTTGGAAATACTGGCACTCTGGAGCGTGGTAGAGGGGAGTATAAAATGGCAACTACTGAAAAAAGGGGAAAAAAGGAAAAGAATAGAAAAAGATGGTGCCCGCCAGCTTCAGCAAGGTATAGGGAGAGGATGCAAGACAGTATCCACCAGCTGGAACATAAAGATGGCACCCTTGAGAAAGGAAGAAAAAAGATGGCGGCAGTTGGCTTTAGCAAGTCAGAGAGAGAGCAGGAAGATGGTGCCCTCCAGCCTCCAATCCTAGTGACTGTCTCAGAGGCCCCAAATCAATGTTTAAAATTAGGAAATGAGTCTTATTTACATACAGTCTGGGAGCTTTTTGAAGGGCATGATGGTGGGCAAGTCTGTGAGAGTCCCTCTAAGAGCAGTTTATCAGATCACCAGAACCTTGCAGGTCTCATGGGTGTGAGCCTCATTGGTCTTCAAAGCCAGATGTTTTGGTGTCTCATCTCTTAGTGCTGGTCTTAAAAGTTGAGATGCCCAATGTGGGATGTGAACACTTTGTTCCTGAGGGAGAAACTCAAGTTTGAGTTTCCTTCTCATTGTGAGTTACTGGAGGAGGGAAGTGGTAGGTGTTACAGTGAGGCTGCGTGATTGTTTCTCAGCCTGTCCTACTTGCTTTGACATGAAGGCGTCACTTTTCCAGGTTTTAATTTTGTTTCAGAGGAAATTATTCAATATATAGCTATAGATTCAGTGTGTCTGTGGGAGGAAGTGAGTTCAGGATCTTCCTACATCACCATCTTGAATCAGAAGTCACCAGACATCCATCTTTTCCTGGCCTCAGATGCCTGTGCTCCTGGTTCTCTAGCTTTCAGACTTGAACTAAATTATGTTGCAAACTTTCTGGAGACTCCAGCATGCATAGGGCAGATTGTTGGACTTCTCAGTCTCTATAATCAACGTGAGCCAATTCTTATAATAAACCTTTTCACATGTATATATCTCCTTCCTATTAGAGCAGAACCCTGACTAATACAGAGATTGTATCACTGCAAATATTTTCTCCCTGCTTATGACTTGTCTTTTCACTTTCTTTGGGGTGCTCTTAGCATAGGTTCTTAGTTTTAATGGAGCTGTATTTAACAGTCTTTTTCTTTGATGATTAGAACTCTTTGCACCTTGTTTAAGAATTTCTCTCATTTTTTTTCTATTTCTTCCAGGTATTTAAGTTCTTATTGTATTTGTAATGACTCTTGAGTATGATTTGAGATAAGAATCCAAATTATATTTCTCTATTATGAGCAACTTTTTTTTTCAGCTCAATTTATTGAATTATCTTCTCCTTGCCCCACCCTTATTGCCGCCATATTATCTCCCCCATATATCAAATTTCTATATGTATTTCTGGACTCTCTATTCTGTTCCTTTGGTCAATTTGTCAATTCCCGAACCAATACGCATGGTTATTATGACTTTGTAACATATCTCATTATCTTGTGGAACAATTCTTACTCTATTTCTTCTTAGAAATTTAATAAATATACATATTAGGCAATTGAAAGAGTATAGGAAATTCCATAGAAATTAGAATTTACTTATAATTTCAACATTTGGTGTTTATTTTTCTACAATGTATAAAAACACACATGTAAGAACACACATTTATATGTATATAACTATACATGTATTCATATTTAACAAATTTAAAGTAAATATTAATTGCTTCTTTTAGTCAAGGGTCTATATCTAAAGCTTTATTGTTGCTAAAGCTGAGAGAGAATATTTAAGAAATATGATAGTGTTTAAGAACTAATAATAATGTTAGAAAGAAATTTGTTTTCAATTTGGCAGCTAATACGATTCCTCTTTAGGTACCTTAGTCCAAGAAACCATTTATTTTGAATCCCTAAGTTTCATTACTGCCTTAAACTAAAAGGATAAATCTCCCTCCATTTCTAAAGTGACACACTTATTCTCTGAGCATACCACTATCTATTAGTTTAATAAAATAAGAAAACACGGTGTATTACATTTTTGAAGAGCTACACCTTGTCCTTAAAACAAGATTTGTGTTTGAGTCCTCAGTCTGCCACTTGTTACTTTTTTGTCTTTGGATAAGTCATAGAACTTCTTGGGGTCTCGGTTTCTTCATCTTTAGAATAACATTAATATCTACATTGTAAAGTTGCGAGGAATGTTAATATATTTATTTAAAAGCCTCACAAATGCTTGCCAGTATTTGTTTTTGAATTTCAATCAGTTTTTATTTTATTATAAAAGTAAGATGAGCTTCTTATACAATTTTTGAACAATACAGAAGGATATACAGTGAAAACTAGAAGTCCTTCTCCTCCAAATGTACCCTGTTCTTTCTCCCCACAAATCAATCTCGCTCTTCTGAAGAAACAACATTAAATTCTCAGGACACATTATTGTTAAGAGCATTCTAAGGTTCCATGACAGGCACAAATCATTGAGGTCCTGCATAAACATCATATAACAGGTAAGCTAAAATGTTCAGAATATTTATTTCTTTAAGATAACTTTTATTTTAAAGGTTTTCTATATTCAAACAAAACCAATGTAGTGTATACTTGAAACTAATTTAAGTAAATAAATTTATTTAAAAAAATATAAAATAAACAAGTAGAAATATTGAAATTAAAGAGGTGATTAGAGGCTATCTTAAGACTAACAGTAAATAATTGTTTATGTATATAAATACATTTGTGGTTATTTATTTTTTTAAAAAATTTTGTGATAATGGTAATGTCTTCTTACAGAAATGTCAAAATCAGGTGTATAAAGTAAAAAATGAAATTTTCTTTTCACAATTCCCCTATCCCACTCCCCAGAAATAACCACTTAGAAGAGGTTTGATGTCTTAACTTTCATATTTTTTTACCCACCAAACTTGAAAATGTCTAAGCTTAATTGCATGGTTTTACACTTTTCACTCTTTGCTTTGTTTTGCTTGGTGCTGCATTCATTCATCTGTTCATTCCTTTACTAAGCATATACTAAGTACCTGCTCTGGGTCAAGCACCAAGCAAGGTGCTGGAGACTCTTGAAACGTCAGGTCAAGTGTCCTTATTCCTTATAGATAATTATATTACTGTGTCATAAGTGCTTCATTATAGTCAGTTAGTGCAGGGTGCTGTGGGATTGTGAGGGAGGGATGGCAAACCCAGGTTATTCAGGATGGCTTCCTGGGGGAAGTGATTTCTTAGTTGAGAATCGAAAGCTGAACAGGCATTAGGCTGGTACAATGGCTAGAGCTGTGGGACAATAGCACATTGGGGGATGATGAGAAGCTGGAATGAAGAACACAGATGTATAGCAGTGAGGGCTGAGGATGTCAGAGAGAGATAAATGAGATCGGAAGGAAGAAGAAAGGGTTTAAATCTTGAAGGGCTTTGCAAGACATGCTAAGATATATGAACATTGAGGGACGTGACATTGTCATGTTTATGTTTTAGAAGTCTTCATCTACCTGCAGTGGGGAGGAAGAACTGGAGAGGGGCGAGCTAGGAGGTAAGGGCAATAGGAAGTGATTGTAATAACCCAAGTGAGAAATGATGGTGGTCTGAATTAAGGAAGTGCCAGTGGGAGTGGGAGAAAGAGGTAGTAGGATAATTGATGCCTAGGAGGAGTCACTGAAAGTAAAGCCATTTAATACAGGGAAAGATCAATTTTTTAAGTAAATAGTGAGAGCAAAAAGACTTGATTGAGACTCTAACTTGAAAAATTAAACTAAAATTAGTTTTTAAATCCCTATTTTAATATTATAAATAATTATTTTAGGTATAATCACAATTATGAACTAATGTTTAGGATGAAGAATGAATCAGGAGTTTGGGAGGCATAAGTTTTCCACACAAATTTTATGGTAGCATGATAATGACACCTTTCACTTCATGTTTAAGTTTTGCAGCAAGTTCATGATAAAAATCATTTTGAGGGAAATATTTGGTCTTCATCAATTTTCCCAAAGATATCTTCTTTTAATATTTAGATAATTTTTTTAGAGGTGCTATTATGCCATCCATCTTATGGGTATAATTGGCATATAACATTATATTAGTTTCAGGTGTACAAAATTTTGATTCAGTATTTGTCTATATTGCAAAATGAGCACCACAATAAGTCTAGCTAACATCTGTCATCATAGATAGGTACATAATTTTTTCTTGTGACAAGAACATTTAAGATCTACTCTTAGCAATTTTCAAATATGCAACATAGTATTATTAACTATAACCACCATGTTAAACATTACATCCCTATGACTTCTCTATTTTATAACTAGAAGTTTGTAACTTTTGACCTCCTTCATCTATTTCATCTCTCCTTTTTTTTTTAAGCTGTTAACTAGTTTGACTATGCTGATTTGTCATTTGCCAAAGGCTTTGCCTGTACTTGGAGCACTTCTCCCAGAACACTTTTATCGATTTCATGAAACTCTATTCTTTAGAACATTTTTCATTTGTCTTAGCTGTTGATTGTTTTGAATTTATAATTTAATATGGGTATTTGTAATTGGAAAGTAATGTTTAAGTTAAGGGTAATATTATAAATGGTGTTTATTAATAAATATTTTCATGTTATAACTTTTACTTTTTTATGCAATCTGTTGCCTATGGGAACTTGGGTAATGAATGCTTGGATAATGAAAAAACCCTGTAATTATCTGTCACCTACCCACCAGGATCATCCCCCAACAGGGAAATGAGGAACAAAACTCTCCTCAGGGAGAAGGAAAATGAGTAAAGTTTTCATTTTCTAGGACTAAAACCTTCGTGTATATCAAAGATGCAACAGAAGAGTACATGAAATACTTTCTTCAAATTTCTCTTCCATTCTTGCTCAGCTGAAGGTGTTTTCTCAGCAGAGCTCACATCAAAGGCCACAAGATTTGCTGGAAGCATCTTTGTCACTCTCTGGAAGGAAGCCCATATCTCATTACCAATAACAGAGCATCATCTTACCCACTGATGTTTTCTAAAGGAAAAAAAACCAAACCAAAACAAACAAACTTTTTCTGCTTCTTTGAAGGGAACATGATGCTCTCTCCACCCACTCCCCAGTTCCCCTACCTACTTCCAACCAAAGGACCTAAGGAGATCCTGAATTATGTTATTGTCTTCATCCTCATAAAGATTTGATTTACTGGGTTCTGTGCATCGATCCTATTTATATCATTGTTAAAATCTTTTGATCAATGATGCATTGATTGATTATCTAATTATCTCAGGCTCTCCTTTTCTTTCTGATTTTCTTTCATAAATATATATTGATTACCATTGTGTGCCATGCATGCACTAACTTTGCTGGGTGCTGAGGCTCCCCTGCAAATATCATCCTAAGAAGCATCATAGGGGAGTGACCAGATCCAACTTATGTTGATTGGGAATATTTTCTTTATTTCAAATCTTTCTTCCTGGTTTATCAATCATAAGTTGTAAATAAGTAGTGGTTTACATAGAAAAGCCTAAAGAACGCTAGCCCTAGCCAGACATTTTATTCCGCCTTTGCTGTTTGACTTCTCATTTTCTGTCTTGTGTTTGATAAGGATCTTTGTGAGTTACAGCAGTTCCCAGGAGTAGAAGCTCAGATTGGAGTTAAGAAGTGACTCTGAAACCATGGTCCTGTGTGCATGGTCCCAGGAGTTGAGGACGTACACAGAACCCAGTCTATGCCTGGGAAAAGATCAGGCATTTTTATATCACACCACCAAACATTCTTTTTTCCAAAAGTGATTCTTATTACCCAGATATTTTCCACCCTCTCCTCTGCTCACCTTTCCCCTCTCTCTATTCTTTTATTATCTAGGCCATAATTATGCCAGCCCAGGCTTCTCTGCTCTTGGGTCTTTCCCTTCCTCCTACACATATATCTTTCTTTCTTTAGGAAAACAGTTCAGCTCTGATCTGGATGCTTCAGCCTTGCATCTTCATACCCAACATTTAATAACATAATCTTCAAGTAGTTTAAAAAAAAACAAAACAAAACCCAAAACACAACCACAACTATAAACAGTGACCCTGTGGATAGCCAACAACAAAAAAAATGCTCCAGTTTGTAACCTTAGCCCTAGTGTCTCCTCTACATTCACTCACTCATTTAGTCATTCACTCATTCATTCATTCTTTCACTGATATTGTGTGGGTGTATCAGTTCCCTTAAAAGCAGAGCCTGAAATAAGGGCTTGGGTATAGGGAGTTTATTTGAGAGGTGATATTAGGAAGCAGGAGTAAGGGGATGAGGAGAGTGAGCTGGAAAAGGAGAAAAAGGATATAAAGATACATTATTGATCTGGTTATTGGAGTGGACGGTTGGGGCTCAATCTCAAGAGAACTCTGAGGAACTGTGTAGAATACTCCTTAGAATGGTCCTACTGAAGAATGGGAGGCTGGGGCATTTATCCACTAACTCCCATCCCCCTCTGGTTGAGGGTTACTCTTAGATGCAGTCAACTGTTCCTTTCTGACCTGCCCTGCCCTTGACTGAGCAAGCTCCCCAATTTGAGTAGCAGGGAAACTGTCTGTAGGCATGGGAGCTGTCCATCTCAGCTGTGGCTGAAGTCAGAGAAGGGTTGAGAGCATTTAGCCTGAGGTACCAACTGCAGCTGCTACAAATAGCATTAATCACAGTTGTTCTCTAATCATTCATTTCTGCTTGATTTCTTCCATGGAATAGTGAATTCCACAAAGTCAAGGACAGCTTCCAAACCTTTGTACCCCCTGTGCCTAACACAGTGCCAGACTCACAGGAGTCCTTTGGGTATCATTTGCTGAATGAATGAAGGAACTAATAGAACAATGGACTGAAACCAGAAACCTGAGGTCTAGTTTCCACTGGGTTACTAATTTCTGTCTGACCTTGAATATATCAAAACCTGGTTACAGGGGCCTGGTTATTTATGAAATTACTAATTTGTATAAAAAATAAATCTAAACATCCAAGCACTATTGTAAAAGAAGAAAATTCCTTGTCATTGACTGACCTTAGAATAAAGTATTGTGCTCTTTCTTCATGTCTCTCTCTAATTCTAGGTTTAGGTCCCTCGAGGTGTAAAGATCAAACTGTTGAAGCAGTAAGGGCGTATTAACAAGTTGGTTAACCAAAAAATGTTTTGTTTTCTGCATGATACATGGCTTGGAAACCTTCACTAACATTCTCATGTGAAGAGTGATAGAATGCTAATTTCCCACAGATTCATTATCACCATGAAATGAAATTTTGGAACACATCGGAGGTAAATATAATGTGCAAATGTAGAATTCAACAATCTGAGTTTTAGCTGCCTCATAATTTTACACCTCTGTCAACAAGATCTATGTTAAAGTCTTCCCCCATTATTCTACTTGAAAAGAAAACTGAAGAGATTATTATAATATCTAGGATGGAGAGATGTTTTTTCCAGTTCACCCTATGTGAAAGGAGCCCATCTGTGTAGATATTCCTAATTATTTTTTTTATCTGATCGCAAATACCTTTTGTGCTCACTACTGTGCTAGGTCTTGAGATATAATCTTGGAAAAACTCATATTTGGTTCCTTCTGTTGTGGAGCTTATGGTTTAGTAGGAGTGGACTATACTAGTTATTTACAATGAGTATCAAATTACATTCTGAAATAAATGTTACAAAAAAGAAATGCGATTTTATTAGTGCAAAATACAATACAAATCATATGGTCTGGAAGGTTAAAGAATGTTTCCTCACAAAGTGGGATTTGAGTAGAAAGCTAAAGAGTGAATAGTAAATAAAAGGCAAGACAGCATATGCAAAGGACTAGTGGCAAGAACAACAAGAAGCCTTGGAAGAACTGGAAGAAGGCCAGGAACTGGAAGAGTGAGGCTCTAGAGGTGAGCACAGGCCAAACTAGGCAGGCCTCTTGGATAGATTAAAGATTCTGGTCTAAGAGCAAAGGGAAGTCAATAAACGGTTTCAGTAGGACCTGGTGACACGATCAGAGCTGCATATTTTTAAAAGCGCCTTTGTTTTATGTCTTTTTATATTTTCCATTATTACATGAGCAACTCAAGCAAAAAACATTCATTTTTGCCTGAATTATGCTAATGATTGCTGATACATATGCATACACGCACACAATGTCAGTCAAATATTAGTAATATCTCTCACTCTCATTTGGGTAAAATTTAGTTTGTACTACTCGTTACTGACTGCATTTACCCAATAACTAAATTCCATGCTGAAATTTCATTATGTGTGCAAGTGAAATTGCCCTTTTCTGTTGGAAAGGGTGAGGACAGCAGCCATCGCATCAACAAGATGGGTCCAAAATGAATTGTCTGGTGGTATCTTTAGGGCTCCCTAAACTATGTCTATACCATCCATTACCTTCCCCAAATATCTTTGCATATCTAAAAATGGATTAAGTTGCTTTGACAGACTCTATTTTTTATGAACCTCTTTGGCTATTACTTACTATGTTATTTTCCTCAAGGTGCTCATGAGCTGATTTATGATTTCATTTAGGGGTTTGACTGGTAGTTTGGATACGCTAACTAGCCCACCTTTTCCCGGATCTCCTTTTGGCTGCTTTATCTCCAACACTAAATCAGCCTGCTTAAATTTCCCTGGTACATAAGTCTTCATGACAAACACTAGTATTGGAGGTACATCCTACCTTAGCTGGTTCGTTGAATATGTTCAAATGACTCTCATCCAGCTCTGCTGATTTATAAATATTTAAATTGTATAAATATTCTTTTACCTGCCTCTTATTAATTCTGTTTCTTTATATTCCCAGAGACTCATTAATATTTATCTTACCAAACTCCTGCTTCCTTCATTCTTTGTGTTAAAGGCAGAGACAAAATAGTAGTTTCATATTCACTCCTCTTTGCATCTTTCATAATATGTTCTCACCCCTGGTTTAACAAAAGTAACTGTTGTTTTCTTGTGCATAACATCATATTGTATTTTTAGAAGGCTTTGCCATAATTTCTCACTACTTTTGCTCCTCTAATTCTGCCCTTGTAGCTGAATCCTGGAGTTGTATTTTCTTCATATTGCATATTCTTTTCCCTAAACTCTACACAATTGGATTTTTGCTTTTTCCCCCCCAAGGAAACATTTATGTTGGTTGTATAATAGCACCCACCACCAGCCACTTGTGTGTTCTTGTTCTAGAGGATGTACTCAGTGCCCACACCCATATTTTTCCTTTCAGTAGGACAACACAAGTAGTAATCATTTAGTTCCTGAAAGATAGTTGGATACAGTCCATTAATTTCAGAGCATGTCCAGAAAATTGATCTGAAACAAACAGCAAGTGAATATGAAACCCAGACAAGGGATTTCCGATTATAAGTAAACAATAGTAATAAAAAGGGGGAAGAGTCTAGGAATATTTCTTATCGGAAACACACTGGAAATTTTAATGTTTTCAAAAGAGTACATACTGTTTACCGCTATTTTAAAAATTGTACACATTGTACCATTTTGTGAGTTTCAAGAATAGGCAAAACTGAACTATGGAGATAGAACTCAGACCAGTGGTTACCTCCTTGGAAAAGGGCCTGAGGGTGCTGGAATTGTTTTGTGTATCGAGTTGGGTATTGGGTATATGAATGTATACATATGTGTATATGTAAAAATTCATCATGTGATTAGTGCACTTAAAAAAACTAGCATACTTTACTGTGTGTATTATACCTCAATAGAAAGTAAAACAAACAATTAATTTGTTTACAAAGCCAGTTGCTACAAGGTTTAATAAATACTTGCAGTAATTATAGACTATATCTGAGGCTATCTGAAATATAATTATTTAAAAATTTTTATACATATTCACATATAATTATTATTAGATAAACTCTCCTGCTCAATAATTTGGAAGAATGAGGGTGATCATGGCTACCACTTCCTGGGTGCCTACAGTGTGACAGGCATTATACCCATAGTTTTTTATCTTAGTATAGGGAAGGTGATATTATTCCCATTTTCCAGATGAGAACGAAGAGCCAGAAAGATCTTAAATAGTTGTCTGAGAGCACAAAGCTAAAGAGAAGAAATTAAAGATTTAAACTTGGGTTTTTAAAACTCCAAAGCTTACATGCTTTCTCCCACTCCATGTGGCATCCAAGTATCCTAGGTGATTATGAGTTAGTATTTTTATTAATCTCTTCTACTGTAGGCAAGGTACTACTATGTGTAGATTTTACATATTTCTATCTCTTCCTTTAAGAACTGAGTGAATGTAGACACGCTGAAATGAGTTATAAATAATATTAGCTGGTGTTTATTTGGTGTCTAGAATGTGCCTGGTCTTATCCCAAAGCATCACCTTAAATTAGGGCAGGAAGTCTGTGCGATTCAAAGTATTTCTTTTCCCCTCTTTACAGATGAGGATTCTAAGACTCAAGACATCTGATAGCTAATAAATTTCAACCTCTGGTAGTCTGACTTCAGCGCACACACCCTTCACCAGCCCATTATATTGTGCATTAATGATTTTTGGAGAATGTAACTGAAAGAAAAAAGAGACTGATCAATATTTTTAAATCTGAAAACAATTTACAAGAACAATAGACATGAATATAAGGAATATTTGTCAGATTTACATCCATTATTAATATGAATTTGAGAAACAATATTGGTTTATTGGGCCTTTCTGCTGTTTAGAAAGCTTATGAGTTTAGCAATTTTATGATATCAGGCATTTTTGCAAGAGGTCATGCAATCGATGCCAGTGCTCGTATGAGCAGTTGAAAGCTGAGTTTTCTAGTTCTGCCAGTCATCTGTCTATGGACTCGTCACTTAAGAAGACAGGTCTAAGATATCTATTCCTCTCTCTTGACTTGCTTTAATGTCTATTTCTGATGCTTCTGTAGCTTTCTTGGATCATTTCATTCTAGTTCCATTATTCTAAAGGTATTCTCTTGTATGCAATAAAATCTGTTCATATATTTAGGGTCAAATATTATCTCTATAGAGTCTCATCTTATGTGGATGTTTTTAGTTCCCAAAGAATTTTTGTATGATTTCATACACTATCAGATCATTATATTCTCCTGTTACCCAATTACCACATCTTTATTTTTTTGCCATTTCTCTCTCTATGGATTTGAAGCTTTTCATCATAAAGAACTTCCAACTTCCACTTTTTATTTTTAACAGATAAGTTGCAGAAGTAGCACAAATGATCAACTTTATATTCTTCAGCTAGATTAATCAATTGTTAACATCTTACCACATTTGCTATCTATCACCCTATATATACATATGTGTATAAGTGTGTATGCATGTATGCATGTAATTTGTATTTATATATATATACACACACACACACAAACATACATAATTTTTCTAAACTATTTGAGGATTAGTAGCAGACACTGTAACAAATACTTTAACAGTCATCTCTTGAGAACAATGAAATTCTCCTGCATAATCACAATGCAATGACTATATTTAAGGCGTTTAAACTTAATTTAAAATCATTCAATATTCTGCTCATATTCAAACTTCTTGTTTCAATAGTGTCCTTTATAACTACTTTTTTTTCCCCCTAATCCAAGATTCAGTTGAGGATCTCATATTGCATTTAGTTATCATGTTTCTTTGATTTTCTTTAATCTAGGACAGTTCCTCAGACTTCTTAGTTTTTCATGAATGAAGGTCTTTGTTTTGAACATCTTCATTTAGCCTTCCGCATTCCAGGCATAGCTCTAGGTATATAACACATCAAATCCCTGATTCGTTTAATAGATTATCCCATTTGAGCCCTACAAAAGTAAAATATTAAAATAATTCTTTGCACTTTGAAAAAGATGGAAATAATTTAAAAATACATCTTAGAACTTCAATGATTCTCTGTCGTTCATCCAGTAAACGTGTTAGCCAGACTGAAGGACACTGAGAAGAGAGAGCTTCCATCTCTACCTTTAAGATGCTTAATTTCTAATTACAGATAGATGTAAAATCCCTTTTCAGGCAGAAGATGATTTTGGTGTTTTGTGCCAACCCAGGTTTTAGAAAGAAAGCAAAATTCCACCCAGTCCATTTATTGCCTAAGTCTGCTGAACTGTGAGGAATCAGGGATATCACAAATGGCATGCTGAGGAAGAAAACAAATTGAAATGCAAAGCAGACTAATAATAAAATATTTTTCTTCCAAAAGTTACTTTTGCAAACATTTCTATCACTATCATACACAATTTGCTTTGATACTAGGATGAGCCTTCTGAGACAGTAACTCGGGGCTTCCTTGCAAAGCAAGGAAATTTAACAATTGTTCAATAATGGAAAAGATAGATGTGTGAGAAGTTGCCATAACGACATGACAAGGCTGTCTGTGTGGCTTAATTTCAGGTACATTGAATTGGGCTTGATGTCATGTTTTAAAATGAGTCAATATTTTAGGGGTTTTGAAGAAAAGATATAAATATGAATTGTATGGACTCAGTTCTTGTCTGTATGTGTCTGCCAGTAGAAGTGTTTACAATTTACTCTCCTCATTTGTCCATCAAACAGAAATATTTTTCTATGAAGTGGAGCTTAAATGCTGTTTCTGGAAATCTACTTTCATTGCACAGAGAATCTGATAAACTATCAAGTTACACATTGCCATTAAACAAATCAATATTAAGTCTATCGTCCATTAACGAAATAGTAGAAAATCTGAATGTCTTCTCCAAATGTTGAAGGCAATGTCAGTCATGAGCATTTTCGAAGATGTATCATTTTATTGGCAAAAATAGAAAACCACTTTTATGATAAGATTTTCTATTACTGTTTTGAGGAAAATATTATCATTGTTAATATTTATTGAGTGCTTTGGGTTACATTGTATGAGTGACATCTTTTATGTGCATAGCAAAACTGTAAGGTAAGATTTTTTTAATGATTTATTTATTTATTATTTTTAATAATAATTTTCTATTTTTCAGTTATATTTGGAATACAATACTATATTAGTTTCAGGTATACAACATAGTGATTAGACATCTATATAACTCAAAATGTGATCACCCCAAAAAACCTAGTGCCCCTCTAATACCATACATAGTTATTACAATATTATTGCCTATATTCCTTATGCTATACTTTCTATCTCTATGGCTATTTGTAACTACCAATTTTTACCTCCTAATGCCCTCCCCCTTTTCCACCAATCCCCTCAACCCCTCTGATCTGGTAACCCTCAAAATGTTCTCTGTGTCTACGAGTTTGTTTCTGTTTGTTTATTTTGTTCTTTAGATCCCACATATACATGCAATCATGTGACATTTGTCTTCCTCTCTCTGGCTTACTCCACTCAGCATGCTACCCTCTAGGTCCATCATGCAATATCTTTTCCCATACCCTTACTTTTTAGCCTGTCAGTGTCTTTTAATCTGAAGTGAATCTCTTGCGAGCAGCATATGTAAGGGTACAGTTTTCTAATCCATGCAGCCACCCTCTCGATTGATTGGAACTCTTAATTCTTTTTCTTTTGAAGTATTTGTTAATAGATATGTAGTTATTGCCATTCTTTATTCATATTTTTGCTACATATTTTTTCTTCTTCTTAAAGAAGACTCTCCAATATTTCCTATAATGCTGGCTTGGTGATGATGAATTCCTTTAGCTTATTCTTGCATAATCACATATACCTAGAACTATGTCTGGAACTCGGAAGGCTAAATGAAGATGTTTAAAACAAAGACCTTCATTCATGAAGCACTAAGAAGTCTGAGGAACTGTCCTAGATTAAAGAAAATCAAAGGAAGTTCTTTATCTGTCCTTCTGCTCTAAATGATAGCTTTGTTGGATAAAGTAATCTTGGTTGTAGATCGTGGGTTTTCATCACTTTGAATATTTTGTGCCAAGCACTTCTGTCTTACAAAGTTTCTTTTGAGAAATCAGCTGCTAGTCTTATGGGTGCTCCCTTGTAAATAACTAACTGCTTTTCTCTTACTGCTTTTAATATTCTCTCTTTGTATTTAACCTTTGGCATTTTAATTATGATGTGTCTTGATGTGGGCCTCTTTGGGTTCATCTTTTATGGAATTCTCTGAGCTTCCTAGGTTTGTATGTCTATTTCCTTCACAAGGTTAGGGAAGTTTTCCATCATTATTTCTTCAAATTATATTCAACTTCTTGTTCTCCCTCTTCAAGTACCTACGTAACACAGATGTTGTTACTCTTAATTTTGTCCTATAGGCTCCTTAAATTATTATTACATTCTTGGTTACTTTTTTCTTGCCATTCTGATTGGATGTCCTCTGCTATCCCATCCTCTATATTGGTAATTTGATCCTTCACTTCCTGCACTCTGTTGATTCCTTCTAATATGCTCTTCATCTCAGATATGGTATTCTTCATTTCTGACTGGTTCCCTTTTATAATTTCTATCTCTGTTTTTATGTTTGTTTTTTTTTAACTCTTTGTTAAAGCTCTCATTGAGTTCATCTACACATCCCTCAATTTCATCGAGTGTTCTTATAACCAGCGTTTTGAACTCTGCATCTGGTAGATTGCTTGTCTCCATTTTGGTGGATTCTTTTTCTGGAGCTTTGTTCTGTTCTTTCATGTGGGACATGTTTCTTTGTCTCCCCATTTCGGTTGCCTCCCTGTGTCTGTTTCTCTGTGTTAGGTAGGGCTCCCAAGTCTCCTGGTCTTAGTAGAGTGACTTTATGTAGCAGATGTGCTGCGGGGCTCCTTGGCACAGACCCGAGCGGGGTCCAGCTGCAGGCCAAGTTCTGCTGCAGCTTGTGCACCTCCAGGGCCACCTGGTAAGAGTCACCAAGCAATCCACATATGCTTGCCTCCTGTGCTGGGCTATTGGTGCCTCATGTGGTCAACTACAAAACTGAGGCTGGCTGCTCCTAGTGCAGGGCCTCGGGCTGCTTAGCAAGAGGTACAGGGCCTGTCAAGGCCAGATGCTGCTTCTTTTGATTTTTGCGAGACTGTGAGAGATTTTATGAAAGTTCACACACAGCAGGAGCCAAGACAGCCCATTTGTATGGAACAAATCTCTGGAAGTGTCTTGGGTAGGTCCACCAGTTGAGAGAGGCGGAGTCTCAGGGAATCCCCTGGGCAGAGCTACCTGTGTTATTCAAGTTGATGGTGCCTGCGTCTACTGGCCAGGAGCGAGGAGGACTCAGTATAGAAACTATGGTTTCTGCCTGCACCTCTGTCCAGGAGCCAGCTACCCCTTCAGCCCTGACCCTGAAGCTTAACAACTCAGGACCTCCCCATATGTCCCTGGCACTCCTCGAGCACCTGCCCCAGTGCTGGAGCTCAGAGTGAGCAAGTCCACCAGTGAGAAAGGCCAGGCGTGGCCCCTTTTAAGAGGAAGGTTTCTGCTTCCCACAGCCCTCGGTCTCATTTAGCTGCATCTCTGCTGTTTTTCACAGCTGGAGGTTATGTGGACTTCTCTCCCTGGCACTGGATCCCTGAACTGCGGAGCCCAGTGTGCGGCTGGGACCCCTGGCTCCTCAAGTAGGGGAGGGGGCTCTGCAGCCAAGATAGCCCTTCTGATTCTTGATCACCACTTGTAATTTTGGGACTGGGCCATTTTGCACCTCTGCTCTGCCTACTGTTTTGAGATGACTTGTTATTTGAGGTGACCTACTTGTAGGGCTTCTGTTCAGCCAGACCTCTGGTGACTCCTTGATCACAGGGAAGTTGCTCTGTGGTTTTGTTATAATTTCGGTGTGATCTCTAGAGGAGGCGTGTACAGTCTTTGCCTTTTATACTAGTTTGAATCCTAACTCAGATTTTATATTATTATCTTCACTTATAGATGAGGAACCTAAGGCTTAGAAAGGTTAAATAATACATGCGGTAAGTGTAGGAGTTGGGGACCAATCCCAACACTGTCTGTGTTGAGATCCAGTATAGATTCTAGTTCAGCAGATACGGGATAGGGCCTGAGACTGCATTTCCAATAAACCCCCTAGAGATGCCAGTGTTGCTGGTCTAGAGACTATGCTTTGAGTAGCAAGGGTCTAAACTACTACTCGATGGTTCCCATGCTTGAGTATACAGAAAAATATAGACCTGTAGCAATACATCTGAGGAACTTAAGTGCAGAAACACCAGTGATGAAATGTAGAGTCTAATTCTATTAAACTGTCTTTCAATTAGAAAATATCACACAAAAGTTGTTTTATTTTTATAACGGGCAAAAAATTTTTTAGATTATAATTTACGTGAAAATATAAAATACCTGTATAACTCAGGAACTGCGGTGTAAAGTCTATGAACTCTTCGGGTGCTTATGAAACCCACGTTGAGAAACGGTGTACTACATGTTACATGGCAGTTTGTAAATCAGTTGCATTGAATAATCTAAAAGGTCTCTAGCAGATATAGTCAGGGCCTCCCAAGTCTCCTTAGATCTTTTACCATTGTCTTGAACACCAGCTGCCGGTCGGTTTTCTCCCACTACACAGCTCCTATATTTCTGAATCTACATTTCGCCACCCCAACCACACAGCCTTGAACCAATGATTGACAGGTGTGGGATCTAAATAGCTGTAGCTCCCTTGCCTGATCAGAACAATTCTGAGGTGTGCTACATCAGAATTCCAAGAGGGTTCGTTACAATACATCATGCTGGGCCCCACCCCAGAGTTTCTTAGTCAGCAGATCTGAGGTGGAGCCTGAGAATTTGCACATCTAACAAATTCCCAGGTGATACTGATGCTGCTGGTCTGGGGACCACACTTTGAGAACCACTGACCTAAGCTACCTCTAGAGTTCCCTGGGATTGAGCCAGTTTCCTAAATAATAATACTTTGCTTATATGGCACTCTTATTTGACTCCCTCTCCTTCCTGCCCCTGCCCTACTTTCTTACTTCCCTCTCCATCCTTACTCATCATGGGAACAGTCCTGAACACTTCCACACAAATTCTTAGTTTGGGAACCCAAGCTAAGTGCTCACCTCATAGAGGTGTTCTTAGGATCAAATATATTGGAGCTCATTATCAATGCTTCCTCTTCTCTTCTTTGAAAATCACCTACCCTTTATAGCTTCCAACTACCCAAGATGATTTCAGTATCTTTCACATAGATTATATTATAAATTGACATGTAATTTGTACTTCTCCAAATAAAAATATCGCATATATATTTCAAAATGTCTCTCTGATAAAAATATATTTATATATATCAAACTACTTCTTCCTGCAGATGTGATATCTCTTCCCTGGGGAGATGCCCGAACCCCAGGCCCCTGCCCCTACTGGGAATTGCTGATTTTCTGGATCATAGGAAGAAGAGTGCCCCCTCGATCAGTATGCTTCAGTGTGCACCTGGACAGGGAATAGCATTTAGCTTGAAGGGGGTTTGCCTAGAGACAAGGAAATGAGGTGGGTAGTTGTTGCCTTCTCTCCAGTGGTGGGAAACTGGAACACCAGGGGACATGGTAAGGTTTGGCCTTTCTGAGTCTTGTGGTTTGAAGAGTATGTTACACAGAACTTGGGACATCTCTGAACACTTAGCACTTACTTATTTGCTGGTAACTGCATAGTAAGGCAATATTCCGTAATAGTGAAAAACAGGCTCTGGAGTCAGATTACCTGGATCATCCTGCCTTTACCACCTACTTGATTTGGGACCTTGGGTAATTTTAAAACTGCTCTGTCTCCATTTTCTCATCTTACAGTGGAGATAATACTAATCTCTCTTCTGGAAAATGGTAACTTAAGGTTTTTTTTTTTTCCCCCCTCATTTTTTCACCACACTGATCCATGTAAAGGGGTGAGTACATTCTCTGTCAGGGAGTAAGAAGTCAATAATGTTATCACTATTGTTTTTATCATTTCCGTCACTGTTATTGTTGGTTTTGCTGTTATTATTAAGACTTTTGGATGGCAATCATTGGGCAGTGGAATGGCTACAAAGCTGAACCATAAACCCCAGAGCTAAAATGCATGTCTAACATCTGTGGAGCTCATGTGTAATTTGAGTAGTCAGGCAACAAGGGGCTGAAGAAACTGCTGGATGTGACTCTCTACCTGTGGAGTATTCTTCCCTGAGGCTCCAAATCGGAGTCCCATGTGACCCAAACCAGGAACATCTGTCATCCCTATGCTGCAGCAGGGTTGGTGTTGGCATCCCCACAACCTAGCACAGCTCTGCATGGATGCACTTCCTACTAAGTGATATTTACCAACTCATCTGGCTTTATGGGATGATAAATGCATCACCAATTGAGGACTTCTTTTCAACTTGTAAACCAATCTGCTGTAGCAGGCATGACTCTCTACCTATAATCCCACAGGTGGAAGAATTACATTTTTAAATTTTCTTAAATCTTTGCTTAAGTTCTCTCATCCTGCTAGAATAGGTCCAGTTTTAACCTTAGCCATGATTGGGACACTTTTCTTCTCAGTGTTCTCTTCCCCCAGCCTTCACCATGGGTGCTGTGCAAAGAGGCCTCCTGGGTCTCACTTGGTCCCAAAGAAAGCATGAGATGCCATTCCATCACTCTGAATGAACTTCTTGGGCTTGGGGCACTAGAAGAGGTATGTCTGGGTGCCTGGCTTCCAGCCTGCTTAAGCACCCCAGAGTAGGCCCCTCTGAGGTCTTAGTGTCCCCAGAGTGCCGCCAAAGTTGGGCCATAGGTCCTGGCTACTCAGAGGATCCCCAACATTTGTTCCCTTCCTCATCCCTGAGAAATGCCTCCTTCTCCTTGCCTATGATCTTAAAAGGTACTTCTCTCTCTCCACCAGCTCCAGAAAACCCACAGTAATCATTTCAGTGACTTTGGGTTTCCACACAAGATAGGAATCGCTGCTGACATCAGACCTCCCCTGAGACAAGGATGTCCAAAATCTAGCTCCCTGTTTGAAATGAGAATGATAAAATTATAGGAAGAACCTACAGAAGTAAATACCATCCCCAAATTATCCTTCCTTTTTTTTCATTAGATTGGGTAGCTTCATTCATTTGCTTGATTTATTAAGCACCCACTGTATGCCAAGCAATGCATTGGGCACTGGGGGCACAGGAGCAAAGCAGACACAGATCCTGCTGTCATGGATTATCTAGAAGCACAAGGAAGGATATCCTGTGCTCAAATCCCACAGGTGCCAGAGACCAGAGCCAGCTGCCACTGCCAACTTGGCCATATTATTACTTAACGTTGATAAAACTCATGGTCACTTTTATTTTCCTTGGTGCCACTTGCGGAGGCAAAACTTGTGAAGACAACCATTTGGAAAGCCACAACAGGTTATTATCAGGGCTTTATTGAGCTGGAAGTTCGCACCTGAAATATGCCACTTTTGAAAGGTGGCACTAACTGATTTTCACCACCTGTTGGCAGGAGTGCGATTTTTCTTGGAGTTTTCTTGGTGGAGCTAATGTTCCCGGAGCAAAAGGGGTGTGTCTGCTGTGTGTGTCTAAGTCCAAATGAGATACATAGAGGTTTTGCAGCAAAGAAAGTAAGGGTTTATTTTAGAGAGTTGCAAGTTCTGGACACACAGGCCTGCTATTGCTCTCAAAAACCTGCCTTTCTGGATGTCTCAAAGGGACAGATTATATAGGGAAAAATCATTAGTCGTGGAAATTAAGGGAGTTGGGGTCGTGGGTGCTACTGATTGGATGAGGCTGGGCTAATTTATCATTGTGTCCCTCTGGTGTTGAAATTAGCTTTGGCATCATCCTGTCTGCTCCCATGGTCAGTGGGCCTGTTCCGCCTTGATGGACCTGGGGCTGAAACACACCTAAAGCCAAGATATTTTTCTTAGTTTAACCAAAAGTTATTGTCTTCCTGATCAATAGACCTGAGGCTTCATTCTTAAAAGATTTGATACTGGCTGGAACCTTATGTCCTAAGGCTTAATGATTACGGGAGTAGGCATGCAAAGGTAGAAGGATAAGGGCAGAAAAAAGCAAGCGAGTCACAGTGCCATTACCTAGACAAAACCAAATTGAATTTTTAAAAAAGCTGTAAGTGAAATCTGGGTGTGATTACTTAGAAAATTGAGGCTAAGTATTAACCAACATGTTCTTTCCCACTCAGAGGTCCCTGAAATAATTATTATTGGTGCTTAATTATGTTTGAATGATTTTTTTTTCCCTTACTGGTTCATCCAGGAAAGTTTTGTTTCTCCAGTGAGTATCTGAGCTTCTTGAGAGCACAGAGCACATTGTTTCCTTGAGTCTCTCTTACATGACTTCTTAAGGAGTACAATTATCTGCATTTGTCCGCAAATTAGACTCTGGGTGATTAAAATTTTTATACCTTTCCGTGTATGTCATCCTATGTCATACATGTTATATTTAACCTCCTTGATATTGCTTGTTTTGTCTGTTTATACCTAACTTGCCTTTATGTGCCTGGATGATTATTTACTTTATTTTTCAATAACTGTTCAAGGAAATGTATAAGGAAGTGACTTAATGGAATTGGCATGCAGTAGATGGCTTGGGTTTCTTAAGTGGGAAAGCAGAAGAGACAGAGGTAGGGAACAGAGCAGCAAAAATCTTCAGTTAGCCATTTCTGATTTACCTGTACCCCAAGTAGCACAATTTATTTGTAGCACACAATTGACATGTGCTTGAGAATTGATGAAGGGAAACAGAGATGCAGTCTACCACAGTATGTAAAAATCTGGGCTTTGGGATTCAATGAATCTATGAGTCACATTCTGCCTCTTTCTTGTTGGGTGATCTTAGGCTAATCACTTTACCTCTCTGGTCCTCAGTTTCCTCTTCTGTGAAATAATGATATGTTACTATCTATCTCAGAGGGTTGTTCGGAGGATGAAATAAGTTAATGCATGGAGAGTGTCTAGTACACAATCATTATTAGCTATTTTTATCCATTAGGATATCTTTCTACCACCTCCCAGACATTTAACAAGGTTCCCAGAGCAAAGCTATGGGACGTTAGAACAATCAACATGCTTTGGGGATATTTAAACCAGCTGATTAAAAGAAAAAAGACCTTGGCTAATAAATATAATATTAACTTTCTGCTCTTCCTTTCTCTTGCCTCGATGTGTTAGGGTAAAGCAGATGAGCTTACCCTCTAGCTCTTTTTTGAATTATCCTGTCTTTAAGAATGCTCTACCCTTCCTGTGATGGTTAATTTTATGTGTCACGTTGGCTAGGCCATAGTAAACAAATATTTGATCAAATGCTAATCTAGATATTGCTGTAAAGGTATTTTTTAGATGAGATTAACATTTAGATAGGTAGACATTTAGTAAAGTACATTTCCTTCCAAAATGTGGGTGGGCCATACTCAATTGTTGAAGGTCTTAAGAGAAAAAAAGACTGACCTCCCCTGATGGAATTTTGCCTCCAGACTGCCTTCAGACTTTTGGGGGTTAAAAAATTATACTTTTCCACCTACCTTCTAAGTTCTATCTGGGCTAATAAACAAATTAACAAAGATGGATAAACAAGAGAAAATCAAATTTTAATATGTACACATGGGGAATTCTCATAAGCATGAAAATTCCAAAGACAGTGAGGTAACATTGGGTATATGTTATTTGGACAAAGGAGAAGGCAAGGGAAGTGATGAAATTTTAAAGGAAATAAGCAATTTACAGGCAGTTGAGGAAGAATGGAATATACATGGCAGGTAAATCTTTGCTAGGCAACCCAGACACAATGAGACACAGAGGATAATCTAGTAAACAGGCCCCTGCTAGATTCCATCCCATCTACCACACTCAATTCAAACTAGGCTGCTAGGGTGACTATCCTAAGATTTCCTTTCTAGAATAGGTCTTTTCCTCTGAATTTCTTAGGCAAAAAGGGGAGAGGGTCGAAAGTTCTTTCTGAGTCTTTCATTTCTTAATAACCGGCTTAAAATCGATATCCCAAAAGGCAAAACTTTTGGTTCCCTTCAGACTCAAGCTGCGACATCACTTCTTCCTTGGGCCATACCTGCTTAGCCTGTAGATTTTGGATTTACCAGTCCTCAGAACTGTGGGAGCCAATTGCTTAGACTAAATCTCTTTCTTTCTGTATCTATTGTTTTGGTTCTATTTCTTTGGAGAATCCTGGCTAATAGATTACCAAAACCACCCCTACCTTTTTAAAAGTCCGATCCCAACTTGGTTAAGCAGGCTTCTTATATGTCCATAGGGCAAAGGAGAAGATGAGGCATGAGTGTGGCTTGTTTTCCCCCTTCCTACTCCCCCCCATCTCGAATAGGGCCTTTTATCTATACCAATACAATTGAATTTTTGCTTTGCTTTCAGAACTGTGTTTTTACAGTTGCTTTCAGAACATCACCCAAAATAACAGATTCTCAAGGGAAGATGAAGTTCAGTATACTTTCCTTAAAAAAGGCATTCTGGTAAGAATTTCAACAAGGGTTGGAGCAAAAACATTTTTTGGTTAATTAGATGAATTAAAATGTGTCATTTCTGAAGTTATTTGGTTAATTCATTCCTTAATGTATTTTAAAAAATCACGAAACTTTTGAGAGCGTTTTAAAAATTTCTAGTTGTGAAGGCATGAAATCTAAGCTATAAACACAAGTTTTTCAATATGACCATGTTGATTCAATCTTCTAAAATTCTGGCCAATTTCTTCCATTTCAGATTTTATTCTAATAGCACCAATCCATCTCGCTTTTAAGACTAATTTTCCAACCGGTGTTCTCCATCAACAATCTAAACTACATTGGAATGGCTTACATTTCAAGGTGTGTAATTCCTTAGTATCTTTCTTCAGAGGCAACATTTGTGCTTGGGGAAGCTTGTTGAACTTTTACACACTAACGATTCAACGCCCACTTAATTGGGTTTCACAGTGTGGTTAATATTTTAACTAACATATTTCTTAGAAAATAATGTATTTTTGATGTCTAACATATTACAATAGGATTCATTTTACATTAAATTAATGTAGCTTAATAGAATATGATATTTGCTGAGGGGGAAAAAGAAATCTTGTTCATTTTTTAATTCCTTGTTGGGCTGTGCATGAAGTTTCAATAAAATACTTTAAAATTTACTTGGAGAAAAGAACACTCCCTTACAGCCTGCATTTCTTTTCTGGAAGGTTAGCAGAGTATTGCTGACTACTCTTACTTATTATTGACTCCCATCAGTATTTTCTGCATGCGCTCTCCTGGGAATGGTCTTCAGATTTTAGATGCAAATAGGATGAAGCTAATATCTACTTGACTGGTGGCTACGGGCAGAGTTGAAAGAAATGCTGACTGGTACATGTTCTAATCACAGAGGCAGCAGTGGTGAAAAGCAAATGGAGAAGACAGGAAGATTGTCCCAGGTTGAACCGAAAACAGCTCAGTGAGGCACCACTCAAGTGAATGTAGATTCTCCTAGAAAATAGCACTAAGATCAAGAAGCAACAGAAGATGCCACACTCTGATAGAGCAAAGATACGTGTTTTACATTCCCAGCCCTCCAGGATTATTTATTTTAGGATAACACGCTTTTTATGGAAGCCTTGGTGCTAAATACAAAACAAACTACAGTTCTCATGCATCTCTGTTCCAGTCAGCCTCTCTAATTCCCTTTGCCAACAAAAGCGCTAATTTTCCTAAGCACTTGGCTCAATGAAGGAGTGAGGTAAAACTGGCAAGAACAAGAGAGAGATTAAAATCTTGCATCACTGTGAAAGATTCTGGAAAGAAAATCCTTATGTCTAGGTTTTCAAAGTTGTAAGGCATTGAGTATAAACAAGAAAAGAGGTAGCTCTTCTAATTAGGCATCTCACTGGTGCTCTTGACAGACTAGTTGGCTTCTCTTTAACAACTGTGTTGAATTGGAGAAAAAAATTAATTAAAACACATAGAGATCTTGTTTCGTCTATTAGCAAGAAAGTAAAAAATGATTTTTGGCTAAAGGGAAAAAATGTGTTTGGGGCCAAATGTGTTTCATTATACCTCATCGTGTGCTTGGAAAACGTCATAATTTTTATATGTAATGAGTAATTTGTGATTAGGGAAGAGAGTTATGATGTTGGGAATGGAAAGTGAAGTGAGTCCCTGGCAAGTCAGAACTTTGTGTTCATTTCACATTAGACAGAACATTTTCCTCATTATTTTTCTCCACCACTTTCTTCTGTTAAATTCTGAAACTAAATTTCTAGCTCTTTTCTCAGGATTGAGATAATATATTATGTGGAGTTTAAGACTCACACCTTCCTCAAATCAAATGATCTTAGTTTCTATCTTTAAAGTTTACTGTTGATTATTTTTAAAATATTGCATTAAAACACTATTTATCTGGATATTAAATTTCTTTTTGGTACCGCTTTAAATTTTGCTCCTGAGAGGAGTGCCTCATTTACCTCACCCTGGTCTTCTTATGTCTCTGCTTGTTAACAGCCTATGGAAAGAAAGCTCCATGTGGTGAATGGGGGTATTTATTAATCAACTACTATCCTCATTGATTGAGGGTTCCCCCTTGAGATGTTAAATTCCTGGCTTTTCTGAGTGCCTTGCTCAAGAGCTATGTAAGTTTTCCTGGTAAGGGAGAAAACTGCCAGACAGAGAAGTAGAGAGGTTGGGCACATGAGGTGGGATACTGTCAGTACGATGATGAGGGTGAATAGACTGAGAAGACACAGAGTGGCCAAGGGCCAATATCCAGATGCATTGTCTCATTTAATCTTCCCAATAACACCATGAAGTAGGTGAGAGTTAGAACTAGGCTAGGGTAAGGTGAGTGAGTGCCAAAAAACTCAGTAATCAAGATAAATAATACTTTAATGCGATACTTTTAAAACCCAAAATTAATGCAAAAATCGCGTTAAACAAATATAAACATTTTAAATAAGGACAGAACCGACCTTGCACTTGCATGACCATACCGCGCTCACTTACCTCACTGGAACCTCTGGTTCCAATAAAACTTTATTTACAAAAATAGATGGCTGTAAATTACCAATTCGATTCCCTAAAATAGTACATTCAAGTTTGATTTATCTTGATTACTGAGTTTTTGGTGCACTCTTAAATTTTGTTCTTGAGGCTAGTGATTCACTTGCTACACTCTACTCCCTCCCTTGGTGCTAATATTATCTTCATCTTCCAGACGAAGAAGCTGAGGCTCAGACCCATGAAGCAGATTGCTCTAAGTCATACAGGTGATCCCAGATGACTCCAGACTGAGCATCATTAACCACCAATGCAAAATTCTTTCCCAATCACTGCCTTTTGGTGACTATGTCAAGGTGTATGGTTCCCCTTCCTAAACTTCCTCATACTTTGGGTAAATCTGTGGTTAGTCAGTGTAAAGCTTTGCTGGAAAAAGTACGGTAGAGTTAAAAATAATAAAGAAGTTCTAACTGGCTGCTATTATACTATACATAGATACTATACATAGCAAACTGAAAACTTGCCAATTATACAAAGGTTTATTTACCTGTCACAGCTGCATGTGTTAATTTCACAACTATAGAGTAAGTCCTGGAAGTATGTGTATGCCATAAAAAGAAAAGTTAGACATTTTATAATTTTTCAATATCTAATAATTACATATGAATGTACCTGATTTTCCATTAGCTAAATGGGATTGCCAAAAAGAACTAATGAATATTGCATGGTTGAGTCACATTTAAAAAGAGAAACTGGACATGAAATCATTTCTTTTAATACAGAGACAAAGACAAGTGACTTTAGAATTTAATGAAAGGCGCCAGATTGGAAAGCTTGTTTCTGTAGCCTCGCCTCCTTTCCACATGGGCTTGCAGAAAGCTCTAAATATGGGTTCGTGAGTTGATTGACAGCCTAACTGATGGCCTTTGGGCACAGAGCTTTAGGATACAAAGCAGGTAAATTTTACAGGTTGGTACAAATCACCTTATAACACACCCAGTTCTTTTGTTTTGGGGTCCTCAGCAATAAAAAGTGTGGGCCAAGCTTTTCCCCACTGAAATGATCAAGGATGTTGCCATAAAATTCTGGCAGATTTGGAGAGAACTCTTCTAGAGTTTCTGTTCTGGCTGTTTTCATGACAAGACTTACTGCTGGTAGTTACCAACTCTCTTCTTCATTAGTGACTATACCATAAATTTGTTTTCCTGATAATGAGTGTGAAAATATTTCTTTCTTAATATTAAGGCAGTGATATTTTAATGCTGCCCACTTGGATAGGCATTTATTTGCCCCTTTACTTGAAATTATTCTACAGGCTCATAAGACAACCATTTTTGCTATGTCTCTATGGTAGATGGCAAAGTAGACTGAAAGCAAAGTCCACTGGATGACCACAGGTCGTGTTTAAGAGCCAACTTCTTAGAAATGGGACAGCTTACAGTCATTATCCATTGAGTTTCTAAAAATTTGAAATGTTGGCCATTAAATAGACAGAAACTAAATGAATCCTAATGCATTTTAGGAGCATAAAATGAAAATTATATAGCTTGATTGACAACAGTCTAATGTTATTAGCAATTCTTATTGAGTTAAAAAGGAAGGGTGGGCATGTTTCTTCACAGTCACAATCTTCATTTTTGTACTTTGTAAATTATTAACCATTCTATTAGAAAAATAATGAAGAGCTGCAGATTAAATGGCAAAGATATAGTTAGTAAAAAATGCCTTTTGATAATTTTGACCTTGGGAACATAATGGATGTGGATTAGGAATAGTCTGGTTGGTTACTCATCTTAGTCCTTTATACTGCAACATAAGGTTAGGCCTAGCACCCAACTCAAAACAAGAACAGTAAGCCTATTCCACAGCCTAGAATTAAGGACGTTATAAATGAATGGGAAATGTCAGGATAAATTTACTTGTCTGCTAAATGACTGACTACTGTGGGAGAAATATTGTGCTATGATCTTGAGAACAAAGGAAATATAAGAGCTGGTCATTGCCAATGGAGAGTTAACCGTCTGGCTGCAGAAACAAACAGAAGTATAGAGCAGATGTGCAGTTCTATGTAGCTGCAATATATATGGGTAAAACAAAGTGCTAAATTGTGTATTAGAAATAATTTGAGAATAATGATATTTTTAAAAAGGTGCTGATTGTGATTATCATTAATTAATAGAATTTAAATGGAAAGACTAATTACAGCCAATCACAAATATGAAATAGAATATGATATGCTTGAAATATGTAAGGCATGTGCTACTACCTTCTGGAAACTCCTTCTCTATCCCCCTTTAAACTTTTACCTCTGGCCATTAAATATTGGAGTTCCCTAAATCATCTTCTTTTATCGGTCTTTACTTTGTCTGGAAAATCTCATCCATGGCTTCAGTGACCTCTCATAAGCAGATGTTTCACAAATTTACCTCTTCAATCCAGGTCATGCCTTTAGCTCCAGACCCAAATAGCCAACTGCTTCATGGACATTACTTCTTGGCTGTCTCAAAGGCTAAAGAATCACATGTACTAAACTAGGATTCTGATTTTATTTCCTTCCAAACTTAGTCTCCTTCCAATGTTTCCTAGGTTGGGAAATGGCCCCCAAATCTAACTTATTCAAGGCAGATGTAAAGCAGGAAATTGGAGGTCATCACCAATGCTACCATCCTCCTCAGGACACTGTCCAATTTATCATCAAGGCTTGTCAATTTTATATCCTTAGTATCTCACAAATATGTTCACTTCTCTTCACTGTACTAAAGTCTATGTCTTGTTCTTTTATTACTTACTCTCATGGAATTATGTTTTTTTCTTTCATAATAGCCATTTGGTAGTTAGTAGCTAGTTGCATCAAGCACAGCTAGTTGCCTACTCATCATTCATGCCCACCTTTCTCTTCAGTAACAACACGTGAATTTTGTTCAGGTATCTGCCCCTCCCTATGTGACTTACAAGAGACTGACCTTACTTCTGTCTCACAGTAAATCCCCTTGCTAATGATTGGTTAGGGGGTAGGCACATGACCCATTTAGGCCAATGAAACAAAAAGGGATGTGTGCCAGGTGGCTGTGGGGATGGTTACTT
>NW_011888822.1:1916541-1926071 GCF_000151845.1 Pteropus vampyrus | reverse complement strand
AATATCTGATGTCAGTAATTTAAGTAATTTAAGTAAGACTTCCAGAACATTATTCCTCTCTGCTACAATGTCGGCTACTCAACAATTTCAAATTGATTCATTGCTACACCTAATGGAAAAAATCATTTTAAGTAGTCTACCCTTTTTCCCTAAGGGAAAATGCTTGGGGAGCCCACCTTTCAATGATTCTCCTGACGTCATGACTTCATTTTATGTGCCTCTTCAATATATTTTAAGAGATTTGGAGTTGAGTTTTAAATGTCTTCAAATGCTAGTTGCAAATTCCAAATATCTTTGAAAGTTAAATTACTTTGTGCCTTAAAAACGGGAATTTCACAAATAATTTTTTGGAATGTTTCATTTAAAGTAGTTACAAATGCTTGTTAGCTTCTTTGCCAGTTTTAGGACTTTAAATATTTGCAATTTGGTACTCTTTTAGGAATCTCGTGTGTGTGTGTGTGTGTGTGTGTGTGTGTGTGTGTGTGTGTGTGTGTGTGAATATGATTATAGTCCTGGCCATACCTCTTAATCAATAAATAGTTTGAACCATAGAAACTATGCCCTGATTATTTTAACTCCCGACTATTTCTCAAAACCTTTATTAGTTTGACTTCTTTAGTTGCAAGTAACAGAATGGGAATTTCGCTAACTTAAGCCAAAATCAACGGGGCACAGGGCTTCAGATTCCAGGGGAAAAAATGAGGCCTCAGGTGGGGCAAGGAAGGTAGAAGAGCAATAAGGGGGTTCAGAGGATGTAGGAGACAGAAAATAGTGCCATCCCCTGAAGACACTGCCATAGGGATAAAGAAGCTCCACTTGTTTTCGGTCTGTTTGTCCTTTGGCTCATAATTCTAATTCTAGAAAGAGAGAAAGAATGAGTATGATTAGTCTGGCTTGAGTCTCTGGTCTATATCTCTCCATCAAACCTGAATGCAACAAGGAAGTGTCTTTCCCAAGGGAAATCCAAGTGCTCTTTTCAAGAGAAGGGGGCCACTCATGGATGCAGCTCAGGTAAATACACCAGATGTTACTTATAGCACCCTACACCTGGACTCTTAGATGTCATTTATCTCCAAATTTGTTTCTGTCAAATTCAGCCTCCTCACTGACTGCCAGAAATGTCTCCATAAAACCTTAAACTGACTCTTACCTTCCGGGCTTAACACTTTTCAGTGACTCCTTAAGGACCTGGTGATTTGTCGGTGTCACTTCTCACCTCTCTAAGCCTGGACCAGATGCTCCAGCCTCTCAAACAGCTGAGAGCATCTCCAGCCTTAGCTCCTCACTGCACTCCCTCCCACTCAGGATTCTAGTTCTCATCCTCTGGGTTCCTGTCTATAGGTCCATCATTGGGTTTAACCACATAGGGTTACAATCATCAACTTAAGGGCCTTTTTCTTATGGGAAAATTAGTCTCATTCATTTTTCTATCTCTAGTCATTGCACAACACCTGGCTTCATTATTATTTAGATTAATTCTCAATAAATTGTGGTGAATGAGTAAATAACTAATGGCGATGTATTTTTCCTTGATGTTTCCTTACAGATAACTATGGCAAAACCTGATGTCTGTAATAACTGTCACCTTTTTAAAAGCTAACTAGCTTCTAACAGTGCTATGTTATTGTTCACATGAATTCCTTTACTAAAGGACAACTTTTATTAAGGAGCCCTATTTCCACTGTGGGAAGAGTCCTGTTTATTTCCATTTGCTCAGACTTATTTCTTATGTCCCTTGCTATTTCAGGAGTATATAGATGAAGATGTGCATTTTTATAGTGAGGAATATATTGTTAGATACTTTTTTAAAGTAGAAATTGGAAAATCATGGGGTGACTTGGAATAACATAGGTTACTGCATGTATTATTCTGCTCTCTTAGTACCAATAATTTCATATTGCTCCTCTTCTAGAACATTTACCTCTCATGCCTTTTTCTTTTTCTTTCTTTCTTTTTTTTTTTGCTACTAGTAGCGCATTGTAAGTTTTTATGAATTTGTTATTGACTTTCACCCCCAAATCCTCTTAAGCCTTTTTGCTCTTTAGAAGAATTCTCGGTTTATGTCTGTGCTTCATAGTATTTTTCCCAAAGTGTATTGTTTTATGTTCTTGTAAATTGAACTCATCACACTTAAACTTGTGTGCCTCTCCAAGATCTCTAGATTATTCTGTGCTGTTGATCTATTTTTCACTTTTTATGATTTTCTGCAACTAAGAACAATGTACACTTTACTTTGTGCTTCAGATCATTAATAAAGATATTAAATAGTATTTATTTCAGTTTTTGCCTTCTGGCACCCTGCTTTTCCCAATTTGACTCTGGCTTGTTAACAGTTATTTTTTATTCTGTCAGTTTTTTTCTTGTTAAAATATTGTTATAATACACTTAAACCAAAAAACAGAAAGTAGCTTGTAGCTCTTCTTAATTTCAGCACCAAGGAGCAGATAACCAAGATAAATTATGTCAAAAGACATCTGTTTATTTTCCCCTGGAAGATATGCGTGTTTGGGGAAATGTTAATTGATTTTTATAATATTTATTGAGTACATTATATTAATAATAGTAGCTAGCTTTACATAATACTTGCTATGTTCCAGAACTATGCTAGATATTATACACAAAATAGCTCATTTAATACTCACAACTGTATGAGATAGGTACAGGTATTTCTTCCATTTTGCAGGTGAGAAAACTGAAGCACCAAGGGCTTGGAAGTCACACAGCTAGTAAGTGGCAGAGCTGGGACTCAAATCCAGGGGCTTTGGCTTTGGAATCTGGGCTCTTAATTATCACACTGTATTAGACTTAAACAAACCTCTCTGAGTGAGAGATACTGAAATGAACCAGACACGGGTCCTACCCCAAAATGTTTGCAACATAGTACAGAGTTTGCAACAGGTAGCTTGTGTCTCCCTCTTCTTCCTTCTTCCTCTTCTCCTCAGTCAATCAGCAGTTTTTATCTTCTAAACATTTCTTCTCTCCCACCCATTACCATAACCTTGAGTCAGGGCATAATTATTACACACTGATATTTCTAAGCACTGGAGCCACTTGTCTCCTTGTTTCCATTTTGGGCCTCTAAAACTCATTCTCCACAATTCAGACTGAATTACTTTATAACAAATATGATCTCATATTTTCTCTGCTTAAAGCTTTCAGATGGCTCCCAGGAAAAATTCCAAACTTCTCAGCAGGCATCCAAGATCCCTATCACTTACCTTTTCCCACTTCCTCTACTGAATTCCATACTGCATGGAATTCATCCCGTGTTCACCTGAGTTTAGCCCTTTGAATAACCTGTTTATTCATTACCCATCACTTGTGATTCCCTCACCTACTTCCTAAAGTGTTCTGATTGGCAGGACATGGATCATGGACCCACAGCTGGTAATGAGGGGTGGGGTGGGGTCTATCTCACACAAAATGTAGGGTCTACAAATGAAGGAAGGGTGATTTTCCACAATGAAAATAAGGGTTCCCTTGCTAGAATAATGGGAAGTGGATTCTGGTCAGGAAAACACAGTAGATGTCCATCTTTCATCAATCATCATGGGCATATAATAGGCACTCAATAAATGACTTATCGTCTTAAGAATTATGAGCATATAATAGACATAATGTAGGGCCCTTTAATTGAAAGTCTCCAACCACCTTAATTGATTTGTTATTTATATTAACTTCTTTTGAATAATTTTGAATAATCTCCTTAACCAGTAAGTTGAATTTCACTTAATATATAAAGAAAGTGATCTAAGAAGACATTGGGTGATTGAAAATCATTAAAATGTCTGTAAGAAAGATATTTGAATTTTCTTTGCAACAGAACATCTTTGAAGCAGTGCATTATTCATATAGAATATTACATCTCAGGAAAGATTCTTAAAATCACTCCTTAGCTGAGGTATAGGTATGGCTCCCCTGCTTATCTACTTGAGAATTTATCATTATGATGAGACAAGTGTCAGGAGTGAACTGGATCTAGAATTGTAAAATTCTGTCAGTCTGTTTTGCCTGAGTTCATCCTAACACCACGTGGAGGTTATCAAAATGGATGCAGTCAAGGTGCTTTGTCATTTATCATTTGAAAATGCTCACCCATCTCGGGAAGTTCTTAGCTTCATTGGCAAATCAAGTGAGAAACGAAGCTCACTGAATCTATCTAAGCATCCCACATTTATGCAGGATAAATTTAGTTTTGTGGCTTTAAAAGTCCTGCAACAATCAGTTATGTGGATGAACCATGGACCATTAACTAAGTTTCATCATAAACCCTGCTTTCTCTAGATGTGTCCTGTGTTATTAGCCTTAGAAATGGTTGTGTGTTGGGGCCAATACCATGAAACAAAAACAAAAACACAAACTTCATTCTGATCTTGAATAATATAGATAGCAAAGAAAAAATGTTTAAGGATAAGCAAAGACATGAGTATAATGTTTATCTTCAAGTGAGGTTTTTCTATGCGGTCAATATTCTCAGACCCTTGAGTTTGTCTTGAATGATGGCTTCTTCTGTGTTGATTTCTTATTAAAGTAGCATTTGTTCAGCTTTCATGAATAATCAATTGTATTGGCTGGTAAATGCAATCAAAAATTATTCCTGAAGTTATTGGCATCTCAGCCCAATTTTTTCCAGTCTAGACTCTAGAGTTTAGTATCAATGAAATATTGAGAACACAGAAGTATCAGAGCAGATTTTGACTTATGACACACTGAGCAGGTTAGAAAGATACCAAATGCTTTTTAAGAAATAAAGGTTAATTGCTGATCCTAGATTTTATAGACATTAAAAGGCTGAAGCATTATCTATTTTTTCAGAATTCAAGTAAAGGAGTGCTCTGTTTATTATTACCTTGTAACGAGCTCATTATTTAGTGGGTCAGGAAATAGGGAAGGGCTTAGTTTGCAGTTCTCATTTGGGGTCTCTCATGTGGTTGTAGTCAGATGTTGGCTGAGGCTGCAGATATTTGAAGGCTTGACAGGTCAGGACATCACTCACACAACTGAAGTTGATGCTGACTATTGGCTGGGAGCTCAATAAGGGTGTCTGCCTTATGGCCTACACATGGCATTTCTAGCATGGTGGTCTCAAGGGTAGTCATATTTCTTACATGGCACTCAGCTTTCTCCAGAATGAGCACTCCATAAGAGCAAAGCAGAAGCTACATGGCCTCTTCTGACATAGCCTCAGAATTATGCAGCATCCCTTCAACTGCATTCTTGTGGTTACAAACAAGCCACTAAGACTAGTCCAGATTCAGAGGGAGGGGACATAGACCTCCATCTCTCAAGGAAGGAATGCCAAAAAAGTTGTACACATGTTTTTAAAACCACCACAAAGGGTCTTCTGTGGGCAGTTGAAAATATCTTCCTCTTGCCACCCAAGGTATTTCTAGGAGTAGCCACTGCCCAGATATTTCAACATTATCCACAACACGGGGAATTACAGAGACATGATTTTGCCTCTGTTTTTTATTGAGACCCAGTATTAAATACAATATGTTATTTTTCTTCTGAAGCAGAGCCAAGAATTTTATCCTAACTGGTGTAGGGGGAGAAGAGGAACTGAGAAGCATTTGAATATGACTCAAGAAATTGGGATGTTAAATCTACCTGTAATGCAAAACCAATCTTACCCAGCGCTCTGTAAACTCTCTACTGAGTTTGACAAGGTTTTATTTTTAATCCAGCAAATGAAAAACCCATCCGAACTACCTCGTTCTTGAATAGCCACATATTAAAGATAAATATGAGGCCATGAATGGTATGCTGTTTCCTTTGTAAAATCAAGAGGATACAAATCATGTAGGCTTTTTTAAACAAGCAATTTCCTTCTATAGACATTTAATACTACCAAATCTGTAAAGATTTCTTGCTGACCTAGATTATCCTGTACAAAAGTGAAATCTTTTCAAAGTCAACATTAAAATTCACGTAATTCAAGGCTTTCTTTTTCATGATTTATCTTAGAGCATGCCTATCGGAGCTGTATTACTCCACGTACAATAGTATTACTGCTGGCCCTGTGGTGTTATCTATTATACAGAAGAGTTTGCTAGTTCATTAGTGAACTGATAAGGGTTCAGATACCTGCCCTCAATTTCATTTCTTTCCTCTAAGATACATACTTTCCTATATGATAGTTTGTTAATGCTATTCTACATATGACATACTGAGGCAATAGCTTCTTCACAATTATAGTCGTGTACTACTACTAGCTCTAAGAAGACCAAATCTCAGAGTAGGCATGTGTAGGCTTTATTTTAATGGCATTCTAATGAACAATGGATTTTATGTTTCAAACAAGCAAATTAAAATATATCATTGCATTTGTATCTGTTGAAGAAGTAATTCTCCTTGACTTTGTACAGTTCAAATTAAGATAACCATGAAAATTTATTTAATATTGCTTTTATTCTCTGGTTCTCAGGCCAAAATAAGGCTGGCAGGTTCTTTCTAAGGTCCTTCTATTAATGCACTTCCTACTACCAAGTTGTTGAAAAAGCAAAGCAAAACAAAACAGACCTCTCTTATTGTTTTTATCTTTCTATTTTAAAAGTGATAATTTTAAAATGCAATGATTTTTCTACTTGCAGGAGTAATACTTTAAGCAAAAAGACAAGAATAAAAATATAACCTCTTATCTCACTGCTCTAAGATTATATATTTATATCCTTTAAATATATCTCTCTAAAATATGTATATGTATACACATACATACACATGAATTATATTTGAAGAAGTAATGCAGTCTATGGTTCAAACTTCGAGAGGTAAAAAGTTTGTAAAATGAAAAATCTTCCTTCTTCAGAAACTCAGCTGTCCAGTTCCTTTCCATAGAGGCTGCCAATATTCTCTGTTCTGTCTTCTTATAGAGATATTTTAGGTAGATTCAAACAATTATATGTACATTACCCCCCTAATTGTAGCTTAATATTCAAACTATTCTGTGATTTGTTTTTTTTCATTTAAATATCTATCCTATAGATATTTCCATACTAATTCAAAAAGAATGCTATACATCTTTTTAAAATGATGTATAGCATTTAGTATATAAGTATGTATAAATATAATAAATACGTACAAATATATAAATAACTTCAATATTATCTTAATTTAGTTAACCAGTTCTTTAGGTTGTTTTCAATTTTATAATTAGTAATCTTGTGTATTGGTTTACTATGGCTTCTATAACGAAGTACCACAGACTGGGTAGCTTAAACAGAAATTTATTGTCTCACAGTTCTGAGGCTAGAAATCTAAAATCAAAGTGTCTGCAGCATTGGTTCCTTTTGGGGGCTGTGAGGGAAGGATCCAGTTCCAGGCTTCTTTCCTTGCTTGTAGATGGTCATCATTTCCTTCTGTTTCTTCAATCGTCTTCCTTTTATGTGTGTGCCTCTGTGTTCCAATTTCCCCTTTTTATAAGGACACAAGTCATATTGGATTAAGGCCTATCTTAATTATCTCAATTTTACTTGATTAATTTGTAAAGCTTCTATTTGCAAATAAGGTCACATTCTTAGGTACTGGGGTTTAGAATGTTAATATATGAATTTTGAAGGGGATAAAATTCAACGCCTGATATGTATGTCATTTTGAAAATAATAAAGTGTATCTTGGAATAAATTTCTAGAATTTGAATAGCTGAATTAAAGTTTATGTGCATTTGTAATTTTTATACTGCCCAGTTACCCTCCATAGAAGTTGCACTAGTTTATAGCTCTCATGAGCAATGGATGAATATATCTTCTCCTTTAACCCCTCACCATATAATGTGTTATTGAACTTTGAGTCTTTGGCAATCTAATAAATGAAAATGATTCTTGATGTAGTTTTAATTTGCATTTCTCATAAATACATGAGCTTGAGTATTTTTTTAAGTGTATGCTTAATAAAAATCAGGGAATCAAACTGCAAATACCATTTTATAACTATTTTTTTTCCATTTAAGCAACATATAATGGCATACTTCCATATTATGCAATATTTTTCTACACCAGGAGTTATATGGCTTTATACTATCCTATTGTATATCTATATCAAAAATTATTTAATTAATTATTGTGGTACATGTATGTTGTTTCGAACATTTTTGCTTTTAAAATAATGTTAATATAACTGTAGAGATAAATCCTTGAGCATAGCTGGGATAGAAATTAACTTTTTTTTCTTTTTTTTGGTAGATAGGTTTTTAAAGCTAGATTAATAAGTCAATGGAGTCATATCAACACCCCACCTTTTTATCCTCCTATTTCCCCTACAAATGTGCATGGCTTTGATTTCAAGAAAGCTGCTTCTCAGCAGTTGAGGTTTGACTTAGATTTTTTTCTGTGCTACATCTCATTTTTCCTGCAATAAAATGCATTTGTTTCTGAAATCAGCCGTGCCATTCACTATACCATATAGTGAGCATGAGTGATACTACTATGGCAGAGCAGTGGGTAACATATTTTTGCACAGCTGGGGACCTGCATCTCTCAATTTACAGCTTATATCTATATGTAGGCTATGCAGAATAACAACAATAATACTAACAGAGTGCTTTACATGTATTAACTCATTTAATCTACTTAACAAAGATAGGAGAACCAATGGGAGGATATTGTATTAGACAGCTGTTGCTACAATAACACTGTGTAACAAACTACTCAAAATCTCAGTGCCTTGCATTGAATTCTGTTTTGCTCATGGATATACATTTGGCTAAGTAGGGTTCCACAGTGCTTGGCTAGCATCAGCTGGCCTTGGTTCTACTCTACATGTTGGGTCCAGATTTACTCCACAGTCATGTCATCTCCATTTGAACCAGCTATCTACAGAATGTTCTTCTCATGATAAATAACAAGAATGTCAGAGGCAAGCCAACCTGTGCAAGCACATTTATTGGCCTCCATTAACATTTTATTGGCCAAAGCAAGTGTACCAATGACCAAGTCTGATATCAATAAAGCAGGGAAGTATGTTTCACTCAGAATGGGAGAGAACTGTAAAATTACATGTATAATTCTTCCAAAGGAGAGTGAAGAATTGGAACCAGTGATTTAATCTACTATAGATACCTTTGAAGACTGTCTGAATAAGTGACAAATTTCACAAGTTTCATACAGAGACCGAAGTCATTACACTTTTGTTAATGTTGTGTCTGAAATCCCATAGAACTAACAGTCCCCTCAAAGAGCTTTTTAATTTGAGAGATTCAGTTAGGACCTAAAGAAGATCCAAACATTTGAAAGAAAAACCCTGCTTATACACTGATTATAATGTACTGGAGAAGAAAATAAGGCATTTATATAAATAATTTCATAGCGAAGTATAAGATGATAAGTGTCCTTCAGAGACCAATTGCAGGTAAAAGGGTAGAGGGATTTACTATGTAATAACTGGATTTTCTTGGTTTGATCTCCCAGTTATTGAGTTCTTCTGTAATGAAAAGTGTAGGAGAAATTGTCTAATAACTAAATTGGGAAAAAATTTTATTTCCAAGGAATACTACAGTTGTAGTTTTTATTATGCATATTTTAATAAGACACTAT
>NW_011888822.1:1912436-1915351 GCF_000151845.1 Pteropus vampyrus | reverse complement strand
TTATATATAATATGTGAATATAATTTTCTCACACATATGGGTAGTCAACAAATGATAATATTTTCCATCAGAGAGATACTTTAAAAATATTTTTCTTTTTAAAAAAATACACAAATTGCCATGTATTTTTGAGTCAATTAAATGTTGCACAGATATTCTGTGTAATAAACAACTGTCATGATTAGAGGAGGTTCCAGTAACCTATGTAAGATCAAATAGAGAGGAGGATAATACACCTGTGAAATAATCAGTATATTAGTTATCTATTGCTGTATAACAAATTATCCCCAATTTATTAACTTAAAACAATAAACATTTATTATCTCACAATTTTAGTGGGTTAGAGATTACCTGGTGGCTCTGGCTCAGGGTCTCTCCTGCTGTGGCAATCAAGATATATTGGCAAGGGCTGCAGTCATTTCAAAGCTTGAACTAGGGTTGGAAGACACTTTCAAGATGGTTCATTTACATGGTTGTTGGCAGGAGGCCTCAGTTCCTTCTTGGACCTCTTCAAAGGGCTGCTTGAGTGTCTTCATTATATGGCAGCTGGGTTGCCCCAGAGGAAGTAATCCGAGAGAGCCAGGTAAAAGTTGCAAATGCTTCATTACCTGATCTTGAAAGTTATACACAGACACTTCTATATATTATACTTGTTGGAAATGAATCACTAAGTCCAAACCACACTCAAAGGAGGAATACCAAAACATTGTGGACATATTTTAAAACTACAACAGTCTGTGGAAAGTATAATTTGATGTTTTCTTTTTCTGTTTCTTCGATATGCAATTAATAAATAAAGTGAGACTTATGGTTCAAAAGGCAATGAGTGTTTAGTGGAGCTCACTTCTTAGGTAGGAGTTACTTCTTTAGTAGGAGTTACTTCTTAGGTAATGGGAAAGTAAGACGAGAAAGTAAGACGAGGACTAGAGTCTTGATTTGTTAAAACAACCAAGTCTTCAGTCCCTAAGATTAGAAAATCAGTAAGTTACTTATTTACTCACAAATATTACTACATCGATCTTAATAAAATAAGGTGTTTTTTTATTGTTGACCTAAAAATAAAACCAAAAAGAGTTAAGTGAGGACCAATGTAACCCTAGAAAAGAAAGGCTCAAACTATCACATCCAGGAAAAAGACTTGAGATTATCTGTCACACATAGGGTGGTTTTTGCAACATTATGTTTGAGAGATCTGTAAGGTAGAGAAAGAAATATCTCAAAGAAATATAAATCAAATATTCATTAGCTGTACTAATTGAAGGTATTTAGATTATCCCCATTTATTTTTCCCATTTGGCCCTGGACATCATGATTTAGAGAAATCACTGTTTTTTTTTTCTTGTTTGAAATGTGTTCTGGAATTATTATCGGGAGATTGCTTTCCATGGTTATGTGTGAATTAAGGGGGCTAGGGAGGAGGTGGATGGATGCGATGTAACACAAAGGAAAGCCAGCTTGTGTTTTCTATTCACTTTGGATTTTCACTTGTCATTCTGTTTTCCATCAGCTGGTGATGGTGAGGAAGCATAGTGATATGTGTATGGTTTAAGTTTCAAAATCTTTTGATGTCAAGAAACAACATTCCACAGCCATATTGAATAAATGCTAGGGGAAAATCTGGAAAGGGGAAATCAGGCATTCTAAAGAGAAAGGTTCAAAAAAAAAAAAAAAAAAAAACAAAAGGAAAAAAAAAAAAGAGAGAAAAGGTTCAATTGCATGCCTGCACAAAAGGATGTAATTTAAAACTCCTCTCCCCTCGATCTGACTCGAGTGTAAAACATAAGAGAGAATAAAAATAGTAAAAAGATTGTCATCATGGATCAATTTGTTTTTGAAATAAAAAAATGTATATTAGGAAGTTATAATAAAATGATGGGAAAGAAGCAGGGGACTAAGGTTGCTAAAAAAGAAAATGTAGACTCCATTCTATAATGGTAGGGCTGACCTTGGCCTATTGACTTTTCCTATAACTGTCTTCATCTGCAGGCAGGGGAACCCTGCTCGAGACTTTGGTAGTAAGTCTGTTAGCCACAAATTTAGTGCATAAAGACATCAAGTGGGAGGTAAGGTCTATTTTTGTGATAGTAAAGCATTTGCGTTGGCGTGCTCTAATTGTGTTTGCAGTAAAACTGAAGACTATTACGAGAGTGGAAAATTAGCTGAACAATCATAAATAATTGGTCAAATGAGTGGCAGTGCTGCCCAGTCAACAACAACATTTCTGTGGTTAGTGGTGTTCAGGGAGTGCCCACTAGGTGCCTGGCATAAATGAAGCGAAGGTCATGGTTCTGAGGGAATTACTAGGCCTAATTTCCTCAGGGCTCCTCTGTGCTTTTGCTCTGGGAGACATGATTCCTTTGTGCCACTGCCACTGCAAAAATAATCTTCCCTGCTCCTGGTTCGCCCCCTGCTTCCTTCTTCCCTCTTCATCTGAGAAGCTTAATCCTCCCTCTGCTAGCTAACCTTCAGTGTGTGCGGCTAATTCTGCCCTTGGCTGGTGGGAATGGGAGGTAATCAAGGTCACTGCTGGGGTGTCTCAGTCTTCACACTTTGACCTGGAGTCTCTGTTAGGGCATGTGAATCACTGCACAATACTGCTTTGAGGTGCTGGGAGACTTTCAATGCAAACCAGAGCCTCAAACCTAACAGTCATCTGTGTCTAATACATTCTGCATCTAATCCATCAGAGGGTCCAGTTCCCCCTGCCTTCCAAACAGATACTAAATCTGGCTAGTTCTCCCCGTCTCCAGGCTTACTATCCTACCTTTTGCCTGAATTACTGAAATAACTTCTACTTTTACTTTTACTCTCTTATACAGTGTTCACCACACCGTGGCTAGAATGAGCAAATTATATATATGTATATATATATACATTGGTGTGTGTGTGTGTGTGTGTGTGTGTGTGTGTGTGTG
>NW_011888822.1:1882260-1911338 GCF_000151845.1 Pteropus vampyrus | reverse complement strand
GAATGTAAGAAAGATTACAAGAAGGTGGGAGAAAGCAAGGGAGGAAATCTTTATGATTGGATTACAGAATAGTTAACAAGATTATATTCTCCCTTGAGGGTGGTTATGCTTCCAAGGGGTCTGAAAGAGGATTTCTCAGCATTTCAAAGGTGTGTTAACATAAATGCACAAGAACAATGGACAGGGCTGGCTTAAGCAGAAGATAAACCTTTTGTGGAAGAAGTTATAGTCCTAGGGTGTGACTACCCATGGCGACCTGCCCAGTTAGGAATTTATGATCAGATCACCCTGTGAGGTTACTTTCGGTCACTCATTTGTTACAGAGGCCTTTTGTTTGTTTGTTTGTTTCCATTGCTCAATGACCCTATGAGGTTACTTTCCATAGAACTACTTTTTTTGTTCATATCCCAGACATTTTAGAACAAAGATAAGCTATTCTGGCTGGCTGCGCCCTTTCTGAATTCCTCTTCTACAGAAACCATGAGAGATTAATTGTTGTTTTATCTCACTAAGTTTTTTTAGTTTATTACACAAAAATAGGTAGCCAGAATAGTAAATGAACAATAATTACCCAACCTCTTTCCGCCTTACCTTTAGCCGAGAAGTGGATAAGACAGCAGAAGTTGGAGCAACCATTGTGGGCTCAGAGATGGAGGCTACCACTTGATTGTGGCAAAGTAAGATAAAAGGAGCTTGGGTCACTGATACTGTAGAGCTGCCATGTCAGTTCTGAATGAGGAGAAACAAAATTCTGTTTTACTTTAGCCTTTGTTATATTTGCAATTTTGATATTCACTGCAACAACTAAAGCCTACATCCTGTCTCATGCAAGAACCATCAACAACATTTTGTTTAGTTCTTCCTGTGTAGTAGGCATTGAGCTTTACATATGTTATCTCATTTAATTCTCATTACAAATGTATGGAGATAGGCTCTCATTATTGCCATTTTGATGAAGGCTAAACTGAGCTCAGAGAAGGTAAATAATTTAGCCATGGTTTCACAGCTAGGAAGTAACAGTATTTGGATTTGAAGGCAAAGGGGCTTCAGAGCCTGAGCAATTTTAGTTCACTCTTCTGCCTCACATGAATTCAGCTCAATTTTTCTTTCAAGGAAATGGGAAGTAAATTGGTAAAGGAGAAGAGGCAGAGAAATGAACTGTCAGCTATAGCTGCTTTGTCAGTGGAAAGGGAAGCTCACAGGTGCTAAGATGCACAATTTTTTCTTAGCCATGGTTGTATATAGAAACAACCATGTCTTCTTCAAACCAAAACAAGAGAATATGTGTGTGTGTGTGTGTGTGTGTGTGTGTGTGTGTGTGTGTGTATTTTATTGGCCTCAATAGAAATATCTCTGCCATTCTTTACCACATGCTTTGCTGTTTTGCATGTTATATACATATATATTTTTTCACACATGTGTACATACATGAATATTCCTGTATACGTTCTCTCATGATGTTGCCCATTGCATCTGGGGATGCTGCAACTCAGTAGCTATCTATAATTCAAAACCTAAAAACAATTCAACAAAAATCCTTTTATAATGCTTGTTTTAGGTGATGAGGCACAAATGAAATAATATGAACTCTTTGAAAAAGAAAATTCAAATAATTCTATTTATGTCTGGGAGATATTACAAATAATACTATCTATGTTGTTGGGAAAAAGTTGTATTATCTCAGTCCTCACAACAATCCTAGGGTAGGAACTTTATCCTATTACAGATTAGAAATCAAAGGCATAGAAAAGTTAAATGTTTTTCTAAAGGTTACACAGCCAGGCATCTTTCTGTTTGCAACAGAAGGATGAGGAATATTCTGTTATTTGCTTTTCAGTATGAATGAATTTGTCGTATCAATTCATATTTTATTTATTGATTTTCTAGAGGGAAATGTTGGAGATGATATCTTAATTACAGTTAACATATACAGTCAAAGATATTCTTGCCATTTCTTTTTAAAAGAAGTAAAAACTGCCTATGATTTGGTTAAACAAAGCCTACACGCTAATGCAATCTCCCAGTGTTTGAAAGTTGCAGATTATATGGAAGTGGAACAAGGAATATCAAAGTGAATTATAAAATGATATGAAATAAAAACCAGTCATGCTCTCAAAGGAAAATTCTTATTTGCTGTGCCTAATTAGGTACTCTCTGAAGCAAGAGCTGGGCAGTTGAGGGGTTGTCTGATGGAACCATAGTCTGTAGTAAATGAGAAGGTGTTGCAAGATCCAATCCCTCCTCAGATAAGCAATGGATTAACTCCTTGGCCATCCCGACTCTTCTTTCTCAGCTTTTGTGGTTCTATTCAGAGACATAAATTTCATGTGAATCTTTGTTTATATTTGGCTAGAATGAAAGACTTTCATTTCTCACCTTTTAATAAAGGAATCTCTGAAGAGCATCCCAAATTTTTTCTGATTTCACTCTCACTAGGCATACAGTGTATTCTGGAGACTCACAAAATCCCTCTAGTTTTCATTGAACCCTGGAGTGAAAAGAATATGAGTTGGTTTTGTAAAATCTGGGATGTGTGTGCGTGTGTGTGTGTGTGTGTGTGCGTGTGTGTGTGTGTGTGTGTATTTATGGGATTATTTCAGTAACGAAGTAAATAGAGACCAGCCATCATTGTTTGTACACTCAAGTTTAAATGGACTGATTTTCTGTGTCTTAGTTCAGGCTGCTACAACAAAGTACTATAAACTGGGTGGCTTATAAACAACAGATTTTTTTTTTTTTTAATTTTGCACAGTTCTGGAGGCTCAAAGTCTGAGTTCAAGGTGCAGCATGGTCAGGTTCTAGTGAGCCTTTCTTCCAGGTTGCAGACTGCCAATTTCTCCTTGAATCCTCATATAACAGAGAGGGCTAGAGAAGTCTCTGGAGTCCCTTTGATAAGGGCACTAATCGCATTCATGAAGATTCCACCTTAATGACCTAATCACATCCCAAACGCCCCTCTTCCTAATAGCATCGCATTGAAAGTTATGGTTTCAACGTATATTTTGGGAGGATACGACCATTCAGCATTGTTTCTCCTTGGTTCTAACATGCCCAAGTACTAGTGGGATCAATCATTTACAGAACAATAAAGTACAGTTGTGGATGCAGTGAAAAGAGAATTTTCTTGGATTGACTAATGCATCTATAATTTGTAAAATGTCCTATAAAAATTTAAATTTCACCAATTCTAGGCTTTAAATCAAGATCAAAATAGTCCAAAGTAAAATGGAAAGCTGGCAGAAAATTGCTAGCTACAAATTACCTAAGGTACTAAAATGAATTTGGAGAAAAATATCTTGCTAAACCTTTCTATAGTTAAAAAAATTTAGGTCCACAATTTCTCAAGTTTGTTCTATGAGGAAAAATAACTTAGAGGTTTAGAATTCTACAGTTTGGAGTCATTTGGGGTTTATGGGCTTCTAAAGTACATATGATTATTAAAGTACACTTATAAGCAATACAAGTCCTTAAAGTAGTATCAAGCGCTAAAGTCATACACCACATTTCTTCATAAACAAATCTTTATCCTAAACTGTTATGTTTTCTACACTTGAGTGGGTCCCCACCAGGAGATGTCCAAATACTTTTCCGGCTTTTCCAGCCTCCTTTCTACCTTTCCAGCTTGCAATACATATTTACTGAACATAGACCATGTGCTACATGCAACAAGAGGCTTTAAATATTAGACCATGTTTCCTGCCCTCAAAAACTACTCAGCTCCTTAGATCAGCAAATAAATCAAAACTGGTGGTATTAGTTATCTGTTGCTGTATAACAAATTACCTCAAAATTTAGCCGCTTAAAACAACAAATATTTATGATTTCACAGTTTTCATGGGACAGGAATCCAGGCACAGTTTAGCAGGGTGGTTTAGCCCAGAGTGTCTCATGAGGTCAAGGTAAAGTGTAAGCTAGGCTGCAGTCAACTGAAGACTTCACTGGGGCTAGAGGATCTGCTTTCAAACTTTCTTCTCATGTGGTTATCGTCAGATATCAGTTCCTTGTTAGCTGTTGACGATGCCTCAGTTCCTAAACATGTGGACCTCTCCATAGGCTGTGTCCTCACAACCTGGCAGCTGGCTTCTCCCAGAGTGAGGGCTCATCTCTGAAGTGGTGTACCATCACTTCTGCTCCTGCAGTATTATACATGACATAGAATACTGACCAACTTGTACGTGAGGAAGGAAAGTACTCAAGAGTTTGAATACCAGGAGGCTAGGATTATTGGGATTATTGGGGGCCATTGTAGAGGATAGCTACCAAACAGGTTGTCCTGAATACTTCTTGTCTTGAATACTACCACTGCTATCACTCAGTTTCTTAGTGCAAAAACTGGATTTGTTTTTTAAGAATCTACCGTCTTAATGTCCTTTGCTTCTTTGATCTTCTTATTGTTTACTGTTATTGCTTTAGATCTGGCCCTTAGCATTCATTTACAAAGGTATTTTTAATGTCTGTTTCTTTTTTTATTTTATTTCTCTTTTAAGTAGATTGAACATATGAAATTGTCATTTTAGGAGTCAATTTCAACAGTTTATTAGTCAGCTTGGGTTGCCATAACAAAATACCATACACTAGGTGGCTTAAACAACAGAGATTTATTTTCTCACAGTTCTGGAAGCAGGAAGTGCATGATCAGGGTTCTAGAAAGACAGAGTTCTGGTGAGACTCTTTTCCTGACTTGTAGGTGGCCACCACGTCACTGAGCTCACATAACCTCTTGTGCACACATCTCCAAATACCATCACATTGGAGATTAGGGCTTCAACGCATGAATATTGATGGGACACACTTCAGTCCATAGTAGGCAATTTCAAATGGTTTTACCTAACACTTGTTTGTAAGATTAAGACATGTTCATGATAATAAATCAAAAATACGAAAAGATATGAAGATGAAAATAAAAATCATCAACAATTCCACCACCTGGGGATAAGTAGCAATGACATTTTTATGTATTTCTTAGTTTTTAAATGAGTATACCTTTCTAAAGCCTGGGCTTATACCATATATTCAATTTCGTGTTCTATTTTTTCATTTAACATTATTCCTTGGGCAATTTTCTATGTCAGTGAACATTTTTAGAAACATTTTAAATGATAGTGACACATTTCATTTATTTAACCATTACCTTTTTGTTGAACATTAAAATGGTTTCTAATTTTTCAGAAAGAAGACTGTGAGAAGATATAACTGAACATACACTTTGCATCTCTATTCTCTTACCATAGATCCTAGAAATAGAATGACTGAGTCAAAGGGCATGAACTTCTTTTGTATTAACTTTTAAAAATTTCTTACTTGACTAACATATTGTAACTAACTTTTTGGAAATTTACCTATTTATTATACCAGGTTGAGTATTATTACTATTACTATTACTAGCAGTAGTAGTAGTAGTATTTTAGCTTAGTAATTTGACAGGTGTAAAATTTTGTCTAATTGTTAACAGTGACCTCTCTGCTGGATCGCCTTCCTGGAATCATATCCTGCTACAATCAAGCCTCCATAGTGCTGCTGAGAGATTTTCCTCGAAAATTTAAACTTGATCATATCGGTTGCCTGCTAAAGCTGGTCATTTGCTCCCTGTTGCTTAACAGGTGTAGCCCCAGCTCTAGAGAATATTTTTACCAGCCCTTTCATAATATGGCTTTTGCCTACATATCCAGTCTCAGTTTTTACCTGTCTTCCATATTCTCCTCTACAATACCATTAAACCATTTATAGTTCTCTAAAACGCCTTGTTTTACACTTCTTTTCCTTTTCACATGCTGTTCTCTGTCCTGAATGCATTTCCCTACTTGCTTTGCAGCACTAAAAGTCTGTTTTAGAGAGAAGTCAGGAGATGGATGGGGTGTTCCATTCCTAAGAATGGGAGTGCTACTGTGACAAGCACGTACTGGCTCTTCCTATCATTGTCCTCAGGCAGACACGTTCCAGCCCTTCACATGGCAACCACACTCCTGTTCTCTTTAAAACCCCTTATATCACAATGCGCCTCTGGCAATAATTTTGAGTAGCTTTCATATAATTTCAGTTGATTCTCCTTGGCTGCAGTGGTGTTTACTCTGTTCTTCATAAATGCCAAAGGATATCTTTCAGTCCTCATTTGCCTGATTCTTTCTTCTCAAACATTTTTTTTTTTAGGTGAGGCAACCCTTGGTTGACCTCAGAGATTGCAAAGACCTTGTCAGTTTACAATCTCTTATTTTTTAAGCCTACAGCACCTGGTCTTTCTAGGTGGTCTCCCACGCAAGTACTAACCAGGCCCAACTCTGCTTAGCTTCCGAGATCAGATGGGATGGGGCTTGTTCAGGGTAGCATGGCCGTAGACCCTTCTCAAACATTTCTTGAAGGGACCCTGAACTTCTATTAAACTTGCATTTAAGTGTCTAGCATGCTGCTGTCACTTTGTTATGCATTGTTAAGCATTGAGTGTCAAAAATACTTTTGAGGACACAAAATAAATTACTAATACTCAAAATAATGGCAGAAAGAGAAGCAAAAGCATATACTCAACACAAAATGGTAGAGTGTAGTAATGGGGATCCACATTTATTGGCTAGGAGTGTCTGGTACACATTGCTGTGTTAATGCTTATTAGCTATATGCAATGAAAGGAATTTAAAAATTTCTTTATGGTACTCTTTAATATATTATCATTATATGTGTATTTACATATTAAAAAATACTCCCTCTAAACCCCTCCCTTTTTTTTAGGCAGATGAAAGCTATTTTATTGAACGATTGATCTATATAATTGCCAAGGCCACTATGTACAGGTAAGAGAGGTGGTGCTTTATTTTTTGTTCTCTTCTTTTTTGGACAGAGTCTTGATGATCTTTCTTGGCCTGGAGCCACTCTTCACGAAGCTTGTGTGCTTCCTTGGTCTTAGATCTATGGGTCTCAGCTTGGTCAGCCAGTTTTTGTGAGCCTTGTCTGCCTTCAGCTTGTGGATGTGTTCCATGAGAATCTGCTTGTTTTTGAACACATTACCCTTCACTTTCAGGTAGAGGCTGTGATACATGTGGCGGTCAATCTTCTTAGATTCACGGTATCATCTGAACAGTTGGCGAAGAATTCTCATCCTCCTCATCCAGGTTACCTTCTCAGGCATTCAAGCATTGGCAGTACCCTTTCACTTACCTATGCCCATATGCCTGCCCTTTCTGAGGGCCAAGGCGTTTTTCCGGCATCGCGCTCAGGAATGGACAGTCACTTGTAGGGATAAGTAGTTTCTTCAAGAATCAGAGTTGAATGCAGCATTGTTCAACATGTTGTGTGTGATCTAAACCAAGTCCTATAAAACTCTGCAAGTATCATCACCTGTAGGAAAATTTTCTGACTCATTTCTTTCTCTGTGACTCCTTTTATGTGATTGATTTGTGACTTGCTGAAAGGTTGAGCTGATTTATGATAAAGTACAAATATCATCATCATTATCGAACTTTGATTGATTCAATGAATCATAGAGTTGAATGGTATCTTAGATGTCACTTTGCCCAAACTTTCACTCAGCAGAGGGAGTGATGTCACGTTGCCAGTAAAGGGTCACGTTTTGTCTGCTAGCATGGCTTTCATGGTTAGAAAAGTTATCTCTCATGTTATACAGAACATTTCTCTCAATGGCAAGCACTTGTGAGTATGAATTTTAACTCTGCAGAATAAACCCAACCCATTTTTCTCAAAATAGACCTCACGTGTTTGAGCCCAGCAAGCACATGCTGTCTTCTCTTTTTCAGGTGAAACATCTCTAGGTCCTCAGACAGCTCATGCACAGTTTTGGAACTGGTAGAGTAGAGGCTGATATGGCTCCAGGTTTTGAGAATTTCCAAGTTACAACTGAATGCAAGAGATTTATCCTTTTCATTTCACTTTCCTATTCTGGGTAGTTTAAGTAGTTTAAGAGTTTATCTGTCAGCTTTATGAATTAGTTGTAATTCAAAGGACTCCTTTGGCTGCAAGTAACAAAAGCCTAATTCAAACGAACTTAGATAAGAAAAGGCTCATTTAACTGGCAAAATATAAGGGATAGCTTCAGACAAAATTGAATTCTGGGATGCAATACCACCTGGGTCCTATTCCTCCTTTCATCTCTTAGCTCTGCTTGCCCCTGTTTGACTTAATTCCTAAGTGGGCAATGTAGCCAGTAGCCCTACACTTGTATTATCATTATAGCTTGTAATTGTAGAAGAAGAGACACTATCTTTCTTGGTCTCTCTGACAAAACGCCTGAGGATATTGGCTCGGCTTGGGTCAGGTGCCCATTCTTGAGCCAATCATGCGGACAAGTATCTTGGAGTGCTTTGATCAAGTTTGTTTTCTGTGAAATGTCCCCCACCTTTGGGCAAGAATAAATGCAGTTAGCCCCATCAGAGCTACTTGGGCTGAGAAGGATTATTGCGGAATGGGGTCAGGGTTGGTTACCCAAGGAGGCAAGATGACATCTATCGAGTTACTTAACAGCACATTCTAGAAAGGTCATAGTTCAAATATTTGAAGACAAAAATGTAGAAATGATGTGACTGAACGAAAACAGATTCAGTGTTCAGATGGAGCACCTTTCCATAATATGCAGCCTATTTTCAACTCAAAGTTTCCCCAAAGGTACCTTACACAGTATCAGGACTCAAATCGTGTTATATCATAATTCTGAGAAGCTCCCTACAATGTACTTAAGTAAATATTTTTTAAAAGTCACTTTTCCTCAGGAGCACAATATATTGGTTTATAGTCATAAAGCTCACTTGCTTATGTGTCCGAGTTATACTTCATTATTTGAAGCAAGGTCATACATTCTGTTCCATTTCTAAATCTATTCCGATTTGAAAGATTCCCTGTTGTGAGACTCTTCTTTATGATATTTAAAAACTACATGGAGAGATAGAGGCTGAGCTAGATTAAAGTTGTACAAATCTGATTAACATCTGCTCTGTTTAAAAGGTCAGGTGCACTCAACGAATTTACTTTGAAATTATTTTGTTTATTTTGTAGGCATATACATCATGAGCTTTCTAAAGGTCAAAAGTAGAGTTTGTTCTTGGATTCTGAAAGCAATCTGATTTCCTTTTACAGTATGCTTTGGTGACCCTAAATACAGAAGCAGGCCTAGTTAAGTCATATTTCCTAGTTTGTGTTTGGTTTAATTTTCTCATGAAGAAAATCTCTGCTAGATTAAGGCAGTGATGAAATATCATTTTCCCTAAATTACTTTTATTTTCAACTACATTCATATTAGAATGCTACTCATAGATGACACCTGAACTCTGAATATTAGTTTCATGCCCATTCTGTTTTCAAAGATGTAGAAGCATCTTAGTCAGCTGTTTTTTTATCTGGAAAATGGAGGAAAGGTCAGAAAAGTTAGGACACCTGGGTTTTATTAACATTTACCTGATAGGGAGGGGTCCTGAAGGTTTTATCAATTAATGTATATAAAGTCAATGTGTGCTTCATAGAGAAGAGGCTCCAATAAATTATACAGTCTTATTTACTATTCAAAAACTCAAGGACCTAGTTATATACACAAAGTATTTTTTCATTAATTATTTTAAATGATTTTTCCCTTACAGTATGTACTTTACCAAGATAAAAAGAAAATCTCTGAGTATTTTGTATTCATGTTCATTAACATTCCAGTGGAATAATAAACCTCAAACAGTTCATGTATGAATCAGTGAGGCATGGCTAATTACAGTTTTCAGCCACACAGCCAATAATATTCACCATGAAACACGATGTCTGTTAAATACATCTCTCTGAATTTTGTTGGGAGAGAGTGGTAGGAAATAGGGAGGTTGCAAACTGCAATTTTAAAATGTCTAAATATTTTAAGGACTTGTACATTATAAATCTCTTTCAGGCAAATGTTTATCACAAGCATGACATCCTGTTACCAAAACAGACAAAAATCCCACAGATTTGCTTTAAAAATAAAGTAAAACAAAATGAAACAGAAATAACAAGTCCAGATAGTGGACCATGTTCTATGAGGAAACAGAAGAAACTTCCTAGAGCATTAGAAAATAAGATCTATTATTAATTTAAAAAATACATTTTATATTGAATTTTAAAAATGAATTTTTCTACTCACAAAATCATCTGGATATTATCTATGACACTCTTCAGTCCACAAATATATTTAAAAGATGAAAATCTGAAAAGCAAACACAGGACGCAGTAGAGGCTGAATGTCATGACTAAAACACTTAAATTTAGAAGAAATTTTGTAATGCATATTCAAAATCTTTTTTACTACTTTTTTGTTTAGAATATTTTCCCTTAATACCATCCATACTATTGAATACTCAAAGGCTAAATGAATAAAAACTTTAGCATCCATACTTTATTTTAAAATTGAAATTAGTGTTATATCAATGACATAACTAATATGTGATAAAAAAAAAATGTCCAGAAGTTCAGAACAGTATAAAGTAGAAAAAAAGATACCCCTGTCACCCATTCCATCTCATTCCTCCAACCACTGTTAACAACCACTTGAGATGCTCCCAGAAGTTTTTTTACCCAAGTGCAGGTACAGCTCCACAATCTCTTACCTGCAATCCCAAAATTCAAAAACAAAAGGCAGACCTGATAATGAGTAATTTGTAGTGTTTATTTATCCCATATATATTTTGTTGCAGAAATATTAATGTTGATTGCAGAGCAGTGTCCCAAGACTTCCTCTAGGAGTGTTATGCACTAGATGGTACAGGCATATATTATGTTTCTAAAAACCAAAAAATTATTAATTTCCAAAATACACTTGTCCTAAAAGTTTTGGATGAGTGATTATGGACCTCAATAATTGTGTGTAACACAATTCCTTTATGTTTACACAAATAGATTATACTATATATTCTGTCTGACAAGTACATTTATGGAACATTTTCCCTTAAGACTTTACTGCCTACATGATTTGACTTCTGGTTACCTTTGACCTCATCTCCTATGAACTTTTCTAGTTCCTCACTCTGCATTTTTTTCCCATCGCATTTCTCGACACCTATGATATATTGTACATTTGTATGTTAGTGTATGGTCTGCTTTTTCTACTAGAAGTTCCATGAGGGTGGGTATTTTTATGACTTATTTACTTCTGCATTCCTAGCACCTAGAATAATGCAATACACAGTAGGAGGTCAATAAATATTTGTTGAATGCATTTTCCCTTTTTCCTCAAAATTAAGCAATTTTTTTTTGACAGTTATAAGGCTCTCGATTGCTCTTACAGCAGACTAAGAAGCATATCTATGAAACTTGTTAGCTGTCTCTTGGGACACTTCTAGCCTCTTTCACCATTACCCTATTTCATTCTAGGTGGCAGACTGATAAATCTACCTTGTCTGAGCTCTGGTACTTGCCATATGTTGTTGCCTCTGCCTAGAACTCCCTTTTTCTTCCACTGTTGGTAGCAGATCCAACTCATTCTAGAATTGACTTCTATGACATCACATTGATTTGTTCATGTTTTTAACTTGTTTATGGTCTCCATGACAGTACAATACCAGGGACTGTGTCAGATTCATTCATTCTAGTGGCTGACCCAGAGTAACCCTCAATTCATGAAAAACTGAGCTGAATTGAAGTTGCATCCCATTCTTCACTAAGTCTTCTACTAAAGAAATTAACTTTTTAATTTTTAGAAAATGCTTTTAATGTGTTTTTCTTCTAGAATGATGAAATCCCTTTAAAGCTGCAGTGAAACCAGGGCAATGTGTTTAAAGTCATGATTTCTTGAAAGAGTGATGGAAAATCATAGCTTATCTCTTAGCCACCCTAGTGAGATCACAGCTTGGACACTGAGCTTAGTTTTATGCACCTTATGTTCTAGGTAACTAGAAGATGATTGCAAAAGATGGCATTAAGAAGGATTAAGTGTGATTATTTATGAGGCAGAGTTAAAAGGAGACAGCATGCATATGTTCACTAACTATAGGGAATAGACTGATCTCTAAATATCTGATGAACAAATCTACCCAAGGACTACATTTAATACAGAACAACAAAGGAATAAATGAGTGAATTAAAAAAGGTAGAGGAAAATTTTTAAAAAAATTTTTCAGCTTATCGTTAGATGGTGCTTATCAGCAACCAGAATTTTCCAAAAGCAGCTGAAACATTGAATGATTACAAGCTGAGACATTTGTGAAGGAGACTGGAGCATTTGGGTATAGCTGAGTTTCCCAAATTTTTTATACCTTGTATTGCAAAAACAATGCATCATTTTTCTTCTTTCTAATATAACATTTTCATATTAGATGTGATTTTTTTTTTTCAATTAAATATCGCCAAGATTTCTTGTCTGAAAGTCTGGATTATGACCTCTACTATACAGCTGAGATGGATTATGCAGAGGGTTGAACTCTTTGACCTCTAAGGCATTTCTAGTTTTAAAGATCTGTGTCCATGGTAAAGTGGTTCCTGTTTGTTTGAAGAGGATGCTGTTGGAAGTTTGTGACTAAACCAGAAGAATATGTGACTATCAGGCTTTTCACACATCAGAATGGTTCCAAGCTTTGTGATAATGGGAGATTTTTGCCGAGTTACTTTTGTCTCTTTACTTTATGGATTAACTAAATGTAATGAGTGGTACAAATGTCAGTTTCTTCTAGTACTTACCTGTTTGTTTTTTATGGCCATAACATAGTCATTCACTGACCATGTATTTATTGAGTGCTTACTATCGAATAGGACAAAAACAAAGTTCTTGCCTTCATGGAACTTACATTTTATTTGGAGAAGACAGAGGATAAACAGAAATACAAATAACTGTAATTTCAAGTGAAGCTATTTGCTATGAAGAACAATCCACAGAGGTCTTTCACGCAATTGTCTTCTAGGTCTAAAGACCACAGTCTGTGCACTTAATGTTCATTTATCAAAAATCCCAAGCCTTTACTTGTGTTTCTTCAATATCATTAAATGAACAACATATTGTCTCTAGCAATATTTTTAAAATTTCCTTTTCCCCTTTTCTTGATCTCCTTGCTCCTCCTTCTACCAAACCCCAGTCTCACTGAAGCCTTTCCTTAAGTCCCCAAAGAGTTCATTCATATTTCCCAGTGTAAAAGAGGCTTTTGTTGTAGTTTTTGTTTGGTTTGTGTCTTAGTGAGAATTTAGAAAATACTGTCTATCGTAATTGTTAATATAATGAGGTATATAATGTGGTAGGCTGCTTACTTTTTTGTATATATTTAATTTTTGAATTATTCTTATTCTGCTAGTCTCGGTGATATGAGCTGTGGTGGACCAAAGTCTGTAGCAAATACTATTGGTGTCCATCCAGTACTCACCATTCTCTTACCATTTGGTACGCAGTAGCCTTACTTCCAATGGCAGCACTTGTATCTGGCTATCTCTCACCAGAGGCAACTCTGCCCTCTCATACAACATGCCTTAAGAGCCAGAGACTTAACAGCCTCTGAAAGCAGATCCCAATCACTGATTGATGGGAGTTGCTATTTAAATAACCCAGTTCCTTTGTCCCTTTGGCGGGATAGCTCAGTTTAAGGCGTGTGTTCCGCATTGTTTCCTAAGTTTCCCAGGATGATTAAGCTCAAATCACCCCTTGCAGTAACATGTCTGATAGCGCACTTTTTTTTTTTTTCTGTCTTCCCTTCCTTATTTCACTTTCCTATTCTCCTACTGCTGTTTTCTACAATTACCTCCCAAATAAACTACTTGCACTTGAATACCTGTCTCAGGATATGCTTCTGGGAGAACTCAAACTAAGACACCATCTCTAGGTGATTATTAATCAAGTTGCAGATCAGATAGTTATCTCCCTACTTGGCACTTAGATGTCCTAAGTCCAAGGCAAATGTATGTCTTAATGCTCTTTTATGAATGTATGTATTGCTGAAGGTCATAGCTGACCTTCATCCCAGCAGATAGTATCATCTACAGCTGAAGTAATACCTGTATGCTCGTGTTCCTGGCAATGGTTTAATAATCATTACATGCCATTATTTAAATTTTGAGTATGTTTATGACATTTTCCTTTTGATTGCTAAGTAGAAGATGTAGTGATTATAGGCTGATACTTTCTCAGGAGAAAGAGTCTAGTTGTTGAGCTTTCCAGTTTCATATGGTTCAGTAATTTCTTTTGCATTTAGTCTGGCTCCTGACACATATGTTGAAATCTCTCATGCTATCAGCTTGAGAAAAGCTGGGACTGCTGAACTGAGTCTATGTTCATAAAAGCTAGAAAGAACTGTTTTTAGGAAAAAAAACCAAATTGAGAGATTAGGGTAGGAATCCTGAAGAGGGGTTTAATCACTATGCACAAAATTAGTCTGTATACATATTGAATACATTGTTGCTGTTTTATCTGTAATTGTTTTCAATTTTATCTAGTTTTTACAATTCTGTAATATTTTATGTGGCCATGGTGTCTGTGTAGTGACCTGTAAACTGGCCATAACCCACTGTCACATTCTCTGAGAATCAAGCTTCCTAGGACATCAGCATTTCACACCAGGACATTTTGTAGGGCATTTCACTACTTTCTGTGGGGTTCAAACATCAGAAAGGATGAGAGATCTAAGACTTGGTGTAATCATTTGTATGTTACGACGCAAACCAAAGAAAAAAGTGAGGGGGAAAAAAGGATATGGTACCAGAGAAAGTGGGACATATCTCAGTGTTTGTTCCAGTGTATTTTTCTTTGTTTCTCCCTTTTAAATGTAAAAGATGACTGGCAAATGCCTCTTCTTCCTCAGGTCTAGGATTGGGAGGGAAGGAAAGAAAAGAGAAGGAGGCAATCTTGAAGAAGAGAGGTCACTATAAGAAGCAGCATAGTGTAATACCAAGATTCTAGTCCCTGCTTGTGAGCTGTAAGACTCTGTAAAATTATTTGGCTTCTCTGCAATTTTAAATTGCATTTATTGAAAAATTAAGTTTACCTCTCGTACTCTACAAGACCAGGAGCATCCTGAGGTTAGGAATTGGGGCTAATTCAATGATTTCTCCAGCACTCACATGGCATCTGGCACACAATATACTGAATGATTTTCAATTTAAAAAGGGAGCAAGCACAAGGGCCTCATGGTGGTCAGAAAGGGATTTAATTGATCTGCACTGAGAAAAGCGAGAACAAAGAAAAATTCATTCAATTATTCAAAATATATTTACTGAGTGCCTACTATATATAATACATGTAATATATAGTACATATATTGTATCATACTATGTATAATATATATACTTCTAGGTGCTAGAAATATTGCAGTGATCAGAACAAAAACCCGAGTATGCATAGATCTTTCATTCTAGTGGGCAAAAGGATAAAAAAGATAAATAAATTATTGATAATGCTTGATAATGAAAATGCAAAGGAGAGAAATAGCATCGAAAAAGTGCCTGTGGTGCAGTTTTAGAATATAGGAAGGTTTGGTTTGGGAGGAAAGAAGAAAGCAAAAATGCAGCATAACCTAAATAATTATGTTACATTTTCGACTTGGGAAAAAACCCCCAAAAAACAAAGACTGTGTGACTTATAACAAAAAATCTTTCCAGGAGAATTCTCATCTCAGCGTCTGTCCTGAGAGGGACAGTGTTTCCCGCCCCTGACCAAGGTTACTGTCAACATGGCTTGTGATTGGCCCAGTGCAGGAGCGTGCTCTGCGCTTATTGGCCCCCGCGCCTATCCCCATACGAGCGGCCATCTTAGGTCCTATTCCCATCCCGGGTCAAGCTGGGGATTGTAGTCTCCGCTCTGTTCCGCTCCGCTCCGTCCCGTCGCGGGACTTTTCGCCCTATATTCTCAGGTCCCTCAGGCAGCCACCCCCGTGAGCACAAGCCCAGGCGCTGCTCCTACCCCGCGCTCCCTCCCTCTGCCTTTCACTTTCCAGCTACCAAGATCTTGGAAGGTAGGGGAGGGGACAAGCACAAGTCGAACAGTGTTTCGCGGCGCGAGTTTGGGCTCCACGCGCGTCGGGTCGTTTCCCTGTCGGCCCAGTGGGCCGGGACGGCCAGCGAAGCTTGTTGGGAGGTGGGGAGTCTGTCAGCAGGACCCTCACCCCACTCCCGAACGTTTTCAGGGCGGGTTCTTGAGCACTGGCCCAAACCCTAATCCGCTACTCCTCCGCTGCATTTTGTAAGTGGGTAAACTGAGCCATGGGACCATTCTAGTAGTTCCAAGTATGCCTCAGCTCCCGGCTCTGGTGGCGTAGTTGGCACTGAACGCCTTTGCGTGCGTGGTTTGTCAATTTCACAGGAAAGAAGAGGGAATCTCTGCCCCAATAGATCTGTGTTAAACACCCAGCTCTGTGTTCCTCAAAGGGAGGGTGGGTTTGAACACGTGTCCAGGACAGGAACCAAGCAGGGCACAGGGAAGGCAGTATCTCGGGAGAGAATTTTACAGTTAATATTTTAAAAAAACAAAGTCTCGAATTCGTTATAATGGAAGAACTCATCAGTACTCTGTTGGACCTCCTTACACCTATTTTATGGCTTAATATTTTTTATGTGAAAATATGGGAGGATTTTAAAGATAGATAGATATAGATCTCCATGGACGGGCCGAGGGACTGTGCTATTGGGAAGGAGGCAGGTTAATGAACTGGAGCTGAGTTTGCAGCTTCCTCTCTAGGATCAAATTCTGCCTTTTATGTATGACCTTGGACCAGCCACTCACAATACTTATCTGGGAAAAAAGCATAAGGCTCCCTCCCAAGTGGCCCAAGGATAATGCCTGGAGCCGAAATCTAAAAGAGGTCTTGCTGGTGAAAGTTTGCCTTTTGCAAATTTACAGCGTTACTGTTCTGGATCTCGCTCAGAAATGTGCTGGGGACCATCGGAAAATACACTCAATGGTTGTTTCAGAAAGTTTTGACCTGGGGTGGGTCCTGGACTACCGATAGCGACCCCTACTCGCACCTGTTAAGACAGGTGTACCCGAACTCTCCCTTTCTGGCTCCATCTTTTGGCCCGGCGGTCCGGGCAGCGGCGGTTTCTGGGAATTTGAGTCCCGCCTCTTGTTAACCGGAGGGCCGATACTCCACCTCCCAGCGTGCCATTTTGCGCGGTGAGGTGTCTCCTGGGAGATAAAGTCTCACGTCCCGCGGTTGGTGGAGCAGCCCTTTGACTCGGAAATAAAACTGCCTGTGGCACTGTGTTCTTGGCTGCTAGCCTTTGCGTCCACCTGCTGTGAGCTGGGACTAGAGAGATATGTTTAGATGTTTTTTGTTATCATTGATTGTATATTCTGTTCCAAGTACTAAATTGAGGATTATTGTATACGCTTTTCCAAGTATTAGGGATTATGCATACTTTCCAACATAGCTGACAGTCGACAGTTTACAGAGCATTTTCTCTTTTAATAATTCTGTATTTCCCACTTGTAGATGAGGAAAAAAACTTGAGATGATTTATCCACAGTCACACACCTAATAATAAAATTTAACATATTTAACAATATATATTACTTTAGTTATAGTTTAATTCTTTCAAAAGCTATACGAGAGAGAGAACCATTTTCATACACGTTTTACATATTAGGAAACTAAAGCTAGGGAAGTTAATGTGTCCAAGTTAATTCAGCTACAGAATAGAAGTACTGGGATTATAACTGCTTGACAGTCTTTTCTTAGAAAAAGACTACCTTACAGAGTGAGAGGGAGCCCAACTTTTTTGAGTACAGAATTTGGAATCTTTCCATTATACCACGTGGCATCTTTAGTTAGATTAAACGTTAGAGCAGCAGAGACCTTTGGAAGCATTTAAATCTAAGCAAAGGTCTTGAAACAGTTCCTGGTGTATTACAAAGGTTCCACAAATCTGAGTTATATATAGCTTTATAATGCCTTTACTTCAGAGATGAGGAAATTCGCCTAGGTGGTAAAGCAGTTTGCCCAAGGCCACACAGTTGATTTGTGTCAGAGATGAGACTAGTCCCAAATATCTTATTTCCAAGTCCAAGGTTATTTTCATTCTACTAGCAGTCAACTAGCAGGAGCACCAGACGTAAAGCTGTTTAGATAATGGTTTGCCCCCTAATTCATTCTCTCTAGGTTATAGACCAGGACCAATTGCTGTGAAGTCTCTCTCTCTCTCTTATTTTATTATTGGTGGGATTATAATATTTCATTAATTCAACAAATTTGAGCATGTTTATCTCTCTTTAGGTTCAGGGGCCTCCTGGATGAAAAGTAGCTAAAGGGTTAGTGCTGGAAGGACCTTATAAATCCATCTAATCTAACTTTCATTTTACAAATGAGGGGAGTGAAGTACAAAGCGGTCCATGGTCTTTATCTCATGCCCTTGTGTTGAAAGCATCCTGTTTCTGCAACAAGGCAGGATTCTGGAGGGCTCATAGTACTGTATGTGTCTTCTTTTTTACTTGGTATCTTTGTCCTTGCCTATTCCTGTAAATATTTCATGGAGTGCTTTAGAAAATGTTTCTATGTCCCTTTCTATTTGTATATACATGCAGCTTCAATATGCTCCATTTCTGTTATGGAAATTAGTCTTGTTTTGGCTCTCAATACTCTTCTCTTTTGTTCTTTCAGATACTTGAGAGCAAAATATGGCACGGTGTTTGTATTCACATACATTAAAGTCTAACCCTCTAATACGGGGAATTAGAAATGATCACATGAGGTGTTTGAATTATACAAAACTTTTGTTTTAGAGGATAGATTGGCCCTTTCAATTATGCGTTCGCAGATAAAGTAGGTAACTCTCAACTTTTGTGCGTGAATGATGATTTCCCTATAATTAGATAATAAAGTAACAGCTATGTAAATTACTGGCTAAACATTCCTGAGATGGTCACTATGGGAGACAGTCTTCCCATCACGCCTCTTCACCTCCCCTGACCCCCAAACCCCTGTCCCCAGAACTCTCCCAACTGACAGTCTGATCATTCAGCTTCTAGCACAGTGCCTGACCACTGGTAGACACCGAAAAAATATTTGCGGAATTGCATTCATAGGCACTCCTGAGCGCCGTTCCCACATCTTTTTCTTTAATCTCAGTTTTCTCTTTTAATGTGGAAATGCAGCTTTGAAATATAAGATGCACCAGGTTACTTTCTTTTTAATGTCTACATTGCAGAGAAAAATCTCAGCCTTTGTGATCATCCTCTGAAGGGCTGTTTCTTTGGGAATGTCAATGTCTGTGACTTCTCAGATGAGAAAGTGATCTAAATAGCAAAACATAGAAGAGAAGCAATTGAGGGTGTTTGGCTGGAGGCTTATGCTTTAAATCCCAGCCCTGCCTGTTAGGCAAGTTACTTAGTCCTCGTTTTTTTTTTCTATAAAATAGGGATAATAAGCATTTCTACCTCATAAAGTGATAATAAGGATTAAGATACTTTGTTTAAAGCTTTGAACATGTTGTCAGGCACTCAACAGCTTGTATTCAATAGATAAACAGTAGCTCTTTCATTAATGTAAACTTGATACAGGAAAATATATCAGATTTACTCAAGATTTAAACTTGAGTCAGATTATTTTATAAAGGGATTTGCCATTTGTTTTCTTAGAATAGTAAGCTTGGCCATCGCATTTAAAATATGAAGTTACCCACAACTCTTGATAACCCATCTTGTCAACACAGTGACACTGTCTTGTGTGGGCAGAGAGATAGGGAAGCTTTTGGCTCTGCACTGCCTGCTGAGAGGTCCCTGATCTATGGTTCTTTCTCTATATTAAATCTTGGATTGAGAAGCAGCCTGCTTCTGTCAGTGGGGCCTTCTGTCCACTTCTGGAAAGGATTGGGCCTATCTCAGGAGCCTCAGGGTTAAAGCGGAGCAGTTGTCATCCAGCTGTTGAGTAATCCTGGGGCAGTGGCCATATGGCCATGGCAATGCTCCTTTCTAAAGCTGACAACTTCAATAGTCACGAGGTTACTGATAAGAAGGTGAGTTAGAAAAAAGGGGTGTTGCAGGGAACAGGGAAGGAGAAATGGGAATGAGGATCACAGCAAGAGCATATTGTGGTTGAGTGAAGGAAACAGCTGAGGCCCTCAATATCCTAAACATGTGTTTATTCAGCTCATTTATCCTGCTCCCAGCTCTGTGCCAGGCACTGCACCATTATACATGGGAGATACAGCATTAAATGTGGCTCTCTTGGAGGAGGTAGTGGGAGGTAGTGTATTCTAGGTAGGAAGAGCTTAGAGGGAGGGAGGGAGGAGAGAAGAACAGTAGGAAAGGAGGGAGAGTTGAGATTTGATGAGTGGAAAGAAGGTCTCTATGCCTGGGGTGCAAAAATTAGTAGATGGAGGTTGGGGGAGATGAGGCTGCAGAAACATGCATAGGTGATATACAGAATCCAATTACCTGTATTGCAAAAGAATTTTGGACTTAATTCCAAGGACATTTGGGAAACCGTTTAACAGTCTTAAGTGGGGAAATGAAATGATTGGATTTGTTTTTTAAGAAGTATGGATGCAGTATGGATGACGAATTTGTGAGAGGTAATAGTCGATGTAGGAAAACTAGTTTGGTCTGTGCTTCTTTAACTTTAATGTACATATGAATCTCCTGCTGATCTTAAAATGTGGATTCTGGTTCAGTAGATCTGGAATTGGCCAGAGTTCATTATTTCTAACAGGCTGATGTTGCTTGTCCATGGACTATGGGTAGCAAGTACTTAGGAAACTCTTGAGTGTTTCTAGCTGAGAGCTGATGTGGTTAAGAGAATGGGCTCTAGAGAACAAAGACTTGTATTCTAATCTTGTTTTACCACTTCCTTGCTGCCTGACTCTGGGGAAGTGTCCTAATCTCTCAGCCTCAATTTCCTTATTATCTATGAATTGATGGTAATAATTCCTGTTGCAGAGTTATGTTTTAAGTTTTCAGTGAGATAATCCATGGAAAGTGCTTAAATGCTAATTGGCATTCACTAATGGTAACTTTGATTTTACTCTTATTTATAATTATTAGTAAAAATCACAACTGTATGCACCCTGTTCTGTTTCCTTGTTTATCATATTTTGAATACTAGGTGGAATAGATTACATTTAATTCTACTGCTTTTGTTTCTATCTCGCATATAAAGTCTGGAACTTCTTCAGTCCTTTGTAAAAACTTGAATATTGTAGGCAAATAGATATTTCTCTCATGCAAGTGAGTCTGTCTTAATTTGAGGGAAAAAAATCTGGGATCCTTGAAGTACTGTGTTATAGATTAAGATGGGAATTTGCGGCACCTTGCTTCCTAATGTAAATTTATTTAGTTCAATTATAGTGCCTTTTTCTTTACATAATTTTAACCTTTTTGGGTTGCTTTCCAACCAGTGATTCTCAAGTTAGAATCACCTGGGTCTGGTCCCATCCTGATAAATTAAAATCAGCATGCTGGAGGCAGGTGTTAGTATTTTCTTTTTTAAGTTTCTCAGGTGATTCTAAAGTGCATTTAGGAATGAGAACCGCTGATTCTAACAACAGAACATCGTTAAATGAATCTGGTACAATCTAAGTGAAAGGTCTGGGTGGTGAACTAGTGAAATATCTAGAAAGTAGCATTTTGAAGGCTTTGGGAGTGAAAGGGATGATAAGGCTCATCACAAAGCTCCCATGGAATTTGAACTAACTACAAGATCGTGCCCTGGTTATCCTTGAGGTTAATTACCAGGGACCTCTACCATGCCCCCCACCTGTATGCTGTGCTTTCCTGAGTCAGGATTCTCCTTAATGTTGAGTTTTAGGCTGTGTTTCTCTTCCTGGTATTTAGTTTGTTCCATTCCTCATGGCTGAAAAACAAAACAAAACAAAACATTCAAACCATGTTAAAAAGGAACTGAGTTACATGCTTTCATGAGCCTTGGTGGCCATGTTATTGAAAAGGTTTAAACTATTTTTCATAGAAAATAAAACCCATTTTTACTTGTAACATTCTTACGTTCCGATTCAGTAGCTTGAAACAAATGAGTTTCAGAGAGGCTACCTATTAGAAAAATGTGTTTCCTTTAAAATTTTTTTAATAGTTACCCACACCCCCCATTTCAGGGTAGAATAATTAAGCTAATTTGACTAAACACCTTTGATTTGCTGGATTATCCATAATATGTGGATATCCTTTCCTTTAAAAATTTTTTTCATTATAGAAAATGTTTATACTTATGTTTATATCTGAATATTTATATTTAAAACCTTATATTCAGGGCCCAGGAGCATTCTTGGCCTGAATTTCTATTACTCTGCACTATAATTTTATTTTTCAGTGTTTCTTGAGCTTCTCTAGTCACTATAAGGTCATTTCACAATGTACAGGCATACCTCGTTTTATTGCGCTTCGCTGTATTGCATTCCACAGGTGTGTTTTTTCCAAACTGAAGGCAAGACCATCTACCAGCAAAAAGATTACGATTTGCTCTGTTGCTTTATTATGCTGGCTGGAACCAAACCTGCAGTATCTCTGAGGAATGAATACTTCTGGTAGTTTTATTTTTCTCAATAGAGAGAAAAAGAGTGGGAACCAGTGTTTTAGTTGGAGGGTTTAATACAGTTAAAAATTATATATTTTTGGGATATTTTGTATGTATGCTAAGGTTTTCTTTTAATGATAAATAAGTAGGAATAGAAGAGAAAATGAGCTGGTTAAGAGGTTCGCATAAGGCACACACTGTATTCTGGAACTTAAAGACTGTTTATGTGTTTCTTAGTGTTCCTCGTATGGATTTACCTCTTTTTATTAATAATCAGGTTTCCATTAAATTCAGTATATTCTGCAGTTTCTGAGACACACAGCTATTGGAGCTAAAACACATCATAGATCATTGGAAGTATCAGTACTCTCTCATGAAGTTTAATGCATGCATATTTTAGTTGGGCATACACTGGAGGAGAGTATGGTCTGCAGTCATTTAATCACTGGAGGGTGTGGTATGTGGTAAGAACAAAATTTTCATTTCCTGCAAGACTCGAAGTCTTCCCAGGTCTTCCATTCTAAAAAACAAACAAACAAACAAACTTGCTGCTGTCTTGCCTCCACGTTAGGTGCAGGACAGTACCTGCTTTGTTGTGCCAGGAGATGTTTAAGCAATGCCTAGCTGCAGAAATTCTTGTATGTTCTTAGAACCCTGAGGACAGGCAGAGGAAGGGGCTGGAACCTGTTGGAATGAGGTTGTTTTCATTAACCCTAGAGCGCTGGCGATTCCTGTTCAACCTCTACTCTGAAACGGGCCTGGTGAAGAAAGAGGTAGTGATCTGAAGGAGAGCAGGAGAAATAAAAACAAATATAGAGAGTATGCAAGGGATATAGCAACAAAAAGATGGTTGGGTGGAGGGAGAGGGAAGGTATTTCTTTCTTACAAACGTATATGGGAATGGTGCCCTCTGGAGTTGTGCGGTACACAGCGTGCATGGCTGCACACACAGAGAGTCTCTGATTAATGGGAGGTGCTGATACCTTCAGAAGAGGGGAAACGATACTGGGGGTACAAAATCAATAGGTGGTCGTTGCAGTTTGAAATCCTAGTTGCTGGGATCTGCCAGCTGAGAGGGTAAAAACAAGGCGAGGAAGCTTCAGCAGCCCATAGCCACAGATAAATCTGCAACTGAGGCCCTGTCTTGGCCTCTCTGAGCAGGGCTGAAAACTTCCTCTAGCTCGGGTTTCCTCTAGCCTCTTGAACTTCCAAGAGGCAACAGACCAAGGTTTCCCTGGCCTAGAGGAATTAGCTGTGTTTGGCTTCCTAGGACAGATGAAACAGCTGGGTCCAACTCCTATGGGTTGAGGACTGGCTGGAACTATGGGCAAGGGTCCAGGTGAGGCCAGAAACTTCTCCATTTCTAAGAAGCTCCTAGGTGATGCAGATGATTTGGTCTGCTGGTCACATTTGGGTTAGCAAGGGTCTAGATGTTTATGGCTTCTACTATATTGCCTTTTTGTTTTCATGTAATGAGTTGTATTGTTTAGAGTTTATAAATATAAATATATATATATGGCCATTAATAGGCTGAAGGTGATCCTGAGAAAGTTGTTTTACCTTGCAGAATTTTATTTGCAGAGTCTATAAAATGAACATGTTAGTATCTACCTCATAGAGACAATCTATACAAAATATTAGCCCAGTACCTCTCATATAGTAATTTCTCAGTAAATTTTAGCTATTATTTTTATTATTGTTATTATGTTTTGCATTTTTATTATTTTTGAGCTCAAAAGTACCAGATCCATAGACCCAAAGCATGTGGCTTTACATATTAATAGATGTGTGAGCATGGACAAGTTTCTTGGCTAAATCTGTTTCTTCATCTTTAAAATGGAGATTATAATGCTAACTACCTATAGATGCTGTGAGGGGTGAGTAAGACTGTCTGTATAAAGCCCTTAACATGTATTAGCTACTCTCATTACTGTGAATACCAATCACTGAATTTGAGGGGTCTGCGCAAGCAGCTTTCATTACTTGGGGTTGGCCAGGTTTTTGTGAGACTCTGTTTGTGTGGTAGGAGCAGCCCACACTAGTGGCAGGTAAGTAGAGATGGGCCCAGGATCTGGAAGGAGGTGATATCTTGCAGTTAAGGCAAGCAGGCCGGTGGAGTATGGGACGATAGCCTGGCAATAGCCGCTAACCTGCCTGGGACCTGGGTTTCTATTCTCAAGCCTCAGCTTTGTTCTTGAGAGTTTGTCTTGGAGATGAGTCATTTGTTCATAATTAATTTATTCACTCAGTAAACATTTATTGAAGCCTATTATATGTCAGGCACTGTGCTAGTTGTGGTTATACATCAGTGAACAAGGCAGGCACAGTCCCTGCATTCAGGAGTCCAATGAAGAAGATGGATAATATGAAGGCAAACGAATGTAATTATAAAATGCCAAGTACTGGTAAAGAAGAATATAAGGTCCTGTGACCATGACCTTGAGATGTGGCAGCCACAGAGGAGAAGCTGATATCTGAGCTGAGACCTAAGTAAAGGATCAGAGGGAGGTAGCCGTATGAAGAGTTGATAAAGTGGCATTTTAGGCAGAAGGAACAGCCTATACCAAGCCCTTGAAGGGGAAAAAGAGCTTGACATACTCAAAGGGATGAAAGAAGGCCTCTGTGGCTAGACCACAGAGATTGAAGAGGGAACTGGCCCTCAGGTTGGCCTGGAGGTCAAAGTGTGGAGTTTGGATTGTATTCTCTGGGTAATGGCCCTGTCCCTGAATCTCGGTACCATGGTCAGAGCCTTGCTCTTTGCTGTCCAGATTTCTCTTCCTCTGAGCACCTGCTTCTGGACTTCTTTTTCCTTCCTTCTTGCCAGACATTAGTTATGGTCCTTGCTGATGCCTCCCTAGTACCTCCCATCTCCATAGGCTTCTCTTTTACCTATTAATGCACTCTCCAGACACCAGTTCCATGTGTGTAACCTGTTCCTTCCCATTGTTTTCAACTGGGGTTCGGGTCAGAGTGTCTGTTATATCTAGTTCAGTCCCCTGATGTGATATCAGGCCCATCTCCCTCCTGGTTTGACCCTTCTGTCATATAGCAGTGAAAATCAAGAACAAAGCCTTTGCTGTAGAGGTACAGAAAGAGACTGGGGAAGGAAGAGGAGCAGTTTGGGATCTAGTGATTGGTGGAAGAAGAGATAACATACAATTTTATGTGTTGGAATCGTAAGTTCAAAGGATTTTTTTAAGAACTTGAAGGAAGCTTTTTGGAAGGCTGATTCTAAAGGGGGAAACAACTTGCTCTGGGTCACAGATGGAGTCAGTGGCAGAATGATGACCTTTTTTAGTCTCCTGTAGGTTAGGTCTTGTGTCTTTGCTTCCTTGACTTCTTATACTTCTTTACAGCTTTTCTTTAACCTCTACTTTTTGATCAATGCCTCTCCTCTCTCTGGACCGTCAACTCTATGGAGGTAGTATCAGTGGCTATTTTGTCTCCCTAGCACTTGATTCCTGTGTAGGGTAAGTGGTCTGTGTCAGGTCTCTAACTTAGAATTCAGTGTTGTACCTTGTACTGTGCCATACACCCATAAACTTTTGGGCTGTTCTTCATTTCTTCTCTGGCTAGCTGAGCCATGGTTGCATGGAGAGTACAGGTAATTGGAATCTACAGAAGTCCCCGAATTCAGCCCCTCTATTTCTTAAACTCATGCAGCCTCACATTTCCTCCTCTTATTAGAAATAATGTCTCGTTTATTACATTAATATTGTCTGTTTTCCCTCTTTAGAAAGTTTGCTCCCCAAGGGCACGGATCTTGTAGATCCTATTCCTTGCTTTGTCCCCATGCATAGAAGAATGCATAGCATATGGTAGACCAAATAAATTATATCTTATCATTACCAAGATCTGATAGTCTGTGTTGTCCTGAAGGCTGCTGTTCTATGCACATGGGTCATTTATGCTCTATAGATAATATGAATTTTCAAATGCTGGGCAGTCAAGAAGGGGCTCATAAGGAAGGGAGTATAGAGAACCACCCGTCTGGCTCTGAGGACTGATGACTGGCTTTGATTCTCATTGGCTGTGTAATCTTTAGTGAAGTACTCAACCTCTCTGCATCTCACTTTTCTGTGTAATGAAGATGATAAGACTACTTAGTGCTTAGAGTTGTGAGGATCAGGTGAGATCATTGATGTAAAACATGCCTTCACAGTGCTTGATGCATAGCCAGCACTCAATAAATATTACCTGTGATTGCTGTCATTAAAGCTGGAATGTTGCTTTGTCTAACTGTTGCTGGCTAGTAGTTATACACATGTACCAATTTTTACTTTGAAAGTCAGAGGTAGATCTTTCCTATAGTACTATGTTATTTGGCTGATTATGATACTCTCTTTGGTCATCAAATAAATGTAGAGACCGTCATTCCAGTCATATAAAGTTTACTGAAAATGTTGATGAACAACAAACAGCCCAGGATTCAGCACAAAATATAACACTGGTTGGTGTTATAAGCAGAGGAATATAAATTAGAAAACAAATACATCCACCAAACTGTAATATTTAAATGTCTTCTCATAAACACTTAAGATTCTCATTAGTCCAACATCAGAAAAATGATAAATATTAATATTTTCCATCAAAGGAAAGCTTAGAAATCAAAGCAGAGTAAACAACTGTTGTATTTCAAAGATTATATAATGCTGAATGGATTTAAATTTAACACCTCCAAAATTCTATTTAAAAATTTTAGATAGACCGTTGAATTATTTGTATCCAGTGCACAAACTAGGAAAGATGTGCACTTAGAAAAGATTCAGGGGACTTGCTGATTCAGATCATGTTCTCAAAGACTTGGCCGTGTTGTGTTTGGTGTCTATAATAGAGACCTATGTGTGCCTGAACCAACCTCCTCCCTCCACTGATCTCTAGTCCTAATTCTGGAGAATCATATTGGAAATTGGTTCTAAGTTGACCAGGTGCTTCCTGTCTTTGCTGTGGATTCTTTCCCCAAGCTTCTCTACTATTCTGAGTTATGAATGTGCCAGGCAGCATGTACAGCAGCAATCCCCAGGGTCAGGAGGGAGCAGAGAGAGAGAGAGAGCTGACAGTCTGGTGCCATCACTGTGATGCTATCAGGCTTTCCCTTCCTGGTGACTCAGTGTGAAGGGGCCTCATCATGTCACTGCAAGAACACTACTAGAAGTTGGGAGACCTGGCTTTTAGTTTTGGCTCTCTTGTTGCCTTATGCAAGTCTCTTCCTCTTTCTGAGCTTCCCTTTCTACATCTGTAAAATAAGGGGCTTGGATTTGATAATTCTGAAGTCCTGTGCCTCCTCAACATCCTATGACCTGGTTGGAGAGCTTCAGGGATCTGATATGCCCTTTCTCCTACCCTCTGCGGAAGGGCAAATGTCTAGTGCGGCTGGCTTTGGGGCCAGACAGACCTGTATCTTAGCTAATTTACTAAAGCTTTCAGTTTTCTCATCCATTAAATGGGAAGAGTACAAGGTTTTCATAAACATGAGAGATGATGTTTGGAAAGCATCCAGTACTGTGCTTGGCACATCACAGGGATTTAATGATGATGCTGTGTTATTATTATATTATTATTTTATTGTTATTTTTATACATTATGTTTATATTTTGACTCGGCACTTTTCTTTCTCTTTGTGCCTCAGTTTCCTTATCCAAAAAATGAGGGTAATAACAGAACCTACCTCATCAGTTAATTGTGAGGATTAAATGAGATAATGCATGAAAGTATATTGACATTTCTTGGTACATAGTAAGCACCAAATAAAAGCAATGATTTTAGTTATCATTTTTATTATTAATCACAATATCTTGAATAAAGTAGTGCTTTTTGTAATGAACTAGATAAGTAAGGTGAATGGGGGTAGTTATCTTCCCTAATACACGTGCCGAAGCAGATTTCCAGTGGTCTAAAAGATCCGGCATATTCTCTAAGCATCTCATTAATCATAGGAACATTAAGTAAATGATGTAAAATCTGGACTTAAAAGTCAAGTTCCAAGGGTTGGAGTCTCTTTAGAATCTAATGTTCCATAAATACAAAGGAAATGAAAACACTAACTGGAAAAGATATCTGCAACCCCATGTTCATAGCAGCATTATTTGCAATAGCCAAGACGTGGAAATGACCTAAATATTTATCAACGGATGAACAATAAAGAAGTTGTTGTTGTGTGTGTGTGTGTGTGTGTAATGGAATATTATTCAGTCATAAAAATAGGAAATCCTACCATTTGCAACAGTGGACTTTGAAGAACACAGTACTAGGAGTTGTGCAGAGAAGGACAAATACTATATGATTTCACTTATAAGTGGAATCTACAAAAAGCATCCCACCCAAACCCACACCAAACTTACAGAAAAAGTTCGTATTTGTAGTTACCAGAGGTGGAGAACTGGGGAGGGGGAATTGAAGGAGGGTGCTCAAAAGGTATGAACTTTCAGTTACAAGGTATAAATACTACAGGTACAACATGATGAACATGGGCCGTAACATACAGCATGATGGCTGTAGTTAACACTGCTGTATAGCATGTAGGAAAGTTGTTTAGAGAAGATCCTGAGAGTTCTTGTCATAAGGAGAAAAATTTTTTTCTTCTTATTGTAATTATATGAGATGATGGATGTTAACCAAACCTGTTGTGGTAATCACTTCACAATATATAGTAAGTCAAACCATCATGCTGTATACCTTAAACTTATACAGTGATGTATGTCA
>NW_011888822.1:1867789-1882210 GCF_000151845.1 Pteropus vampyrus | reverse complement strand
AGACTTTTTAGGTATATGACCCAATAAAGTCTCCTTTTTGCATAAGCCAGTTGAACTTGGGTTTCTGTCACTAATAATTAAAAGAATCCTGATTAGTCCAAAGTATGTAAATGATCTAGATGAGGGTATGAAATTGATGGACAAATAGTGACTGATATTAAATTCTTTTTATATAGTAAAAAGTCAAACTGATGGGACTAATTCTGTAGGAAAATTGTGTGAGAGCATGTTAGCAGTAAGAACAATAACTGTCAAGTTTAGGTGTCAGTGTAAGCAAATGACCGGTAACACACAAAGAAAACAATTTAAATTCTGTTTATAGTATGACAAGTTGCAAGACATAGAATGAGAGGCATTAAAGTCTCTTTAAGAACATATTGTGCCAAGATGCTACTGTTACCATTACATAGTAGGAAATTATAGTAGGGAAAAAAAAAGTTAACATGATTCCTTCCACTCCTGTATAGAACCACAATGTGTGGATTTATTCTGTTTGATCTTCTGGATCCACTCTCTACCTTGTGTACCCTGCTCTCTATTCAGGGCAGCTGACCTATATTGACTACATCAACAGTTTCTGTGTTCTTTGGCTTCTAAGATGGGATCTCTAACCAAGAACCCTGACAAGAGATTAGAGGCAGAGAAGAGAGAGCAGGTGGGCTACTTATTCTTCTGGTTCTTTGCAATCAGGGTTTCTCCAGGATGGCTGCTTCCCTGGGTCAAAAGCCTCTCTGTGTCACATCTGGACATTTACTATCTGGGTTCTGATCATCGTTGCCTTTCCTGAGACCTAGGGATTTTACAGCCTTTGGTGGCAAGTCCTGGGTTCCTATACTACCATGACCACATCTTTGTACTGGGCCATTTATCAAGCCTTCCTCAAGTTGCCTTATTTGCACGTGCCAAGTCTTTGCTTCTAGGATCCTATCTGGTACACATAACATGGTCATATTTGAGAAATTTGGTTGTGATTGCTGAACCTCAAAAATAAAAAACTGTATGAGAGCAAAGTAGGAAAAGTGTACAGGAGGGGAACAGAAATGATCAAGGGGCTGGGAGTGAGAGTTAGAGCAGTCCTATGGGGACTAATCAAAATTTGATGCCTGAGCATAAAAACTTTAAGTGAATAATTTATAGATTAGATTATAAAATAGAATAATAGTATTGGGAGCACATCTTGAACCTGGAGATATACCATAAACAAATAAAATGAAGTATTACTTCATGCAGAGAACTTGGACACTTGTGAAATTCATTACCCTAAGAAGTGGTACAATTTGAAAGTAAAAATCAATTCCAAAAGTGATTTAAATACAGAAATCAAGAAACTTTAAGCCACTAAGGGAAATTTGAATATTTAGGTTAATATTGAGATGTGAGAGGCTGAAATAGAGCTGACCAGAAAATATTTATGTTTAATAATAAAATAAAATTTGAACATATATAAAACTTAGAGTAGTTTGCTATTTTCTACTTTAATCGACCTTTCTGAAAACAAATTCTTTCAATAGTATTTTCACCTGTTTTTTTTAAATTCCAAACTACTATCTACTATTCCCTCAGGACTTCTTGACTTGGAGTCCATGGAGCCAAGGTGTCTGTGGATAGAATTCTGTTTCCATATAGTTTATTTTCTTTATAATAAAATATATTTTATTATAAGTAAAAAAAAAAAAAATAGCCTAGTGTTCCAGGCAGGTCCATGATCAAACTCCACATGTGAGTTGAAACCAAGTTAGAAGAGACCTTACTTTTTATCAGATTACTGTGGGCGAGGCACTAAACTAAGACCTTTGTATAAATTCTCTCATTTCATCCTCACAGTAACTATGTGGCAGACGCTCTTATTATGTCAGTTTGCAGACGAGAAAACTGAAATTCAGAAAGGTTAAGTGCTAAAGGACACTCAGCTAGCAAGTGGTTGGGCAGGGCTAGGGACCCAGAACCTCTGATTTGGGAGCTTGAGCTTTACGAGCGGATGTCCTCAGATGTTAGAAAGGTCAAACTTGCTTGCTAGCTACTGTTTCTGTATAATGAAGCCTCACGGATCAAGGCAAGGATATAAATGGATTTACTTTTTTATCAGTGGCATAGCAAATTAACATTTATTTTTATTGTTTCTAAGCTCATTCCATTTCATGTAAGGGGAAGAATTTCAGCATAGAATAGACTTATTAAAGGGAATATCAGTACTTTTATTAAATCAGCATCAAACTGTGTTTATGGAATTAAAGAAAACATTGCATTTATATAATGCAAATTCACTTGGAAACAACACTTCTTTATCTCTTTCTGCTTAGCTTGCAGCTGTTGGTATCAGTCTATTTTTTAAAGACAAAAATTGTTTCTGTTAACTCCATTAGATCTGCAGGCAGATATTAGACAAAGTTGGTGTTAAAGAGGCCAACATCTTGGTCAGAGGGCACAGATTATTCTATGAGAAGGTGTGATTTTAAAGAAAGAAACTTTTCTTATCAACTGCATAGGAAAATAAATTCATTTTAGAAGATTGAAGAAAGACAAATTCTCAAAAATAAAATAACATTTCCATTCCATCCCCTCATGATAGTACTATCAATATTTTAGAGTATATCCTTTCCATCTTTTTTTTGACATGCACATATTTGTTAGTTCTTTTAGCTTTCTTAATTGGGACCATGCTTTACCTGTAGTTTCATTAGCTATTTTTCACTCGTCAATGTGTTGTGTGCATTTTCCAGTGTTGTTAGTTACTTCAAAGTGCTCCACTATGAGAGCATGCAATTACTTTTAACCTATTCCAACTCTTTAGCATTAGGTTCCCCCACCTCAATTTCCGATGAATAGTAATGAAGAATATTTGCATACATGCATAATCACATGCATAATTCTTTTCTTAGGATACATTCTCAAAAGTGGGAATGTGAGGCCATATTGTAAGCTCTAGGAGTAGCTCTCTAGTATTTCTTACTGCAGGCAGTGCTTCCTTGTGCTCCTGGACTCCCCACTAACCACTTCTCCTGGGCTCTGTTTTCTGGTAACTTCAGAGAAGAGGCTATGGAGCCAGAAGCTGCTGGGGCAATTAACAAAAACAGTCTTCAGGCTCTACTTGTTGACCAAAATAAACGTGTTGGGTTGCTGGTATCAGCCTTAACATGTTCTGTATTATGTAGTATGTTACCAATTCAGCCCAGAATGCTTTCGACTGTAGGTTACAGAAAACTTGATTTATGGTGGCTTGAAAAATAGATTATTTCTCTTATATAACAAGAAATCTAGAAATGTGTGGATGGCTATGGCTTTAGTTCAGCAGCTCAGAGGTGTCAAGGAGAGTGTATCTACAGTGTTCTTGGCCTTTTCTCAATGGTCACGGGAAGACCGTGGCTGAAGCAGTCTTCATGTTTGTGTCCAGGGAGTCAGCAAGGGGTGAGAGAGTAGAGATGAATGAGATACATTTTTGATCCTGGGAGTTGTTAGCCTGATTTTAAAAAGTGGTGCTTTTTTTCATTCATTGCAGAAGTAATATATGATCATTATAGAAAATGTATTTCACCTGTAATCTCATGACTACGAGGTAATCACTGCTCTCATTTTGGTGTTTATTCTTCTAGTTTAGTTATAAATACACAAAAAGTGGAATTATCTATATGCACTGCCTCATAACTAGGCTTTTTAATCGGCATCCATCTCTGTGTCTAGCATTGATGCCGTAAAAATTTTACTAAAAAATTAATGAATAATTTAAAAATTACACTATGAATATTTTTCTATATCTTCAAGTAAATGTTTTATAGTACAGTTTTTAACAACTGCATGCCACTCAATTGAATGTTCCATAATTTTTTCGACTGGTTCTCTATTATTATACATGTAGATTTTTTCAAAATTTTAATTGATAATTCTGCAGTGTGTGTGTGTGTGTGTGTGTGTGTGTGTGTGTGTGTGTGCGCGCGCGCGCGCGCGCATCTCTCATTATTTCCTTAGATAAATTCCTTCCTGAAATGGAGTTGCTGGGTCCCAGGAAATGCTAGTTTTAAGGACTTTGATGTATAGCATCAAATTGCTCTCTTCAGATGTTCCATTTTAAACTACTACCATCAATGTATATTATACCCTTGATTTAGTTTTTTAATTTTCAGTAGACTTAAAATTTTTTTTTTTTAAATCAATAATATATTTATCTGGTTAAAAAATCGGAATAATACTAAAAGGTATTATCCTTCCCCATACCCCATCTCAGCCCCCATTTCCCTTAGTCACTTTATTAGTTTCTTTTGCATATTTTCAGTATCTTTAGTGCACACAGGCAAATATGTATATAATTATTTTCCTCCCTTTCTTACAAAAAAAGTCACATACAGTATATACTGTTCTGTACCTTACTCTGTTTGGTTTGACTACTGTATAATGTTCTGTTATGTGACTATTCCATACTTTTATTTGCTGATTCTCCTGTTTAGCCTTATTTGAAACCTATGCCTTTTCAGCCACACCAGGCCTAAGTGAAGCATGATATTCTGGCCTTGCAGCTATGTCACTCATGGGAATAGGCATCTATATCTTAATTTCCTAGACCTTCTGCCTGGCCCATGATGCATTTTGACTTTGCCTCCCAGGGTGTAGTTGGCAGTGTCTGAAATGTTCTGAATCTGAGAAGAGAGAGAATTGCAAAGGTAGGTTTGTCTTCTTTTGAAGACCCAGTGACTTGTCCTTCTGCCCTACCTTCGATTGGGAGATATTTTCATGGTCTAGTTTGGGTAGAGTACCCCTTCCCATTGTTTTTCAGGGAATGGTAGCTCATATAGGAAATTATGTCCTGTGTACTTTTAAAAAGAATTTAATGTTAGAGAGTGCCAGGCCCATTTTATGCTCCCTCAAAGGCTCTAGAGACAAATCCCTTCTTGCCTCTTCTGGCTTCTGGTAGCTCCAGGTATTCTTTGGCATGTGGTCACATATCTATTTCTTTCACTTGGCCTTCTCTGTATCTTTTCCTCTTCTATCTCAAATCTCCCTCTGTCTTTCTCTTATAAGGACATTCGTCTATAAGGTACACCCCAATAATCCAGGATGACCTCACCTTAGATTTTTAACTTAATTCCATCTGCAAGGACTTGTTTTCTGAATAAGGTCACATTTACAGGCTCCAGGAATTTGATATAGATATAGCTTTTTTGGAGCTACTGGTTGACCCACTACGAGCTTTGACTTTAGTGTTCTGATTCCAGAATCTGTGCTCTGCTCTTCTATATCATATCCTGTGAAGTGCCACAGATAAAGTCCATTTTCTCTTTTACATGGTAGTAAAAGACTAGGGCTTTCTTGCTTAGTGTTGTATCTTCATTGACTTGCCCAGTGCCTTGCACAGAGGAAGTGCTTAAACAGTATGGCTTTATCGATGATTGTATATATGAAGGCACTTTTTTGTGTCTCTCATTATTTTTCTCCAGGCCGAATCTCCCCGGGTACGCTAATTGTTCCTTATGTGACATCGGACACCCACCTTGCCCTTCCTGGTTGTCCTCCTGTATGTACTTTCTAATTTGCCCAGTCTTCCTCTTAAAACATGCCTTCCAGATTGGACTCTAGACAAGAGCTAAGTAGACTCTTAATTCTGACTACTGAGACTATTAATTCTCATGGTTTGCATACTGTATTTCTTTAATGCAGCCTTAGGTTGTATTCATTTTAGAGCAACACTAAAATCATTGCTGGTCATTAGTAGCTAAAGACATTAACAAATTTTTTCCCCCATACTAGTAGTCCTACTCAGTCATTGAGTTTTTAGAGCCAAATTTAGTCCTCAGTGATGCTAATGCAATTTTTATTGATTTTGGATTCTGGGGATGGATTTTGAGTTTGGAAAGAAAATAGTCCAAACCTCACACCCTGGGGTTTAGTAGAAAGGATAAACATATTCATGAATAAAACCAGTTTACCCTCTCATTCCAATTTGTCGAACCCATGGAAAAACATTTTGTGCTATAAGAGAGATGTATGATGATCCAAAACAATTTTCTGTAAGAACAAATCAGGATTTTCATGACCAAATATTAGAGAAGAGAACCTTTTTCTTTTTAATTTCTACTCATTATGGCATGTAGTCGGTAGAGTCTCTCTCTCTTTCTTTTTCTTTTTTTTTGTAAATCACATTTACCAACTGCTTATGTTAATTTTCATGTACTTGTACCCTGAACAAATTTATGCTCTTGATGTTGTCTGTGTTGTAAGTTTCACTACTGTCAAAACATGTTTTTAAAAATAACCCATGGGTTTTAACCAGTATAGTCAGTATAAATTAGATTTTTTAAAAAGTAAAATCTACCTTAATGTTTAGATCAGCAAGAAGATGTGGTTATGATGAACTTTTGTCCTATGTGGCAAGATGGGACTGACGCATACCAATGCTTTTAAAACTCTTTCTTTTAATTAATTAAAATTTTAAGCTAGGGGTTAAAACGCGGAACAGATAATAACTCCCAGTGGTGGACTTCATAGCTTCCTTTACTCCATTATATTTTCTACTGCATCTTGAGGCTTTCGTTTCTTCTAAAGGGGACATTTGAAGAGAAAGACCCTCAACTTGGTACTCTTCCTCCTTACCCCTTAGCTGGCTACTAATTCTACCTGAGGCCTTAGCTTAAATGTCTCTTCCACAGAGAAACTTATTCTGACTTATAAGACTTGGTTACTTCTTATAAGCCCCTTAGTATCTTGTACTTAATTTGCAGCTGTCATTATATCAGTTTTAATTGCCTTGTTAATGTTTGTCTTTTACCCCAGACTATAAACTCTGTAAGGCAAGGGCTGTGTCTGTTTTCAGTACTCTACCTAGTTCAGTGTCTGGCACATAGTAGATGCTCAATAAGCAATCAATAAAGACTGATTGGTCAGGCTGAAAAAGTCATTTAAGGCATTATGGGAACAATAGTTTTAACAATATTTGCATTTATTTGCGTGTATGGGCACTCTTGCTTCTGAGTGCTAATAGAAGTGAGTGCCTCTTTTTCTATTTTCTTTTTTTTGTAGGGGCAAGGTGGGGTGGGGAGATGGGTACCATAGCATCAAATTGCTGAAATAGAAAGAACAGTTGACATTCTGTTTTAAATGACCATGTATTTGACTCGCTTCTTCTCTAGTAATGTCATCACGATTGTATCTCATTGCTGAGTTCTTGGAGGCTGACAGGCGGAACAAGTTGCTTCGTCTCACAGTCCTCATCTGTCATACAGAACAGCTTGCAGATTCTTATTATGTGAATGAAATATGGAGAGAGGGATATTTTACTTCCTGGGCTATCAGGGCAATTGAAAATAACCATATCAGGACACAAGGGGACAATGCAGAAAAACAGACTGTTTTTTTGAAGGGCAACTCATTGGCTCTCAGAACTGCAGGTGTTGAGCTGCATTATCAAGTGTAAAGGCCAGGGAAGCGTTTACTGTTATCGAAAGGCCTGAGGTTCTGTCAGAACATTCTTTAGGTAAGGAAAATGCTTTGGTTCATGTTACCAGTCCTCAGCTTCCTGGTGAGATGTCATCACCATTGCCTTTGGAGACACATCCCATGGGATGCAGGGCACAGGCTTTGTGTGTTTTTTAGTCAAGGAAGAAAACCATTTCAGTATTCCAGATCAATAAACTGTAGTAGAAAATTGGAAATGTGTTATGAAAAATAATTAACCAGAGAAATTCTACTGATTCTGAGTTTTGAATCATAAGAAATAAATAATACTTGACTGCTCTAATAGTTTATATTTTACAAGCTTGGCCCTGGTGAAATGGATAATACTGTATCAGTGACACTTTGCCTTCTAATGGTCAGTTCTGTAGATATAAATTGAGCTTTTTAGAGTAGTTTTAGTTCACAAGAAGCTCTTTACACTGGTCAAAAGTACCAAAGTGGTGACAGAAAGCAGGGTGACAGAAAGCAGTCATTCAAGTCATGACTTTGTTATATTTTAAGATAACTTTAAAATCACTTAGTCGGATAAAACTCTAAAGTACTGTAACTGGCGGCTTGTTTTATCTAATTTATGAAACAGAGGCAAAGGAATCAACAATAGCCCTTCATTTACTATTATTAGATTAGCTATTACTAAAACTGCAAAAAGTATATAACCCTTTACTTTGTGTTCACTTGAATTTGGTTATTAAGCTTTGATGGAACTTTCATTTAACCAAATGCCTTTGTTTACAACAATAAGCATGTTAAGTCTTTTGTGTTTTGAATTTGATATGATCATTTTAGTACATTCCTCCCGCAAAGGCATGTTAAAGTTACAGTTTCTATTCATTTCTGTTCTGTCAAACATTTTCAATTCAGTCCAGGTAGGGTCTTGTTTTCCTTCCTGACTTTAAGAAATGTATCTTTTCTCTATAAGCCTCTACTTTTTTCAAGACTATAACCAGGCATTAACAAACATGAAACTGCTTCTCATTGCAGCTCCACAAAAATTGATTTTTCAAAATTAAATAAGCATCTGATGAGCTGAAAATGTTTTATACCTAATATTTAAGATATTTTGACTATTGCCAAAAAGAATCAATTCTTTCATGCTGTCTCCCTGTGAATGCTGTCATATTTCACTTTGTTGTGTAGAGCATGGGCTCTGGAGGGTGGCAGGCTTGGATTTGCACTTCAACTCTACTACTTACCTGCCTGTGACCTTGGAGTTCTCTTAAGGAGGTCAGTTATCTATAACTGTCCTTTCTTCAGTGTATAATAGAGTTCACAATAGTATTTATCTAATAGTGTTTTATAGGCAGGCACTCATGTAAAGCACTCAAACATGTGATTGTTATTATAACTTCATGTGTGTGTATGTGTGTGTTCATACTCTACATAATGTATTATTGACTGAAACCTCATTGATTCTAAGTTAGGTTATAATAGTGGAAATGCTGTTATCCTTTCAGGACTTAATGTTTTAGTATTATGACCATATCTAGGAGTAACATGGAGGATGGATCTATTAAGAGCCACAGCTTGAAGACATATTACTGTAAAGTGGCTATTACAATTGCTGAGATTAGAACCCAGGAACCAAATTCATATTCCAAATAAATCTTACTTTTAAAGTGAAACTTCATTTAAATTCTTTCGAATTGATATAAAAGCTAGGATAAAGAGTATTTTAGACATGTGAACTAGGAATATATGGCCTTTCTAATAAGAAGAGCTCCTACTGACAATTTGTTGTTAGCTTTTCACTATTTCCCACATCTATTAAGCTTCTCCCTATCTTGCTCTCACTGCATTTTTCATCCTTATTTTTGTACTTTTACATTTTGGGGTAGTAGAGACAGGTTTGGAGAAATCTACACTATCTTACCCAGTGTCCTTTAGACTAGTAACGGATCGAAGAGTGGTAAGAAGTCCGGTCTCTGACATTGATTTCCAGCAAATTTACATGGTTCTTATGGGGATGAAATTTTTCTCATGTGTACCATCGTCTGTTGGCTTGAATAATGAGTCACAGAAAAATGAAAACTTCTTTAGCTATAAAAATTTCAACAAGGAAAAGTGTTAGGCCCTTGGAGTTAGTATTATGCAAAAGAAGATTGCATTTAAAGACAGTCTCTACTTCAGCATCATATTGATAATGCCCCCTCACTGAGTCAGGGGTTGAGGATTTACTGAGATATACCATCTGGCAAAATATGGAAGGCCGGTCTTGTGCCAGCTGAAAAAGCTGCATCAATTCCAACTCGTGTGTACTTTGCACATTATTGGATGCCTTGCAAAACGTTTATCACTTTTTAATTAGGAAGGACTAAGGGATTTTAGTACCCCAAAGAAAATGTCAGCAGCCCAAAGATAGAAAAATTATTCAGTGGATCATAAGGGGCAGTAGATATTTAACTCTGACCTTGCACACTCAACAAGGACAGTTTTACACTATGATTTTTGTTGGGGAATGTGTGTCCTTGGTTTCTCTGGGTGGAACTGGAGATCTGGTCTTTCTGTTATTCTGAAAGTCCCCTAGCTTGTTTCTCCTGCAGCCAGGCTTTGAAAGTACATGCCAAGAGATCAACTCTGTTCCGCTTTTGGCCTATCATGTAAACTATGGCCTGTCATGTTCATTAAAATGAAAATTTGTCGAATGGAATTTGCCCGACTGGCAGAATAGTTTAAATGTCAGATGTTGTTAGGCCTGGATGTAAATATTATGTTACTATTGTTAATTAATTGCAGCGCCTTAGTACCAGTGATCCAAAATCCAATTTAGTCTGCAATAGGCCCATGGATAAGGGCCAGAGATAATGAATGCAGAGGGAAAAAAAAATGTGTCCAGAGTTTCCATTGTATCTGTCAATGTCCTCTTAGAAAAATAGCAAATTTTTGTGTGTCACCATTGTTCAAGAGGTGCAAAACAGGACAGAATTAAGTCTCATTGTCTTTTGAAACCTCTCAAATGTTACTTGCTGTCACATTTATTTCACTGCTAGCCCTGAGTCTGTCCCTTCATCAGAATTCCCAAAAAGATGCTGCTCTGTCTCCTTTCTGTGATTTCCCCCACATTGTTACCACACAAGTCCATTGTTAGGCTCACAGCTCATTTCAGAGTTGTAGAACTGAGGTAGCTAGTCCTGTAGTCCTCATTTCTCTCTGCAGTGTTCATTTTCCTTCTTCCATTTGCCATCAACGCCCCCCTCTTTTTTTCTTTTTATCTCTTGTTTTGGTCCCGAGGCTCAATAGCCCGTCTGTAAGTCTGCCACTGTTTGTTAAGATCATTTTGCTTCGAAATTGAGCTGGTGGCTGAATATCATTCAGAATAATGCTGCTAGAACTGTTTGCATTAGGAAGGGGAACAGAAATTTTGCTGCTGGGGTCCAGACCTCAAAACTGACTGTTGTTGCAAAGGCACTAGCCAGCAGGCATTTGTGACTGCCATTCTCAACTAATATTTTGTTGAATACTTGCTGTGAACATAGCATCTTAATCAACCCCCTTTCTGGATTCCGAAGGCAAGTGGGTGTGCCAGGCAAAGGAGGACTAATTAAGACTTTGGAAGCAGGACCAATGTGGTCCAGTGGTCAGGGACCCTCATTTAATTTCCGGTCCATGCCAGCCTGTTCAGCCCTTGTGGTTATGCCAGCTGAGAAGCAGAGAAGGGAAGATGAACTTTGGTGTGCTCTGAGTTTTCCTGTCCAGCAGTGTCTGTCAGATTAAAAATGAGAGGGAAGGAGGCCAGAGAATCTTCCAGATGGAGAGTTCAGAGGAGGGCACAACCAGACTCCCTCACCACAGTGACGTAGCTGGGCCATCCGAGCATTGGGCCAGGAGCCAGAAGGAGCACAGGCTGCTGCTTGACCCTGCAGTAGAGTGGGGGCCTGGCAGACTCTTGGCTTGGGGCGGGAGTATATACAAACAGGCACACAGAGGCCATGTGGGGGAGATAGAACATTTACCCTGAGGGCTGGGACAGTCTGGTTAGAGTTCATCCTGAACTTCTTTTAAGAATGCATTTCCCAGGTCACTTGGGCAACTGCAAAAACCAAATAGGGAGTTGGTATTCTCCAGCCTCTCTATTTCTTTCTTTAGAATGAATCAGCTATGTAAGAAAGGTGACCTAAATAGGCTGGAGGCAGCAGTAATGGCAGTGGCCATATATCCTTGGATGGACTTGCATGTGGACAGCAGTTCCAGGCATCAGGGGTTTCGTGAGGACACAGCACACTGAAAGTCAGTCACTTTCCAACCTCTTGGTAACACAATTTTGTAACTGGTTTTAGCATTCATTGAAAAGTGTCCAGTGTGGATGCCCCAGGAAAAGGACTTTACTCAAATGAGAACTGTTTTTTAGACTAAGGCTATCTGAGGTCTATGTAACGATTGGATAACAAATGAGATTAAACACTGAATATCTGATTTGACCTTCCTTAAAAATTGATTATTTTAACATTGCATCTACATAACTTCAGGTTCTCTCTGAGATGACCCTCTTTTTCTCAAATTTGGGTTATATTAAAGTTTGGGGAGGGTTTGTGCTGTTGGGAGCAGTGCCGTTGACTTCAAATGTCATCCCATTCTGAGGAAACATACTAGGGCCATATTAGGGCATCCCTGTGCAAATGTCACATTGTCAGAATGTCTCCCCCTGGGATTAGACTAGCCGTGGTATTTCCCAGTCCTGTCTGGCTGGTCAGACAAAGCCACTGACTCCTCAAAGTGAGGCTGCCAACCTGGGCAGGGTCATTCTCCCTGAGATTTCATGGAATTTGATTTGTCTCTTAACTCGCTGAATTTTAAGATGCTAATTATTGGCTGATTGGTAGTCTGCTCTTCACATTTCACTTAATGATTTTCCAGAGCTCATGCTACTTGGCAAATTTACTTTTCCAATGCTCGGCAAATATGACAGCAATGAACAAGTGTGGTGATAATGCATTGTGTTGTGTGTGTGCGTGTGTGTGTGTGTGTGTGTGTGTGTGTGTGTGTGTGTGTGTGTGTGTATTTCAGGCCACAGAATTGTAGGATTCCATAGAGATCTTTCCATCTTAGGAAAACCTAGATTACAAGCAAAAAAACGAAAAAAACAAGAACAAAAATAAAAATAAAACTAACCCTAGCTTAAGAAATCTCAATTAGTTTTCAATTTTGCAAACTTATAATATTCCTTTATCAAGTAATACACACTTGTAATATTCCTTTATCAAGCAATGCAAACTTATTCCTTTATGAAGCAAATTTTATTGTGTGTATGTTATGTGCTGGAGGCTGTGGATTCAATAAGGAGCAATATAGATGTGGTCTGTATCTTCATTGAATTTATAGTCTAGTGGAAAGATTTTCACATACCTTTTGACAATATGGATTACTTTTCTGGTGAATGACAAAACTAAGAATTATTCTAATCACCTCTCTGAATTCTAAATATATCAGAGTTTCACAAATTCTGAAAATACTACATAAGAAATGCATATAAAATTAAATAAAACTTTTGAGAATATATTTGCTAAATGTCAGGTTTTGGGGGGTCTTTGCTGCTGTTTTTTATGAGGGTTTAAATCAGTATGCAGATTCTTAAATAATTCTACGTGTTTAAACATTCATTTATCATCAGGCAGTTTAACCAGGGCTATGTTTTCCAACTGCCTGGTTTTCACCGATATGTAGAAAAAGGTTTAAGAATCTTCTCCTAGTTGAAAATTGGCTATCATTTGAAAGAATGTTATAATAATTTGTCTGCAGTAACAGCTCACTGAACATAACATAAGAACCAAAAAGAGGGCTGAATTTATTCAGTGTCTTTATGTGTCTTGTCTTCATTCCTGAGTGAACAGACTTCTCTTCTAGATGTGTAGGTGATTGTTAAAGACTTCAGGTTAATAACCCATCCCTTAGTATGGCTGTCAAGTCACGTGAGGGCTGCAGACCGCAACAATATAGGTGAGTCCCTCAGTTTAGGGCCCTGTTGCCTTAAGTAAGGTGCTGTTGGATGGTTCCCAGAGGTAGGTTTCAGTTGGGAGAAGATAAATCTCAATCAAAATAGGTTTTTATATTTGAAAGATGTTTGTTTAAATTCAGACTTGTTTTTTAGGAAGCTGGAGGCTGGAAATGGATTGAGGGGCTCGGGCTTGGTAAAACGTTTTTTTGGGAGGCTATCTTCTGAAAAGCTACCAGGAAAAATCAGTGTGTTATTGGCTTGTACTATTCTGCTTCCATATTTATGTCTTTTAGGGCAACTGAAGCTCAAATCCATTTGGATTTGTTTAAATCTAATCTATGTCTTGCAGGAGGTCATATGAAGGTTATAGAACCAAATGGGGATGAGTTAGGCATGAGAGGTGGGAAGTGATATAGCACATCGTAGCGGTAAGTGAAAGTGTTTTCATGGCCTGTAGAAGTTTAGGTCCTTGGATTTTTGGGTCAAGGCAAACATGGGAAAGAGAGGACTAGTTTTAATGGCTTGTTCTGACTTTGTGCAGAGATTTTTACTCTGGGCACTAGAACAAGGGTTTTCTGACACTGAACTGCTCTTATTTTGGGTACCTGATACACACGCAAGGACAAATGTTCAGGCACTAGAGATGTACACAAAGACTATAGAATCCACATGTGCTTGTTTATTCAACAAGTATTTACAAAATGACTGATGGTGGTGTAGAATCTGGGGCTCACAACGCATGGGGAGGGTGAAGTTGGTTTGAACTATAAATGCCATATGTTTTAAAGAGTTTAGATACTAATTAAGGTGATAAAACACACACACAGGAGAAAGGAATAATTTAGGACAGTCACATGCTTGCCTATCACAAGGCCTTATGTGATTAAGGTGAAACCGAAGCTGTTTTAAGACTAGTCCTACTACTTTTCCCTTTTGGCTTTCTGGGAACCTTTAATACCCTTTCTCACTCTCTGCTTTCAGCCTCTTTGTCTTAACTAGATCTTCTCATTGCCTTGACACATGCTCAGGGTTTTTCTGTGTACAAACTACAT